>NC_060910.1:15593597-15939847 GCF_014805685.1 Silurus meridionalis | reverse complement strand
AGTTTTGTATCTTGTTATTTATCTATTGAATAAATTATTTTGGGAAATTTTTTGCAGTGCAACAGAATGTGCAGGGAAATTAATTGAGAGTCGCTGCATCAGATAAGCCTGTGTAGAAGAACGTGTGTAAGAATGATTTAGGATTAGAATGGGTCGCTAATCTCTTTATAGTGAGCGTGCAGCCACAGCATGCATCCCTTACTTTGTCTTTGTCTCTCTCTCTCTCTCTCTCTCTCTCTCTCTCTCTCTCTCTCTCTCTCTCTCTTATTCCTCTTTGATTTAATTTCCATTTTCCTGTCTCAGATAAGGTATTGTGTGTCTCTTTGTCATCGCAAGAGCCTGTCCTATTTCCTGTAGTTTTTAATATTTCCTCTTACTGATACGAATCATAAAAAATATATAATTTATTTAAAAAAATTTCAACCATCCATAGTGTAGATTGTGATTGATCATGATCAAATATTCATTTTGCAGACCTGACAGTTTTGGCATAATTTTACTCCAAAAAACCCCCCAAAAAAACAAGCTATGTATCTGTATTTATTAGTGTTAAACAATAAACAGCAGATGAATCATTAAACGGAATTAATCAAGAGCCATTGTGTCTAATAGCAGACTGGAACAGCTGTGAATCTTCCCATTTGCCCAGGAAATCACAACAGAACAAAACATTTCTGATGTTAGAAAGAAAGTGAGTAAGAATTCAATCTGGGTAGACCCACAAGGCAAAATCCAGTGATAATTAGAAAGAACATTGAACCCAAAAAGCTTACATTTGCCTTTCAAAAACACCTTGATGGCCTTTAAGGATGGTTAATATTTGGACTGAAAGGAAACTGCAACCTTTTGGAAGATCTTTTGTAAAGCCAAAAACAAGAATAATATTCCCATTAAGAACATAATACTAACAGGGAAACATGTGGTGGTAGTGTGATGATGTGGGGATGCTTTGCCACTTCATGGCTTGGGTAAATTGTATTCAACACAGCCTTGAGTTCTACAGTCCATGACCTGAAGCTCAGGCACAATTGGCTGATACGGGGGGGTTAATGTCATGGTAATGATTTGAAAAAAAGAAATTTTTGTTTTAACCAAGAAATTTCCTGTCCTTCCTGTCTTTAAATAAGGTCTGTCGTTCATAAGTACTGTACTCCATTAAATAACAAGTGAAGAGGTTTCTCTCTGTTCAATTTCTTTTAACAAAGACGGCCAACCGCGGCACCAAACAAGGAGGTGATCTTTGTATTTCCTGTAGCTTTTCTTTTTTTTTTTCACGGAACATTCTGTTCCAGGCGCGTGCTAGAGTGCTCGGCGTATACATGTGCAGGAAAAGCGAGGCGCCTTTTTATATTCTTCCCTGTCCTCGCAGGTTTAACGTCGACAGCTTTTTGTGAAATGGGCCACCCGTGTCAAAATTATTAGCGCAGCAGAGTCTCGGGTGTGAAGTGGCCCTTCATTATGTCAGTCTTTATCTAACCGCCGAGCGCTTGCGCAACACGTTTTTTTTACGTTGTTCTTTTTCTCTCTTTCTTTTTTTTCCCCTGCAGCCCAAATCGAAGTTATACCATGCAAAATCTGTGGAGACAAGTCCTCAGGGATCCATTATGGGGTCATCACGTGTGAAGGTTGTAAGGTGAGAAAGCATCGTTTTTGTATTGACGCGGTTTATGTCGCTTTATTGTGTTGTGTGTAGTGCATACACACCTGTATTTTGTACTTGCTCCGTTATTCAATAAGCCAGTCATGTAGCAGGATCACAACGCATCCAATCGGGTGGATACATCAGAATGAAGAAATAATGTGACTTTAGGGACTTTGACTATGGTTGTTGGTGGTCTGAATATTTCAGAAACTACTCATCTCCAATGGGTTTTTGCACACGGGTTCACTCCAAATGGCTTTCCTCCAGACTGAGAGCTGTCTTGGAGTGAAAGCTCAAAGCAAAATGACCATGTTGGGGTAACTCAAATAATCATTCTTTGCAAACAGTTTGAGCAGAAAAGCACCTACGAACACATTGAACCCTGTCCTGGATGAGCTACAAAAACACACCAACTCCAGATCACCATGAACAAGAAGCTGAGACTTAATCGGATGCTCTTGACATGAATCTGCACGGTTTGATGCCTTGCGCTGCTGCCACACGATTGGCTGATTGGCTAGATATGTGGACTATTTATTTCTTTTTGTTATAGTGTTGTTTTTATTGAACATTTCTTATTGCTGTTCTACCAATGACGCCTTTATTGTACTATGTGGCACCACAGGGTTTTTTCAGGAGAAGTCAACAGAACAACGCCTCATACTCGTGCCCTCGGCAGCGCAACTGCCTGATTGATAGAACCAACCGAAACCGCTGCCAGCACTGCCGCCTGCAAAAGTGTCTGGCTCTGGGCATGTCCCGGGATGGTAAGGCAGCCGCTTCTATCACTAAAACCTGCAATATTAATTGTACACAATAAAAATTATTTCTTTGCAAAACCCAAGAAATGTTAGCAAACTGGGGTAGGGCTCAGGTACAGCCATGATACAGCACCCCTGGAGGACAGAAGGTTAAAGGCTTTGCTTAAGTGGTCGTTGGTGATACTGGAGCTTGAACCCCTGATTTTCCGATCAGTAACTCAGAGGGTTCCAATGTATATTACTTAAGAGGTGTATATTACTAAAATAATGTTAGCCCACTGGTCAAAAATTAGGCACATGTCATTTCTTAACTTATACCCTGCTATAATAATGCTAATTGACTCCCTTCAAATCTTACAAGTATACTTTCGAGTTAAAATCCAGTGATTTGTTCATTCATGTCAAACAGATTTGAACCCTAAATTTCTACCACAGACTAAAGGAATCTACAACCCTAGAATCTAGGGTTCTTCTTAGAAAAAGCACAAAAAAGCTACATTTGGCCACCAAATAAATGCATTTCATGCAAAAAATTTTTTGGGAAAAAACAACCTTTTTAACCTTGTCTGGTGGGTGCATTCTTACTTTCTTTATCCTTTATTTTATCCTCTCCAGCGGTCAAGTTCGGCCGCATGTCGAAAAAGCAGCGTGACTCGCTGTATGCTGAGGTACAAAAACACCAGCAGAGGCTTCAGGAACAGCGCCAGCAGCAGACGGCCGATGTGTACTCATCCAGCCTGAGCACTCTTGGACACGACTTGGCCGGTGCCTACACCAATGGACACGTTATTGACATGGCCAAGACGCATGCCAACGGCACACCGGCTGCCTACTACAGCATGGACTCCACTCAGCCGAGCCCTGACCAGTCCGGACTGGACATGGCAGGCATGAAGCCCATCAAACAGGAGCCTGTGTACGACCTGACACCCGTGCCTGACCTTTTTCCCTACAACTCGTACCAGGACAGCCAGCTAGCCCCTGGAGTGCCCATGGGGGAGCTCGGTATGACAAAACCTCCCTGATTCTAACTTTTACAGTTGAATGAATGGTTTGGATGTTTTTTTTCAATTTGTCATCATTTTGTGCCCCCAAATGAGTGGTATGTTTCGCTCCTTTCTGCAGACCGAATTGCACAGAATATTATCAAGTCACATCTGGAGACATGCCAGTACACGGGCGAGGAGCTGCAGCAGTTGTCCTGGCAGACCCACTCGTACGAGGAGGTCAAAATGTACCAAAGCAAGGTGAGGTTTGATTTTTTGCATGCATAGGTGGGGCCACCAGAGGGCGTTGCACAAAGTGTATCAATTATGAATGGTCAGAAGGTGGTTTGGAAGATTTATTGACTATACCAGGGGATTTTTACAGTTCCACAGAGACTAATAGTAAATGGATTAAAAAAGATCAGGTATGGAAAGGAGTCTCCAGTGTCAGCATTTCTGTTTACCCCTAAGGACAAAGACATGCAATTTGTACCACCAACAAGACATTAAGTGTTTACAGCTAAAGAAATCGCAGCTTTGTTTGCAGCTCTCTTTTCCTCTTCCTGTCTCTCTTTCTCTCTCACTTTGTCTTGTACTTACTTTCTGTTTCTCCCCGTTCTGTCACACACTATTACTCTCTGTCTCTCTTTCTCTCTCAATCGTTCTCTCCCTTTCACACTCTTTCCCTCACTCTCAATTATTCCTTCTCTCTTCCACTCTCTTTTATTCTCTCACTCTATCTCTCTCCCCCTTACTCTCACTCTCTCTTTCTCACTCATACCTCTGTCTGTCTCGAAGTTCCCTTTCTCACTCTATTACTCTTTCTAAGATAATAACCAGTGCATGTGTGTATATGTGTGTGTGCAGTCACGGGAGGCGCTGTGGCAGCAGTGTGCAATTCAGATCACTCATGCCATTCAGTACGTGGTGGAGTTCGCCAAGCGCATCACAGGATTCATGGAGCTCTGTCAGAATGACCAGATCCTGCTGCTCAAATCAGGTCTGAACCCTCACCTTCAAGCCCACCAAAGACCACATATCTGTGTATCGTTTTTTTTTTTGTTTTTTTTATACCACTAACACAATGCTACAGCTGTTTGGGTGGAACATCTGGTAAATGTCCTTGTCTTAAATACTAGAGAGAAATGAAGTCAAAGCAGAAATCAGACAATAAATCAACCTACCTCTAGATTCAAAGCTGATTATTCTGCAACTGCAGTAAACAAGGAAGGTTGATATTTGTGAGGATGAGGGATGCTAGTCTGGGTCTGCCCATAGTTAATCCAGAAATGCTAGGACTAGATTAAACCTTTTTTTGCCCACGTTGCCAGGAAAGTGTTAGCCTGGTGGTTATGACCTTTAGACTTATGATCGGAAGGTTGCGAGTTCAAATCCTCACACCAGTAAACTTGGGCCTTTATACAAAACCCTTACTGTTCAGCTGCTGCTAGTTAGTGGTATAAATGAGTCGTTCTGGACAACAGTGTCCAGTATAAATAAATAAAAAACTGCAGATGTGCATGCTTGCTACATTAACTAGTGCTCTAATTAGAAGTTAATTATGTACTGTATTTACTATGTGGATTGCTTGCTACATTGTCTTGGGGTTTCAATCACCTTGAATAGATATTTTCCTTAAAGTTCCCATTAGTGAACAGTTGATACCTTAACAATGATGGAACTATAATAAAATAAATGGTGTCCCCCAGATTAGAATGGATTTTCTTTTGAGTCTGGTTCAAATCACGGATTCTTCTTAATGCTGACATCATGAAGTTTTCTCTAGACACTGTCACCACTGTCATTTCTATAGCTGAGCAGTTGTGGGGTAACGGCATTGCTAAAGATTCCAAAAAATGGCAGCTTGGTGTTTTGAACCTTTACCACTCTTATTCCACAGCAACGATCCAACTGTTTAGTTAAAAAAAAAACATAATTGGTCCCATTAATGTGGAATATCTGGAATATCAGGAATATTTGACAATTGATTTGCATGTGCAAAAAATCTCTCATATATTCTTCGCATGACTCGAGTATGTTGGTAGGAAGGCTAGACAGAAGCCATTTCTACACAATTAACATCCAGACTTAACTAAATCACCTCAGACTATGTGGCAAAATGTGTTGCCAATTCCAAATGGTACACGCTACAGCCGAAGGTTTGTGGCCACCTGACTATAAGATTCATATATTTTTATTTCCACACATAGTCCCCATTTGTTGTTATAGAAACCTCCACCTTTTCTGGGATAATGTTCCACTAGATTTTGAAATGAGGTTGTGGAGATTCATTTAGCTGAAAGGGCATTAGGAAAATCCGGTACCGATGAAGGGTGAGGAGGCACACACACTTGATCTTGCACTCCAACCCATGTTAAGCATATACTCATTGAGCTAGCTTTTAGTTTAAGTGAAAGAAAAATGTGATCATATCCAAAGACATCCAGAGGAACCACATATGGCTGTAAAAGTAAAAAAAAAAAAAAAGATTTTTGCCCATAAAGTTTATGTTTGGAGAAGAAAAAAAAGAGAACAATTGCCAGAAGAACAACCTAGGTTAGTGGCGGCATTATGCTTTAAGAGTTTTCTTCAGCCAGAACTGAGGCTTTTGGAAAATTGAATGGAATCATGAATAGCTACAATATGATGTGATATGGAGTTATACTAAATATTGATATCAAAAATATAAAAAAAAAAAATTAAGTAACCCTAAAGAGTAATAAACTATAATCTGTGTCTCTTTTAGGTTGTCTGGAGGTGGTGCTGGTAAGAATGTGCAGAGCCTTTAACCCTCTTAACAACACTGTTCTGTTCGAGGGCAAATACGGCAGCATTCAGATATTCAAAGCGCTCGGTATGTCTGGTTGCTTTTTTGTTGTTGTTGTAGTTGTTGTTGTTTATTTTACATTTCGCCCCTGCATGTGTCTGACCTTAGCATTTGGTTTCTCTCTCCTGTAGGCTGCGACGATCTGGTCGGCGCCATGTTCGACTTTGCCAAGAGTCTGTGCTCTCTGCAGCTGACCGAAGAGGAGATCGCACTGTTCTCTGCAGCCGTCCTCATCTCCACAGGTTCGTTTTCCTGCTTAAAAAAAGTTTGAAGATCAGTTTTGAGTGGATAAGGAAACTATCTTGGACTGGGCTAGCCAATGTCAGGATCATCAGTGGTGGAACCTATAGTGGAGAAGTTACTACCTTTGAATTCCAGATTCTCTGGATCAATCCTTAGCTTAGCTCTGCCTGGGTTTCCTCAGGGTTCTCTGGTATTCTCCTACCTCCCAAATACAATTCAGATGATTGATCGGCTCTGCTAACATCTCCTGAAGTTCACAGACTATGCGTACTGTTAAAACTACTTTATGAAGGAATATAATGCTGACACAGCTGGGTGTTTTTTCCACTTAGATCGGCCCTGGTTAATGGAACCAAGGAAAGTCCAGAAGCTTCAAGAGAAAATCTACTTGGCTCTCCAGCACATTATGCAAAAGAACCACATAGATGAGGACGCACTCACAAAGGTACCACTGCGCTTCACCTTTTTAAACCAACAAATTTCATACAGTACACAATTTATTTTATTTTTTTGCTAAATGTGTAATTGACATTTACTGTTCCATGTAGTCACGTAAACGGAAAATCACAAAAAGTCTTTAATATCAAAACAGACAAATCCAAATTTAAAGGCAAAACCAAATTACAAATGAACAAAAGGTCAGGCGCCATGTGGTCAGGCACTCTGTACATACAGAGACCAGAGGGTCTTATAAAATCCTACAAAAAATCTATTGGCACCCCATCCATGTTCATAATGTTGAAAACTTTGGAAAAAGTAAACCTCAAATTGTCCAAAATTAAAGAATGTTAATGGCATTGATTATTAACTGGAATAATTAACCAATGTATAACTGACCTCAACCTGAACACCTTTGGGATGAATTGGAATTCCTCACTTCACCTACACCAGTACCTGACATTACTAACACCCTTGTAGGGGTAATTGAAATCTCACAAATCCCCACAAGCACACACTATAATCCAATGGAACATCTCAATAGAAAAGTGGAGCTTTTTATAATAATAGATATTGGGATCAAAATGTGGAATTGGATGTTCAAAAGCCATAGCAATCTTATAGCCAGGTCCACACAGTTGCCAGATTTGACCATTTAGCTTTTCGAAAAGATTTTTGTTGTGAATTCATGGTTCACCCAAAACACATTCCATTCCTTACACTGTGTGCACCAACATTGAGTTCTATTTGTTGTGAAAGCAGCTAACCCTGTCGCACCTTCTTTCCAGCTGATCAGTCGAATCCCCACACTAGCAGCACTGTGCACCCTCCACACAGAGGAGCTTCAGGCTTTCCAGCAGTTACACCCCGAAACGGTTAACATGCTCTTCCCTCCGCTCTACAAAGAGCTTTTCAACCCCGATGCGGCCGGCGTCATGTCCAAGTGACAAACATTGTTTTATAGGAAGGGCTGGGCATGAGGGGATGAAGGGTAAACTTCCAGGTAGTCAAGTCACTGATCCCGAAAAGGTGGAGCTACCCATGACACGCGGCGATGTTTAACGTCCAGACTGCTGAGGCGACAACATGATGAGAAAAACATCAGGAACGTCCAGCACTGCGAAACTTTCACCGATTCAGTCAAACGAATGTACATATACATGCCTGTTAGTGAGGATCCGAGCAGAAATGTACAGACTTTAGAGCAATCATTTTAAAAAGCTGTCATTTATATGGGTAAGTCTTTTTTTGTCTTTACTTTTTTCTTAGTTTTCATTGTGATATGAAAACAGGGGTGGGGGCAAGGGTCAGACCAAGAGGAGCACATAGTAATTCCCTTAGTTCTGATATATTCCAGTATTAAACCACATTCTGTTTATGTTCTAGTCATAATTTATAAGCGGGAACAACAGGCGTTATCTTTTTTTTCTTGTTTAGTTTGTTTTGGAGTATTCACATGTACATAATTGGAGTATAGTAAAACTATACCAGAGACGATTTCACTTTTTGGGTACATTTAAAAATAAATAAATAAAAAAGCCTTGTCTGGGCCATGTAGATATGTATAGATGGTACAACAATGTTTTCGAAACGACGTAAATGTAAATGATTTTCTAAGAGAAAAACAATAATTGCTAATTGATCTTTTTTCCATAAGAAGTTATAGAGATATATATCTATATATCTATATTTTGCAAAGGCTTATGGTTGATCGTCACGTCATCAGTCAACGCTGCAATAAATGTCCATTAGCACTAGTGATTCAGTCGAAATTCCGTTTATGAAAGGCGTATGATTTTTTTTTTTTCCCTCTGAGGCGCAAGAAAACACTAAATTGGGATGTTATGCTGGTCCTCCATCACATGTAAGGCTGCTTTAACCTTTGTAAAAGTTCCCTTTAAAGATGCACTGCGGTGTTCTCCCACAAATGATGCCCAAACTGTGAGCGATTTCAATAAAAAAACTAAAATTGTCCAATTTAAGTTTAAAACAATTCTCAAATTAAACACTAGGTGTCACTGTTGACACCTGATCTCAGACATAAATGTAGGACTTCTTTTGCATGAGGAAACACCAAAACACAAATACAAGCAGACCAATATGACCAAAAGGTCTCTATAATCTGTTTAATATAAACCTTATCTCAAAGTATTACATCACAAATGCTATCAGGAGACAACCAAAAGTATACTATTGCCTTCTGTATTAACATTCTCAACTGGCTAACTAGCTGTCTATGTGCTAGTACCCCACCAGTTAGGGTTTCAGTCAACCAAATCAGAAGACTGGGTGACCCCTGGGTCTTTAACTTGCCCAGTAGTCTAGATAATGGCTTTAATATTTTATAATTTGTCCTACAATTAGATTTCCAACCACCAAGTGCACCAAATGTCTCAGGCTCTCAATGGACGTTTTGCCAATCAAACGGTGTAATGAAGGACAAATGATACCTGTAAAAACCTTTACACAAGTTTATCCACACAGCTTAAGGTTGACACAGGCCAATTACGCTGTGAATTACAATTAAAATGACAGTGATGCAGATCAATAAATAATTTCATTAATTTTGTATTATTGCGTTATTATTTTAGTCAAATTCGGACCCACGTTGTCGAGGAAAATCTGAAACATAGGTGTAAATAATGGATGCCTTTTAAAAAAAAAAAAAAAAAAAAAAGGGCTCCATAGATAAATATGTAGTAGCCATATGTAATCGGATTGATTCGATTAGATTGATTGGATTAAAATTGTACTAGAAAATGGAGCTGAATGAATAATGAATAATCCATTTATACGGGGGGGGAAAAATTCCACCATCTTGACTTGCAGTGACAGTGACAGCTTTGGAAACCTCATTATTTTAAACGAAAACCAAACACCATGTTTTCTTTCAAACGATATTCTGTAAATCTGGTCATCCACTGGAGTGGCAATATTGTAGCTCTGACAATCATGTACTGTAGCTTTTCTATTATTCTAGTACTACAAAACTGAGAGGGTCCATGTTGTCCTATTTTTCTCAGGCAAAAATGCAATTTTACAACAACCACCCATTTATTCAAAGTATATCTCATCAGATCATCAGGAAATATAAAGAAAAAAAAAAAGGAATCTCGCAGCACTCAATGGCAATTCCATCTTTTCCCCACATATACAGTCAGGTTTAACCTGAGGCAAACCGAAAAGCCATAACATTTCCAATAATTTCAAATAATTATCCAGGTTGTGTTTTGCTATTCGGTTCAATCTGTTTTCCGAACAGGCCACAAAGCCATAGTATCGATTTTCCAGGTTTTGGCGTCTGAAACTCTGCTCTGTTCACACCATAAGCAGATACTAGAGAACTAGTGCGTCGTGCAATCAGCAAATCTTGATTATAAAAAAAGATATGAAGGACTGAGGATAAGAAAGCACTTATATGAAGGCGATACACATTGAAGTGCTGAGTGTGTATGTATATACAGTACGGTATCTTACAAAAGTGAGTGCACCCCTCACATTTCAGCAATGATTTTAGCATATATTCATAAGGGACAATACTATAAAAAAATGAATCCTGGGTATAATTTAGAGTAGTCAAAGTGTCAATATTTTGTGTAAAGCACCATTGTTATCTAGCACTGCCTTAATCCTCCTGGGCATGGAATTCACCAGATTTGCACCAGTTGTTGCTGGTACCCTCTTTCACTCCTCCATAATGACATCACGGAGCTGCTGGACGTTAGACACATGGCGCTTCACCACCTTCCGCTTGAGGATCACCACAGGCGCTCAGTAGGGTTGAGCTGGATAGGTCTGGAGACGTACTTGTCCATTCCATCAGACTTCAGCAAGGCAGTTGTCAACTTGGCGGTGTGTTTGGGGTTGTTATTATGTTGGAAAACTGTTGTTCGACCCAGTTTCTAAAGGGAAGGCATCATTTTCTGCTTCAGAATGTCACAGAACATGTTGGAATTTATTTTTCCTCATTGAACCACAGCTCCCCAGTACCAGCAGCACTCATGCAGCCCCAGACCATGATTCTACCACCACTCTGGACACCATTTGAGCCAAACAAGTTTATCTTAGTCTCATTAGACCACAGGACATGGTTCCAGTAATTAATGCTCTTGGACAGGTATATTGACAATAATGGCTGAACGTAGAGTTATTTTCAGAAGCTATACAATCTGCACATTGACTACACTAAAATGTATCCAAGTTTCATTTCTATAGAATTGTCCCTTTAGAAGATAGACTAAAACGACTGCTGAAATGTGAGGGGTGCACTAATTTTTCACTGTGAGATGCTGTATTTATACATGATACACACACACACACACACACACACACACACCACTAACAACTTCTGAAACGTCCTGCATTAGATAGCAGGGGGGGTTTATTTTCCTTAAAAACAATTGAAGACAATCAACTTCCGGGTGCAGCAGCAAAGCATCCATCTCAGGGACTAAACCTTTTGTTAGTTTCAATAAAAAAAAAACTCCTATTTAAAAAAAAAAAAAAAGAAAAAAAAAGAAGAAAAAAAAAGGGAAAAATTTCGGAGACACACAAAAACAAAATAAAAATCATTATAATCTTTAAAATTTCTGAAATATTACCTGCAATGAGAACTACCCAGACAAGGCTTTGGTGTGTTTGTCTATATGCATACTGCTGACAGGTTTAATAATTATTAGGCCCTACTCGTGAAAGGCCTGCAGGCCTGTAAATACTGATAAATGTGATTAAAAAAATAGAATACTGTTTTATTATTATTGTTTTTCCTACGATCTTGATGTAAATTAGTTTATTTATAGAATGTATGATTATGCTGAATAAGCTCCAGATCCTTTTCCGTGCTCAATAAATGTGGCGACGAAAGTTTTTTTTTTAATTATTATTATTATAATATATATATATATTTCACGGTTTGAGACTGTGGACTGTAGGTGAGGACTGCAAGCGATCACACTGTTTTAGGTAACTGTAGCAATAACCGGACAATTACTGACTTTCTGTCCAATTTTGCATTGTAAGATTCTTTTTTTATTATTATAATAATTATTATTATTTTGTTATGATCCTGATTTTGATATTCTATTAACTCCTGTAGCCTGTTGTTCAGTTGTCCTTGCATGCTGTTTCACGGCGATGGGACAGGAAAAAAAAAATTGG
Organism: Silurus meridionalis; assembly: GCF_014805685.1. Taxonomy (NCBI): domain Eukaryota; kingdom Metazoa; phylum Chordata; class Actinopteri; order Siluriformes; family Siluridae; genus Silurus; species Silurus meridionalis. The sequence goes on along the minus strand of NC_060910.1, from coordinate 15,927,793 downwards.
GGTATATGTTTGTTTGGTCACGTGATACTGTCTGGGTGAGGGGTGTGCGTTTTTTTGTTGTTGTGATTGTTCTGTAGTAAGATTGAATACGTTACCCTGCTCAGTGTACTGTCACGCACACATGAACTGAAGAGCACAACAGGCACTTGTGTACGTTTATGAAGGATTTTTTTTTTCTTTAATGAATTGTAGTGTACACCAGGGGCCGGTTCTTCGTACGTGGATTAGCTACTTAGCTGGATTTTATGGCTGACAATTTGACATGATCCAGGATTGTTTGGGAGCTCATCCTGAAGTTATCATAGCAACAAGACCTTTGAGCAATATCTCTGACCGCTCTTTGGTCGTTGTACCGTTGGATAACCGATTGTAGTGTCGCTGTCCATGGTATCTAGTATCAATATATATAACCTTCTCAAGCAACATGCAATTATCTCAAAATCCTGCTACAGGATATATGAAACGTAAGATTAACGGGCCCCAGGAACCAAAAGTCATAATGCATTCCCAAGAACTGTTTCATCATACTCAATTGATGCGTGTTTTTTATTTAGTTTTCAAATGTTTTTTTTTTTTTTAATCAAGGCACCAATAATTTTGTCCCTGTTTCTACTGTAACATGGGTATGAATCTTAACCTTAATGGTTATTTATTTTCCAACACTCATGTGGCGGACAATTACTCCGCACTCATTGAAGGAATCTCCAGTTCAAATGCTTTCCATAAGTAAAGCTCTGGGGCTGCATTTTGTTCTCTATTATTATTCACTTTCAAAAAGAAATAATCAAATCAGGATCAGTGATTATTTTTCTATAGCAGCACAGCTGCCTTTATGTATTTCTTATATACAGTATATGACTTATTATTGGGCTCTGCCTTGATAGAACGATGTAAGCGTATCTGTAACTGCTGTAAAGATAAGTGGAGTCTTCAGTAACAGTTTATATGACATTTATCTGGCTGCTCCACTAACCGAATGCAAAGGGTACATGCACTTTAAACGGACCAGTGTTTCAACCATGAGAATATCACATTTATTTGAAATCTTATTTACTCACATTCAATTGATTGTGACAATTGATTTATCTCGAAGGATTACTAACTGCTGAAACCCCCCTCCAGGTTTTAATAATGCATTCTTGGATATTACTATTTCATTTATTAATATACAAACAGTTCTTAAACATTGACTTTTGGAGTCCACTCGAGTTCATTTTTAGCACAAATCAAAGTGACTGTAGTGTTTTAGTTTTTTTTTTACTGTTGTATAACTATTAAGATACTACAGAAGTATGTTATTCACTTCTATAGTGTAAATATATACATGTAAAGGCACACTCTATGGACAAAAGTACTGGAATATTGGACCTTTCCAGCAATATGTGCTTCTTTTGAAAACTGTTACCACAAATTTTTAAGGCACACAATTATTTAGCTTGACGATGTGCACAAATCCATCCAAATAAAGATATGGTTGGAGTGGAAGATCTCCTGACACATACCAATATTCAGTCAAATATCCACCAACTTTTGTCCATATAGTTTATATTGCACGCATATATTTATATCAGTTTACGAGGTAGAAAATGTTGCTCATCAGATTTTTTTTTTCCTTTAAAGTGCCATAAGTGTGGTACAACAAAGCAATGGCACTTATGGGGCGAATATAAAGAATGCATCGTTTACTTGTGAACCAATAAAAAAATTGTGTTTCTAAGAACGACACACGTCCTTGATGACACAATGCTGCAGAGACAGAAGGATGGCCGAGGACAGGGTAACTTGCCAAGTGTACGTGTGTGTGTTTGTGTGCTTGAAGTTTAAGATAAGAATCGTAAGTGCAAAACAGCGGATTATTCGTTCGCTGAGGTCTGTGGAATAAGGTTGTGCTGCAAATGTAGTCGAGTTCTTGAATTGTCTTCTCCGAGTTGTACATAGCAGGCAAAGGACTTTTTTTTTTGTTAAAGGATATTTTATCGCTTTTGTAGACAATTTTTTTTGTGTGGGGGGAAGAATTAAAGAATTTTACGGACAAATTTCTGTCTCGTTTTTTATTTTTTTTATTATTCACCCATGGCATTGTGTTTGGTGTTGGTTGACAAGTAATCAATGAAAAAGAATAATATAATACTACTTTTTTTGATTTGTACATCCTGGCCAATTTAATAGGAACACCTTCAAAACATGCTGATGCACACAGTTCTCTGTTTCAGCCAATCACGTAGCAGTGACACAGTTTCCAAACAATCATATGTTCAAGGTAGTCCACATTGCCACACCATTGTCCTTCAAGATTTCAAAACGGGCAGAAGATCAATCATAGATTTGGTGCTTGGTGAAAGGGGCAATGTGCTAGTGGGTTACTTTTTTTTGTGTGTGTGTTTTTTTATTTTAAATAATAATAATATTCAGCATAAACATAAAAAAAAACACTTCTGAGGCAAAGGTCAACCTGTGCTGATAGTCTCTTCATAGGCTTGCTTGTGAAGATTGTTGCTCTTCTGCAAATCTGATGAGACACACACACACACACACACACACACACACACACACACAAACATAATGGGCATGAATAAATGAACACCTCGAAACAAGATGCAATGCAAAGATTTATAATGAATAATTTGTTTTGATTCAGAGTGCTTCTCGAGAAAGAAAAAAAAAAAAACAGAAAAAGGAAAAAGCGTGAACAAGAACTGTGGCGTTTTTTTTTTTTTTTTGGTGTTCGTATATTTTTTCCAGGCACTTCTGAACAGAGTGCGCTCTCTTGATACGAGAGCGTCGAGTCGTCTCATTTTCGAGAGAATGATTAATAACTAATCAAAGCGAACGCACAAAGCCCTATTAAATATGTAATCAAAGAAGGCTCTTGACATGCCAAACATCGGAAGCCCCGCCTTTGCGTTGCGTTTGTATTCATGCTGATGCAATGATTTCCTGCTCATTAAGTTGTTTTTTTTGTGTTGTTGTTGTTGTTGATTCTCAACTTCTGGCTTGAACATTTTTACTTATTTGATTCAAAGTTTGCTGTTTCTTAGAAGTCTGAGACAAAGAGATAGAGAGAGCTCACCTGTAAGACCAAGTTTCCTGCAGCATGAGTTGCATGTGTGTCTGAGGACGAATCTCCGGATCGCATTGTCTCCCATATTGGCAGAGCCGAACGCCAAATTTCTGTATGAGCTACAAAAACAAAGGTCATGCTCATCCATCATAACCATACACATACAAAAATCAATTATATTTTTCTATTTATCAAATATAACCCCTGGACAGTTCGGGCAGTTCCCTGCCTAACCACCAGAGGCCACCATTGCAGTGTTATATACAGAGTATATATACCCCCTGCCTTGCCTGATTTATGCCTCCTAACTAGTCTTTATTGGATTTGGAATCCAAATTTTGATACCTGGTTGTTTTACCCTTGTGACTGTTTCTTAGCTCGTTCTTTGGATGTTCCAAGTCATGTAAGCTATATACAATATACGGATCAAAGTTTGTGGACATCTGACCAAAAGATTGTGTGCTTTTTAAACATCGGATTCCCCATTTTTGCTATAATAACCTTTATTCTTCTGGGAAGATGTTGCATAAGATAAGATTTTGATTGTGGAGATTTGTGTAGAGATTCATTCAGCCACAAGGGTGCTAGTCAAGTCAGGTACTGATGTAGTTGTGTTGAGGAGGCCTGAAGTGGATTTAGCATTCACTTTCTTCCCAAAAGACTTCAATAAGATTGAGATCAGAGCTCTATAGCTTGAGATCTTCCAGGCCAAATCATGTAAATCTTATCTTCATGGAGATATGGCTTTGTACACAAGGGAATGGTCATACTGTAACAGGTTTGGGTGTCCTAGTTTAAAAGACAAAAAATGTCATGCTAGGGACATCTGATACAGTTGTGTGCCACTAAGTTTGTGGTAACAGTTTTGGAAAGATCTAAGTTATTGGAAAAGTCAGGTGTCCCAATACTTTTCAATTTAATCTACATCTGGAATAGTCCCTTCAAGATCAAGGTGCTATATAAAACAACACATAAAGGACATGAATGTAGAGTGTATGTTGTAAAAAATTGAATACTAAATAAAGGACATGTAGCTTATTGCAAGAAAACTAAAATGAACATCTTTTGAAACACAAACCCTCTATCAAGCGTTCTGATCACAGCGGGGTCTGTCAGCTCCACCCCAACACCTGCGAGAACAGTAACAGTAACGTTCAGCATCGTTCGACATGTATATTCGACTTACATTGAAAAATGTGCTGGACATATAAATAAAGCTGGTGTATATACCTTGCAGGTCAAGTACCAGGAGCTCTCTGCCTGTATACTCGTATGTCCAGTGTGAGAAAGAAAGCACTGTCTCTTCTATGCCACAAGAGGGTGCGATTTCCTCTCCTGTGTTATTGTTGTATTTCCTGAACTCGCCGTTCATGCTCCTCTCTATGGTAAGCCACTGGCCTTTAGCCTGCCAGTACAACAGTGAGACATCCAGAAATCTGAGGAAGTGGCAGACACAAAGAGAAAGAGAAAAGAGAGAGAGAGTGAGAGAGAGGGAAAAAAAAAGAGTCTGAACTGTCAGAATGTGTCAGTACTTTTTCCAAAGCACTTCTGCTAGATTTGAACGAACCTGGGGGAATGAGGAATAGAGCTGGGTTTGACTTCGTTAAAGACTTGCATGAGCTTCTGGGCTGCTCTCTGCTGCTGGATTTCCTGCACGAATAGAATAATAATATATGATATGAACAATATTACAGATCAAAACAGATGTTATGGAAGAAAACTAAAGACAACAGAAAAAAGCAATAAAAGGACAACTGTACATACAAAAAAAATATAGAATACATAATTATGACAATGTAGGAGAAAATAACAATCAAAAACATGTTGCGCATTATTATATAATGAAGAGTTTTCGTTTTTCTGCCTGAGGAAAGAAGAAGGAGTGTGCTAGTACCAATTTTTAGGAGAATAGGGGAGATGTGCAGACCTGCAGTAACTACAGGGGAATAAAGTTGAATAGTCACACCCTAAAGTTATGGGAAAGAGTAGTGGAAGCCAGGCTGAGAGAAGAGGTGACCATCTGTCATCATCTTGCTTTGAGAATGTTGATGGAGAAGTATAGAGAAGGTCAGAAGGAGTTGCATTCTGTGTTTGTGGTATTATATATGAGGAAGTCAGGTGTGTCAGAGAAGTATGTGAGGGTGGTGCAGGACATGTATGAGAACAGTGTGATGGCAGTGAAGTGTGCTGTAGGAACGACTGGTTCAAGGTGGATATTCGACTGCATCAAGGGTCAGCTCTAAGCTCTTTGCTGTTTGCACTGGTGATGGACAGATTGACGGACAAGGTCAGGCAGGAGTCTTTGTGAACTTTGATGTTTGCAGATGATATTGTGATTTGTGGTGAGAGTAGGGAGCAGATGGAGAAGAGCCTGGAGAGGTGGAGGTACATGCTGGAGAAAAGGGGAATGAAAGTCAGTAGGAGTAAGACAGATGTTTGTGTGAATGAGAGGGAGGGCAGTGGAGTGGTGCAGTTGCAGGGAGAAGAGGTGAAGAAGGTGGAGGAGATTAGGTACCTGGGTCCACAGTGCAAGGTAATGAAGAGTGTGTTAGAGAAGTAAAGAAAAGAGTGCAGGCAGGGTGGAGTGGGTGGAGAAGAGTGACAGGAGTGATTTGTGATAGAAGAGTATTTGCAAGAGTGAAAGGGAAAGTTTATAAGACTGTGGTGAGACCTGAGATGTTGTATAGTTTAGAGACAGTGGCATTTAGGAAAAGACAGGAGGTGGAGCTGGAGATAGCAGAGCTGAAGATTTTGAGGTTTTTGTTGGGAGTAACGACGATGGACAGGATTAGAAACTAGTTTATTAGAGGGACAGCGCATGTAGGCCGTTTTAGGGAAAAGGCGAGATTGAGATGGTTTGGACATGTGCAGAGGAGGGACATGGGGTATATCGGTAGGAGAATGCTGAGGATAGAGCCACCATGAAAAAGGAAAAGAAGAAAACCAAGAAGGAGGTTTATGGATGTGGTGAGGGAAGACATGCAGGTAGTCGGTTTGAAATAGGCAGATGTAAAGGACAGGGGGATATAGAGATGGATGATCCGCTGTGGCGACCCCTAACGGGAGAAGCCAAAAGATGAAGAAGATGATGAAGTCAAGTCAAGAAAAGTTTTAGTTTTTCCTCAGGACGAAACCTGAAGCAGAGCCGTACAAAGAACACACATTGTGTGTGTCAGATGACATGATGAATTGATATCCTTATATTATTTACAGTAGTATTACCCTTAAACAGAGATGAAGCGTTGTGCTGTTGGGGAACTCTGTCTGCCACATGTGCACCACGTCCTCGTGGAAGGACTTGATGACGTACACACAGCCGGGCCTAAGCACGTCTTCTTCGGCCCAGGTGCACAGCACCCACTGTGCGCGTCGCAGCCCGCCGTCCAGCACTCCCAGCTCCGAAACGGGCTGCAGCACAGCCGCCTGACCTTTCTGACACCATGAGGAAACGCTGGAGAGCATGGAGTCTGGCTCGGCCTCCTCCAGGGTGTAGATGTACACTTCCTCTCCTCCTAGACAACGCAGACACCATTTGAACATTGATATCCACCAAAGACACAAATGAATAAAGCAGAGAAGCAGCTTCTCTTTAGATCTCGAGTGCAATCGGGTCAAGTAGACCCGCCAAAATGTAAAAAAAAAATATAGATTGGTATTTTTTTTGTTGTAATATTTGTATTCTCAATTCTACAGTGCATTTTCTCAGATAAACAGTATAGTGTGACTCACCCAGCAGGGACACTGGTGTGAACGGTATCGTATGTGCTAATCTCATCAGGTTGTTCCTCTCCATAGCTGCGGAATCAAATCACAGAAATGTTGGTCTATATGACACACTAAGCCCATAAGAGTCACATGAGGCCTCATTTGACTGACAGCCAGGAATGAAAAAATAAAATAAACACAACGTAATCCAAGCCAAACTTGCCCGAGTAATGTGGGTCCAAATCTTCACTCGACTTAAACACGGAGGCTCGAGCTGAAACAGAATAAAGACGAAAAGGGGGTGACTTTCAAAGTGGAGGGTTTTAGAAACAATTATGCTGAAGAATGGCATAAATACTTACATTCAACTGCTACCCAGCTCTGTACACTGCACAAGAATACAAAAAAAATTAGCAAGTGTGTTGTATTAAACAAAACTCTTAAATAGGTTTTTTTTGCTTTGTTTTAGTTGGCAATGTGCAACTTACGAAGAACGCCGGCTGACTGAGCGCGCCCAACTGTTCCAAACTGATTGGTTGGGGCTTCTTGTGTTCTAGTAAAGAAAAACTTTACTTTTCACTAATAAAATTTATAACTGCACTTTTATAAATCCTTTTGAGCAGAGGAGTAAAGAGAACTTGAAAATCTTAAAGATACCTTACTCCAATACTGAGAAAGTCACCAAGTCCAATATGATTTGAGTTACAGTACTTAACAGCACTTGAATATTTGACTCAATTAAAAATAGGCTCAAAGATGAACTAGTCCTCAACACCAAGACACACGTTAGTGCAAAGCCAAAACCAGTTGATTTGTAAGGTTTGATTTGCTAAAATACAATTCAAATTGTACACCTCAATACCGCATGAACCAAGACCAGAATTCAACATTCCAGAATGAAACAAAGATAAAAAGAGGAGGTTAAAAAAAAAAAAAGACAAAGTAGTAAAGCAAACCGTTTAAAAACATATCTTCAATTACCAAAATAAAATGACAGCATCACGTCACAAAGTAGAAGAACCGCTAGTATTTAATGAATAAATCAAATGAAAGTAAATAATTGTAGATAAAATAAAACTAAATATTCAGAGCTGACTAGGATTTAATGCAGCTCTCAGTCTCAGAGAGATTTTTATTCGACTTCAACAAAAGCAGGTTCTTAAAGTTTTTGGACTGAAAATGAGGCCAGAGGTGCTAAAAAATCGCTCACAGGCAGCAGATAAGTTGTCGGGGCGTGTTGAGACTTAATGACGTCCAACGAAGGAGCAAAATGTAATTGGTAACACTGATTTTCAGTTAAGATATAGTGGAGTAAAATATACATATATTGAATCATAAACAAGTTGAATGCAGAGTAAAAGTCTTTCGCAAAAAAATTGCTTAGGTACAGTATCGAAGTGCATTTACTCAAATACTTTACACCACTGCTTTTTAGTCTCATATCAAAACCATCTTGACCAAATCATTGTTTATGGTACGCATAAAGTACCGCAAATGAGGGAAAAAGAAAATCTCACCTGGCCCAATGTGAATGACTTCTGTAAGAGATCCACATGATCAGAATCTGAAAACAAAAGCATTGACATTTAAACGCCGTGCATCTCATGACTGGATTAGTTCAAATATTGGCATCATAGAAGAAGAAGAAGTACACAAATTTTTTATTGGCGTACTGAGCTGAGAAAGACTGACAGATGATCGGAATTTACGTCCGGCCATTCCCTTCCCTTTCCGTCGGCTCCTTCGGCTTAAATCTCTTTCCAGTCTCCTGACCTACATAGCCAACATTATGAAAGTTCATAATACATTACAGTTCATAATACAGCACGGAATAAAAGGTGTGATAAGGCAAAAAAATTAATAAAAAATTGCCATGTATCATACAAAATGTCTGTTCTTACATCAGCTGCTTCTCCTTCTTTGATTTTAACACACTTCCTGCCAAACGATCGCTTTCTTTCTAAGATCCTGTAGAGCTCTGTCAATGCCGAGACAAAGACACGTCAGTTAATGTTTGCTTTATCCCTATCCAATCTTATGGTAGGGTGTCTTCAAACTTTTGTCCATATAATGTATTTTGTAAGGATTAGAATTAAATTATGCTAATCATCACGCTTAATAGGAGAATACAGAGCTGTCAAATAGACACAATACCTCTATCCTTCTGGACTGGATGAAGTGGTACAGGTTCTCCAGATACACTGTGCCTTTTTGTAGGCGTGGCCAATGTCTCCACACTAGCAGACAGTGAGCGGCTATGCCCCAGCTCACTCTCTACAGCAAACGGCCACTTCCTGCCCAAACGTCCTTGTCTGGGCATGGCTATCTCACTGTCACCGCAGAAAGCCGGATTTACAATGCCCAGCACGCTGTTCCTTTTGGCTCTAGTGTCAATAAAGACATCATCGTCCTCGTCCTCCTCCTCCATAGACTCTTCCTGGCTGTGCAGATGTTGTGGTTCACGATCCCAGACGGTAGTGAGGGAGCTGGCACATGACTGTCCAGGTGACCCGTGCAGGTCTGACCACAAATTAGACAGAGATCCGTGCGAGAGACGGAATCCTACAGATGAGTCTCCTCCGAGTCTCTGTCTTGGTCCGATATGCTCCGCTTCCAAATTTCCCAGCACCCACTTGAGCTTGCTGTCAAAAAAGCTGCCCGTACCCACTGGTGAATGCTGTAAAGAGCTGCAGGACCTGCCATGGCCAAGGACACTTGGCATGGAGGGTGGATTGCTGTAGTAAGCCTTAGGAGACAGTGAGATGTGGCTTGCAGTGGTGTTTCCACCAATAGGAGATATCTGCGAGTAGGACTTAACTGTGATTCGGGGGCTGGGACACAGGTGGACAGCTTCCTGTTGCCTGATATCAGATGCTGAAAGGAGGTTAAGAGTGTCCACTGCAAGAGCAGACATGTCCTGCAGCTGACCGAGGTGGGCGTCCAGGGTCTGCAGGTTCTCCTGGATAAACTGCACCTTCTCAGATACCTCAGCTAATGTACCCATCATCTCCTCAGTCCTGATGGACACATACACAAGTTTATTCATTTTTGGCTGCTACCTAAATACATGCTTTGTTAATAATTAATAATTGGTGTTAAGACAAAACTGGAAAGAAATCTTGAAATGCGATTTTCTGGTGGATCACATTTTCCTAATGTATGTGTAGAAGAAAATGTCAAATTTGGAAAGTTGTAATGATTGTGCAGACACCCATATCCAAAGTGACTTATATTTTATCTCGTTCATACAACTGCGCAGCTACGGGGTTAAGGATCTTGTTTAAGGGCCCTGCAGTGGCAGCTTGGTGGTGCTGGGATTTGAACCCATTACCTTCCCTTCAGAAATCTACAACCTTATCCACTAAGCTTCCAGGATTTGAACCTATGACCTTCAGTTCCAAAGTCCATTGCCTTAACCAAAAAAAAATACAATATTCGAACAAAAGATTGAGGACACCAGACCATAAGATTCGAATGTGCTTTTTGAACATCCCATTCCACACTTTGGTCACAATTGGCTCTTCAAATAAGCTACACTCAACTAGAAAGATGTTCCACAAGATTTTGTGGTGATTTGTGGAGAGTCATTCAGCCACAAGGGTGTTAGTGAAGTCAGGTACTGTAGATGAGTTGAGGAGGCCTGGGGTGCAGTCAGAGTTCCAAATCAACCCAAAGGTGTTCAGAAGTCAGAGCTATGTAGCAGGCCACTCAATACTTTCTTACTTCAACCTATGTAAACAACTCCAACCCATGAACCATAAATGTCTGGAAAATTCAAATGTTCCAAAAAATGTGTCCCTATAGTGTATCTATCGTCTGTGTGGTTCATGCAAATACTAAAAAACTGTTTTAGCTTTTAATGTCGATTAGTGAGCTAGAGTGCCACATGTTCATTGACCTACAGCTCTCTTCGCAGACTCTTCTCTACCCTTGAGGTCAGACCTCCTGTCTCGGAGTCCTCTGTAAGTTAACCGTTTATGTGTTAAGTAAAGATCTGTATGTCTGTATGTTTAAGGTAAATACTCAAAATGAGTCAAGTCAGTGCCGAATGGCCGGGGAGGTTGGAGGGTGGGGCAGCTGGGCAGAATACATACTTGTCGGCAGCGAGGCGAATCCGGTTTAGCTGGCTGCAGTGCTGACTCTCATGTTTGTCACAGAAATAGCCAGCCACACATTTTTCCTCAAATTCAAGCAGCTTCTTCAGATCATCAGGAGCCAAGAATAGTTCTGCAAGAGAAATTCAATTCAGTCCAATTTGTATAGCACTTTTAACAATGGACATTAAGGCAAAGCAGTTTTGCAGAGATAAAAAGATTTAGGAATAAGTTTTAAAAGGTATTCCTAATAAGCCAACTAATGACAAAACTCAAAAAGATACAGTGGAACCCGGTTATGTCGATGTCCTAGGGGGTCGCCAAAAAGCATCGAGGTAACCGATGATCGAGATAAACGAAAATCAATATGGCGGCAATATATTAACGTGCTTGAAATTTCTTTATGTACATGATGTGCGTTAATAAAGGAGAATGTGCATGCACGTGTTTTTGGAGGGGTTTTTACACGACAGCGTTGCCGCGATTTGTTTGATGAAGGCATGCTATAAAAATGTACATACAGTACATGTTTGTTAACTGTCAGGAATCCCCCTGCCACGCCCCCTTCGGCGTGGCAGGTGCTTTCTCGGCCGCTTTCTCTGAAGCTCCCAGCTTCAATCGCGCACATATGGTGCTCGTTTAGCATCATCACCAGATCCTATTTAAACTTCCACACTCTCACTGTCCGTTATTGTTGGTATATGTTGGTTCACGGCGGTCGTTGTTATCGCTCATGTATCCCGCACGTGCCTTCCCACCGGCACTCTCTCAACGGCTGCTCTTTTCTTCCCAAAGCGCATCGCGGATTCCCCCCTCCCGATCCTGCCGTTATTCATTCTATGCTTTTGCTGCTCATCCCACGTTCTCCCGTGTGCTGTTCAGCGCCGCGCTTCTACTTTCGCCTCCCGTTCATCGCATAACATTTAACAACAAAAGGCATATGTGCACTAACTAACAGCAGAGATTCACCAGTATACAATACAACACCTGTAGCAGCTGTAAGCCTTGATTTTTCCGCCACTTTCGCGAGTTAATCTGCGGCTGCACCGAGATAACTGACGTTAAATGGCAAATTTTTCCCCCTCTTGTGCTCGAGATATCAGGGTTCGGCGACATAAAAAAGTCGACATAACCGATAAAAAAATGCTTAGAAAAAGCGAGAATTTGGCGGTTCCACTTCAAAAACGTCGACTTAATAGGGTTGTCGAGGTAACCGAGGTCGAGATAACCAGGTTCCACTGTATTAAGAGATATTCAATACGTACAAGAATGGCTCATTAGGCACTTTTAAAGGAGCTGTCTGTTGACATTGTGATGACCTTCTTATATTACTTTCTCATTACTCATGAACATTTTTTTTATTGATTTTTGTCTTCAAGAGGACCTTCTACTGGCATTATTACTTAAGCAGACAATTCATGCTGTGCCTACACCTAAATATAAGTTTAACCTTAGCCTCGGCAACCAAAAGGGAACACTTTGGCATGTTTCATTCCTTATTTTGACCACAAGGTAAATATTTTTGGATGTTTCTATTTCTAAAACATTATTTTCAAAAGGTTCAAATGCGCCCCCCTAACTACCCCACACTCACTAAGGCCAGAGCCGCTGTCATGTGTGGATGTCCGTCTGTATTTCTGCCAGACTGCTTTCACCCACAAGGCCAAATGACTCAGGATGATCAAAGGCGGTGGCAGGAACGGCTTTTTGTGATAGGTCATGATGTAACGATAGCGGTTGCACCTCCACAGCTGGTTCGATATGGTCTTCATGTGGATGTAAACATTACTGCCGGGCGAAAAGAGATGACGATGCTGTTTCAACTCTTTTTTTTTTTTTAAGCATTTTTAGTACAAAAAAAAACAGAATACTGAAATCTTATGATCTGGTTAATTCAGATGAAGAGTATTTTCAGGCTTTTATAGTTGTAGCCAAATCTTCTTTCTCCAGAGCCTCCAGGAAATAATGGTTTGAATAATTCTGCAAGCAGCATTTTTTGATCAATTCCAGGGGGTTTGAACGCTTTCCCAAACCACAGTATTCACAGCTGGCACATACTTGTAGAAAGCGATAAGGAGGTTGACCATGATGATGTACTGCATGAAGAGGTAGACAGCCTGCAGGAGGGGGTTGAGGAAGGAACCGGGAGGACAGTCTGGATTTTCCTCGCATGCTGTAACAACAGGAAAAAAAAAGCATAAAGTAATATAATCAACTCAGTTCTGGAAGCTTATATCTTTATTTTTGTTACCCACGATTAATCTCTGTAGCATAGACCTCCCCGAACATCATGAAGTAGGGCTGGAAGAGCACTTGCTTCAGCAAATTCCAAGACGGCTCCTCGTGTGGATTCAGGATGGACCATCGAGGTGTGCCGAAACTTACCAGCACAATGCCCATGATGACCACAATGTAGAACATGTTCTTCATCTGGAACATACACACAACCAGACATGTATTATTCTGAATTAGATTTCAAATGAACTGCTTTGACTATTTACTTTGAAATAATACTGGCATTGATTCATCCTTACAAAAACATATAGATTGTGTCTTTTGGTGTGTTTAAAAAATGGCCTTTTGGATGACGAAAATTCAAACATACCATGTTGGCGATAATGGTAAGGTAGGGTCCGGCTTGCTGGTTAATGGCTAACAGGTCTAGCAGACGCACAAACCAAAAAATGATGTCCAGGCAGTAAATGATGCGGCCCGATGTATGGATTAAACCTGTGTACCAGCGCAGAGCCATGCCCGTGAAGAAGAGGACGATGGCGACAAAGTCGTTCATGTTCCAGTATTCGCTGAACCACACTTTTAGCTTTTTGCCAAACTGTCTAGGCTCAGACACGCACACCTAGATAAGAATTATCACATGGTAGAATATATTTAGCAATTAAGGGCACAGCTTGGTGTGGAAAAGTGTGATATCTTCTTTTTTCCCTCTGTTGGTCACTAGTGTCTATGCTACGGGATGAAAAAAATGTCATCAAACATTGACAACCAGCTTGAAATTTTGCTAAACTGTGCCAGACAACCAGATCAATGTTTCATTTTCTTGTTACTTCTCACGGCTTTTCTCTCTACAAATTCAGACAGACGCATATTTAAGTTTAAACAGTCTCGGCATTCGTCACGTTTGAAGCGTACTGTAAACAGTTGCATTGGGTGAATTATTAGCAACACTTCGAAGATAATTTACACCTACGAGATGAACAGGCACAAGAAGAAAATGGTCCTGTTTGAGAAAACTGGTATAGAGATAAGAAAAGACCTTTGATTCCAGTCAAACAGATAAAGTGTGCCTATGGTTTATTTTTTAACAGCTATGGATATGAAAGGAATCCTGAATAGTCAAACCAAGTTAATTTACATGTAGCACTCAAAACACTATTTATTATGAATACCACTGATATATTCATATCATCAACACCGTTGTCATATCGGTCTACGTTCTCTTGCAGAATATGTGCAGAATATATATTGTGCATGTGAATTGCAAAATGAAAAGTAATAATCTCAGGCATCTAAAGGTAAAAACTGGTCAACTTTCTTCAGATTCACCTCCCTGATCTTGTCTATCGTCGTGGAGGAGATGTAGGCAATGACCAGCCATTCTGGGACGCTGGGTCTCGGCTCCATCCGGACCAACACCGTGTAGGAGAACAGTGCAAGGAATGTCAAGTAGGACATCTACAATGAACACACATGAGACACACTGCTTCTCAGAGATCAAGGAAAAGAAAGTAGAGAGAGATCTTGACAAAGAAAGGGACACAGATCAACAGTGTGGGTCAGAAAGTAAAGGAAAATAGACAAAAGGTGAATGAGAGAAACATTGGAATAAGTAACAGCTAAATGGACAGAGAGTTACAGAAAGAATGTAAGCAAAACAGACAGGCTGAGAGGAATACAGTATCTAAGAGACTTACGGTATGAGCCCAGAATTTGACCACAGGTGCATTATAAAATTCTAAAACCTTCCTAGACCAGGGTAACCACCATGCAACAAGGCCTGATCTGTGTGTCACATTGCTCCTCCCTCTCTCTGCATCACACTTATCCTTCAGAAAGAAAAAAAATGACGAAACATACATATTATGGTATATATTGTACAGCAAAGGCTTGTTAGCATAGCTTTATGTAATGAATCAGCTGTACATAAGAAGCAAGGCAATACTGAGTAACATAATTTGCTCACTGGTTGCATCACGTCCTCAGTTTCTGGCTCTTCTAAGCTTCCGGTATAACTCCCAAACTGCAGGGCCTCCTGACTCTGAGGCACGTGGGACATCTCGGCTTTGCTCTTAAACTCTAGCAGCTGGATGCCAACAGGAAGCAGGATACTCACAATGATCTGTGTGTGGAAATTTTGGGCTCTGACTTTGTATGTCACATCAACTTAATGATACCACTAATCAATAATTGTGCTAATAACACTAATCATATTGTGAACCTTATAGTCTTATAGAACCTTATAGAACACTATAGTCAACACCTTTAACCAGGAGTTCTTTCTCATGTTCAAGCGGCCCATCCACAGATCAGTGAGGAGCATCTGGGTGCAAGAGTGGGCCACAAGGGGCCTGTGGCCAGAGGCCACTGCCATTTGCAGGCAGGTGAAGTTGCTCCAATCTGTCATCTCCCAGGTCAGCAGCTTCATGGCCATGCGTTCATTCTCCTTGAAAGCCTTGTCCAGAAGATCCACAGCAATCTGGCCAAACTCTCTTGAAGAAAAGACACACACAAACATTGTACTTTGAATTTTACTCACACTTCCTGTGTTTAAAGTTTGTATTGTTGTATAGCCCCAAAAAGGGATACTGACAAAGAATATTTCTTCAGTTCATCAGTAATGCTGTCATCCATGTTGCTTTCTTTGGCTTCACTGGCCATGGCCTGGTACAACCTGCATGCCACCACAGCTCTGGCCATGGCCTGCATGCCATGCTGCCACAGGAAAAGGGCCAACTGCTGCCGCCGCTTTAATACTGCCCACACAAACAGGTCATTGAAACTGTAGACAAACAGGGATGAGTCGCTCTGCTCTGCCTCCACATTATTAGCCACAGATTCAGATTTCATCTAGAGCATAAAATAAAATAAAAAAGAAGTTTTATTTGCCTCAATTGGCATATTACTGATGACCTCTGAGAATCCTGCCCATCAGATAAAAGCCCCACTCAGTGCTGTTTTGTAATTTCTGTCAATTTCCCAGCATCCAAAACCGGACATTCTAACCCCTCTGCAGAAACACACTCTGATTTGGTTTGCAAGATCTCAAGTTGCCTGTGCAGA
The DNA here is from genome assembly GCF_014805685.1 of Silurus meridionalis. Taxonomy (NCBI): domain Eukaryota; kingdom Metazoa; phylum Chordata; class Actinopteri; order Siluriformes; family Siluridae; genus Silurus; species Silurus meridionalis. The sequence continues at coordinate 15,911,635 of NC_060910.1, read as the reverse complement.
TCTCAATCCCACTGATCACTTTTTGAAAGAGTTGCAATGGTGAATTCACCCTAGGCATCCTTATATGACATCAATGTCTGACCTTACTAAGTCTAATGCAAAAGCTTCCCAGAACAGTGGAAATGTATTAGAACAGCAAAGTTGGAGTAAATCCAAAATAGAAACAAGTACACATGAGTTTCATTGGCTAGGCACACACAAACCTTCATAGGATCATCGGATAGGATAGTTGTTGTTACCTACAAATGATCTATGGAACTTGTAATGTTGCCTCTGTAGACAAGAACTTGCCACTTAATAGCTGTAGAAAACTAGCATAAAATATTGATGTTGTAAACCTACAAACTTCAGATGCTGCACACTTCAGTCATACTGCAATCTCAAATGCAGTAATGTCTCAAACCTCTGTTCTGGTGTCTCGTTTAGCTTCTGCTTCAGTCTATGCTTTTTGCCTATAGTCAAAATAAGTGTCAAAATCTCCCAACAGCACCTTATTCTGTGATATATATTAGTCTCTGTTCCACCTCCTGGATTGATGTTCCCAATTCCTGATCTGTTGCTAGTGCTAAGTCATGTTCCTTCCAGTGTTTAAGCCCTGGCCCTCAGCCCATTTGTTTGGTGTCCCCAACCCTGTCTATATGTTAACCCTAACCAATCCTGTCTATATATAATCCCATTAGGTTATTCTAGTTCGAGGTTCTCTTGGTCCTACTCAGGTTGTAGTATTTTCTATTTTCTCAGTCAGACATATCATGTTTTATGTTTTTCATTAAACCAGGAAGGTAAATTATTAAATGTTTAACTAAATAAAAAAAAAATGTAATTTGATTTACAGTGAGGATTTATTTTTTATTCAACTCACCTTGCATCTGTATGGATCTGCAGTTCTGTAGAATTGTGAATTTGTTTCCGACTGCTCCGTTCTTCTGGATGCTGAACGCTTCTGACTGCCTTCCTAGCCAGCATCGCAAAAGCTCAATAAATCAGTTCTATTAAATCTACATCATGTTTTAAATCATTTGACCGGGGTGACTATATGACCCTGTTCGTAATATGTAAAAAAATCTAGATATGTGGTAATTAAAACAGACAACCGTGTGACTACAAACTTGATGTATGCTATTTTTTTTTAAGTCAGTTGAGAACAAATATGTAATGATCAAAGGGGTCAGATTCCTGAAAAGTCACAGCAGTCTAGAGTTTGATAATTTTTCTGTTTGAAGTTTATTAAGATCTGGACTTCTAACTTAAGTACAAAAGATTTAACAATAATTATTCAGGAAAGTTTGGACATATTTAAAGTTACGTTATGCTAATGAGTGTTTTCTGGGCTTTCCTTTTAAATGACATGCAATTTACTTGCTTGAAGTTCAAACTTTACCCCATCTGCATAACTCGTGTAACTGTTAGGAGTGATATTTTAACATCTGCATACCTTCTTCTATGTGTGCATGCACATGCAAGACCCTTTGACACTGGTGACAAGTGACATTCTGACCATACTATGAAAAACCACGTAGTGTGTTCCTCTTCTTGCTTTGTACATGTGTTACTGTTTGATTCTGCAATACAGCTTGTGAGGACGGTCTGAGATTGTGGGGACCACCTACAGCTTCATACTTTTTATTCTGCATTAGCCCTATTTCTGCTTTTCTGTCCCTGAATGGACTTGACCAATTTCCATGCACTAGCGAACTCTTTACTAAAGACCTGCCAAGCAATCTTTTCAAACTACTGCTCATGCTGGACATGGGCAATATGATGGAGAGAATGATAAATTCTGCTCTTTCGATATCCTAGCCAGTGACTGATATGGCATTATCAGTATACGAACTTGCAGTCTCTGGTAGTTATGGGGGATCCTTTTTAATTGCGATATTTGGAGTCCGATTAAACTTGTTTCTAATGAGCTATACCTTTTTTTTCTGGTTTGCAGGCTAAGAGCTCTTTAGCCAGCTACAAGAATAAGTTTAGTCTATTCAATATTTGCCCTGTAATTATATCCAACAACATGTCTCTCACAAGGTGTGGTGGGTTGGCACTGCCCTGGAAATTTTGATGATCATACAACTGAGTCACAATGCATGGTTGAGTACTAAGTTCACTATTATAAACTCATTAATGGTGGTATTGTCCTAGTAATCCTGCAACCATAAAGTCAGTAAGCCTTCAAATCATTGCCAATATGCTCCAACCACAGCCAGCTAAGTGAAGTGACTTCAGGTGTTGAATCAAGGAGCATTCACCATTTGGTCTCCAGACAAGAGCATGATTATATAGGGCTCACTTTTCTGGTCACTTGGAATGCACAGAATGCTGCACATAGAATATGCTAAAAGTTCAGACAGGAAGACACCAAGCTGTAAACGTGCAGGTATAATCAGAATTGAGGGTGAGGATAAATTGCCAAAATAGTATCCCTTGAGCTTCCTGAGCATCAGGTGTTTGAAATGATAGGAAGTGGAAGCTAAGTGGATAAGATGGTGGACTTCTGATCAGAAGGCCATGGGTTAAAATCCCAGAACCACCAAGCTATGTGCCCTTGAGCAAGGCCCTTAACCCTCAATTGCTCAGTTGTAGAACTTGAGATTACTAAGTCGGTCTGGATAAGGGCATCTGCCAAATGCATCAGATGTAAATGACTGGAATGGTGGAGCATAAAAAATTTGTAGTAAATTTAACACTTTCACTTATAAACCAGAACCTATTAGAGCTCTTGAGATGGTTCCAAAGTGGAATATCTGCCATTACAGGTGTTTTTAAATGTAAAAGTTAAAATATGTCCATGTGATGTAAAGGTGTAAATAGTGATCTGTGGAATTTCAGTATTAACTCCTAAGTGTCATGTGGTGTTTATGGATAGACCTTTGGTTCACCATGGATTCGGTTATATACAGCTTTGAAGCTCTTGCTCCTGTATGTGCTCCGATAAGCTCCTCCTATTAAATATTCAATCACCATGCCAATATCGATCAGAGAAATCTTATAGCTCCCAGGCAGACGACACTGGAGAAACAAAAGGATGACACGTTGAACAATACTTTCTGAACAAAAAAAACAAATGGCTTTCAACTCCATTCCTTATACATCACACATTGGTATCACAATAATACAATTACAGCATTGCTATTTTATTACTGTTTAATTTAACTCCTACCTGCTTGGCATCCTCAACTATATGGCGTAAGAAGTGATCTGTGCAACCTTGGTGCTGCTGTGAAGGGAGAAAGACAGTTCATCAAACAAATTTAATTTCCAGTTATAAACAACAATTAGATTTATTTATCTAATTTAGAGCAGCTTTACATGTAAACAGCTCTATTTTCTGTTTTCATTTTTAATTGAAAAAAGTAAGAGATTAGTTTTAGAGTCCTATGCAAGCAATGCAGCTACAATATCCTGTGAAATCTAAATATAATTTTATATATATTTTTATTTAATATTTTTATTTAAATAATATATAAGTAAATTATATATACATTTATAATGAATTCTGAAAATGAGAGTACACAACATGGCCTTCCTTAGATTTACATGGTGTGTCTACAGTAGTGTCAGTTCTTTTCAAACCGATAAATCATTCGATTTGTGAATTACCATGATCGAGTCTGGCATGAGTAGCATCTAAAAATGGAAATACATTTTCATCAGACACCATTTATCACTTTATACTAGTTAATCCAATTCTACAGCGATGCAATAACCCTGAACTGTCACTATTTACGTCTAGATAAACAGTCTATGGAGCCTATACAGACTAATTAACTGTAGCAAATGCGTTACCATGTTATAGAGCTCCTCCAGGCGAGACACTGTCAGGAAGTGCTTCATAGTCACGCCTTTCTCAATGAGCAGCTTTACAAAACTGACACGGTCCATCAGCAAAGCGTTCAGCATGGCATGTTCCAGGGCCCCCACCTTCAAATCCACCACACCGGCATTATATAAGTACAACCCTTATCACATGACGCTATTATTACATCATATGCTGTGTATCATACTGCACCTTCCAGTGGTGTCCGTAGACCAGTACATGTTGCTGAGCAATGTCAGCTCGGTCCCAGGCCAACGTTACACTCAATTGCTCTTCCGGGGTGCCTAGAAACAAAATGCATTATGAGATAACATCAGGATGAGTAGGTAAACCAGATAAAAGGCTGTTTGCATAGTTTTGCCAATAATGGTATAATGGTATAAGAAACTATGTTTCTTATACCTCTTAGTGAAGCCGTCAAAATAGCCACATCTGCTTCCACATGGTCCTCTGATTCTGAGTCAAAAATGGTGATCTAAAAACAAACAAACAAACAAAAAAGTTAAATTATATGTCAACCAAATCTTTTATCATTAACATTATTGCAGTGCAACTGTTAATGTTTATTTTTTCCAAGAGGACTTTGTTTAAAACAAATTGTGTTATTGCATATACACCGACGATTCACTTTATTAAAAAGATCTAGAAATCTGCTTGTTTGTGCAGATTTCCAGCCAATCGTGTGGAGCTTCAGTAACTCCTCACATTAAACATCAAAATTCATACCTCTGTGAGTTTAATGAATCGTGCCAAATGGGCTGTATTGGGTATTTTAGAATCTCTTGGAAATTTCTAAAGTTCAAATCTCTAGAGTTTACATACAACAATCCAATGATTGGACGGTCTGCAGCCTAATTTTTTACTAATGAGAAAAAAAAGAAAATTTTTATTCTAAATGAGAAGAAAACTAATGCCACAATTTCAGGTAGGTGACCTACAACAGTAGAATGTTAGATCACTACTAGACAGCTAATGACTGAAGAAAGAACCTAGGATTTTGTTTTCTTCATAAGATGGTAAAAGTACAGCAGTTTCTTGAGTGAAATACTCAAACCAATCCTGACACCACCAACCATGCCACAAAATCTGTCTCTATTCTAAAGAATTTAACCTGTATCTTCAAAATCGAATGTCTAGTGGTGCTGCAAAACGATTGGCTGATAAAAAAAAGCACGGGTTCCTAATAAAATAGATAGCAAGTGCAGTCAATGAAATAAATGCAATTGGTGCTTTTTTGTTCCATTTCAGCCATTTTTCTGTTCATGACTCTTATGACTGGATGGATAGTATAACAAAAACTCACAGAGACATTAATATACAGCGTTTTTTCTAACGGTTGCTGAAAACTCAGCAAGTTTCTTGAAACCAGGTATTCTGCTATGATGTATATGTAGACACCTGCATTCATAACTGAACCAGATACACATCAGGCATCCCCAACAACAGCTACTATTTACCAACACACACAGATTCGCTATCAAAAGGTAAGGGGTGGGGCAAGCAAAAACAATGATAAAGCACGAGAAACAGTGAATCTGAGAAGTGTGTGATGAAACATGAGACGTGTTGATCTGTTGCTTCAGTACATACGTTTTCAAGTCACTCATTACAGATATGAAATCAAAATTTGTATTCACATCGACATTAGTATTGAGAATCAATGTGATTTTCTGAACAACCCTGGAATATTTGAACCTGTAGCACTGGTAGGAACGACAGGGGAGAAAAAAGGACACGGTATGACAGAGATACGACCTTGTAGAGAAGTCAGACACGCAGACACAACAAGTGTTGCATATTAATAAACAAAATAAGAAAAGAAAGAAAGAAAGCAGACAGGAAACAATAGAAGGTAAACAGATAAAGAGAAGTGGTAGACGCAAGGTTGTAATAAGATGTCTGGGCATTTATACACGTAAACAGAAATGATTCAAAGCCTTGAAGCTAGAAAAGTAAAAAAAAAAGAGTCAAAACACTAAACCCATGTGTTTCAGGATGTGACATCAGCATATCACAATTGTTAATGAAACTAAAAAGTGCTTTTGTAATCATTTTCTAGTATCTGTCTGTTTACCCTCATTTATAAGATGAAAGATAATTTGGATTATTTCAAATTACTGGGATTGTGTCAGAAATATTCCTCACTAACTTTATGGTCAAATCGTCAATCTGATCTACTTTCGCGGTTAGGGTCAGAGAGAGTGATGCTGCCCGATTGAGAAAAAAGAATTGCAGTAAATTAAGTCCAATTTGAGAAAACTAATGTTAGAATTACAGGAAAAAGTTGCAAAAAAAACATTTTTATGTGATGAAAATGGTCTTCCATACAAACCTATACTCAAGAAGAAAGTGAAAAAAATATATACACATTTAATTTCTATACGTTTAATGGTGCAAAAGTCAATGTGTATTATTTCTTTCTTGGCAGATATCCTGGGAAATATGTAGATCATGAGATCAGATGTAGAACAGTTCATGTAGAACAGTTCAAACCTGAACCTGATCTTGCAATATCCCTGCCAAAATCTCTGATCTCCCCTTCAACCACTGCTTGCAACCTCGGAGTAACGACGGATAATCAGCTGTCCTTACATGTTGCTAACTCTTGCAGGTTTCTTCTCTACAACATCAGAAGGATTTAGCCATTTTTGTTCACACAACCTGCTCGGGTGCTCATGTGGAGTTTGGACACTGGAACTTTTTGAGTGTTTAAAGGCTCTAGCATGGAGAAGCTGATGTTGGATCTATGAGGATCGCAAGTGTTGGGCTATTTTATGAGTTGTTTAGTAGCTCCTGGTTCCATAATCTCAAATTACTTTATAAGACTGTAGAGTTAGTTCTCACTCTCCAGAGTTCTGTATTGTTTATAAGAGTACTGTAAGACTATAATCACACTCTTGATGTCACCCAAATGAGGATGGGTTCCTCTTTTGAGTCTGGTTCCTCTCAAGGTTTTTTCCTCAAAAAATCGAAGAGAGTTTTTGACTGTCACAGTCGCCATGGCTGCTCATCAGGGATAAACACACCGTTCACCTTAAACGTTAAATTCTGTAAAGCTGCTTTAAGATGTCTGCTGTGAAAAGCGGTATAGAAATAGACTTGACTCGACTCGACTCTTTCAGGCTCTTGTCATCTTGAGACTGGACTGCTGCAACTGAATGCACTTCTCTAAATGCAATTCATTCTCTGCAAATGATCGAAAACACAGCTGTGTGACTTGTGTTTAACTTTCCCAAGTTCTGCCACAGAGGTGGTGGAATTAATTTCTGAGTTGCTGAACAGCTGAGTCACTGCCTATCTTTAAATGATGAGTGAAGACCTACCTCTTCCTGTAACACCTAAATAAGCACTTATTTCCCTTTTTGTTTTATGTCTTTTTTTAAAATGTGCTATAATTCCTCCCAACAGAGTTTTAGGCTATTGGTACACTACGTTTGTAACCAGTAAACCAGTGGAAACCCTGACTATCTTCAAGCGACGACTGAAGACCTACCTCTTCCTGAAACACTTAAATTAGCACTTTCCAAGTTTGCTTTGTAAAATTCAAGCATTATACTTATATTAAATTTGTGATCTTGCGTACCAGTGATTTATTCATTGCTAGAGATTAAAAGCACTTTTTGTACGTCGCTCTGTATAAGCGCGTTTGTTAAATGCCGTAAATGTAAATGCAAAAGTTAACATATATATATATATATAAAACTGAAAATATAGCCTCAGTGTTAGTGTCTGAATGTGACTGAGAAAACACATTTGAACAATTGTGCTACAGTATGGGAATGTACAGTATGTTGATGTTTGGATGAGCCTTTAGTCATTTTTTAGACACCCCTATCATAATGTGTTTATGGTGATAAAACTTCAACCATACTGTTCGCAACAAGCCAGGTTATCTCCAAGGGTGGAGTTTTGTTGAGAATGGGGACACAATGAGCCCAAATGCTAAACTGAGTAAAAATTAATAGTTTAAAAACCAAAAGGTGCTTTGAGTAGGTCCATACTCACCGCCTCTCTGTGCTGCATGCAATGTTTAAGCAGAGTGAAGAGCTGATATGCCTTCGCTCTTGCTGCACCAAATACGTTCTCGATGCGCTGCAGGAAATCCTCCTTCATATTCGCATCAAGCTCCCTATAGGACAAAAAAGAACAAACACAAATAAAACCACGCTTTATCCAGTTCAGTGATGGTCAGGGATTCTCATTGTGCTGTTTTCATTTATTAGGCTGGCGTAGTGTGTTTCTCTTAAAAGCAGTTCAAATGTGGAAAAATGAAAATGTGGGTTGAGAACGGTTTATCTAATAAACGTGTAAATCTAAAGTTCTCAATGTTAAAAAGGCAGAAGTCAATTATTTAACAACCAACACTTATAGGCAAAATTATAACGTAAAAACTAAAAACAAGACCAAAATCTACAAAGAAGAACAAACAAAGGAGAGTATTAGTGTGTGGGAAATTAGAGAGAAACAAAATAATTTTCAGGATGAATGAAAACAAGTTTGGATACTAGAACGGAGGACGGAATAGACCAATGACAAAACAGAGCTGGAGACAAGACATAATGGATACGCATAAAAACATTGACATCAATGTGGACTAAGGGGTTAATCTTTAAAGAACAAGAAGAAGAATAGCCTTTATTTGTCACATATACATTACAGCACAGTGAAATTTTTTCTACATATTCCAGCTTGCTCAGATGCTGGGGTCAGAGCGCAGGGTCAGCCATGATATGGTGCCCCTGGAGCACAGAGGATTAAGGGCCTTGCTCAAGGGCCCAAGAGTGGCAGCTTGGCAATACAGTGGCTTGAACCCCCAACCTTCCAATCAGTAACCCAACACCTTATCCACTGAGCTACCACTCCCCTTCTCTGGTATAACTCCCTCAAATGCCTGCAAAAACGTCCCTTCCCACTCGTCTATCCCTCATGGGCCACACATCCACACTAGACCCTGGGTTTAGAGGCAGGCATTGTTTTTTTTTGTGAGACTGGGGTCCAGTTGCTAAAACAAGTGGTAGGAGCCCAGGCACCGAACCCTGGCAAGAGCAGTTAGTAAATGAGACCAAGTCACTGCTGCCCCGTGAGATGAGTAGATCATGGACAGTTAGACTGGAGGGGCACGCTCTAGGCCCTCATGCTTAGATTGATTCTGGGAGGCCACCACCAGCTGCCCTTATCCAGAGCGACTTACAACTGAGCAACTAAGGATTGCACAAGGGCCCAGAAATGGTAGCTTGGTGGTGCTGCCATTTAAACTCATGACCTTCTTTCTTAAAGTCTGATGCCTTAACCACTGAGCTACCACCTCCATTACAACATCTCTAACATTGCAACCTGAAACCAAGAAGGCTTTAAGCTCCACCCACTTTCGAATCCACCCAAATTTGATTCATACCACGTGAAACTGCAATTATTTATTTATTTTTATTTAAGGTGACATTTTCTTTTTCAAACCACACCTGTCCGCTGCAGTCTGCTTGTGGATGAGAGACAGCAGGTCTGCGGCACGGCCGGTGCCCTCGAACACGATGACTGGAACGGGAGGAGACCTGCTCACGTACTCCAACACTGTGGAGAGCACTGCAGGACCTCCCTCAACCACCACACACACCAGTGGAACTCTTTGACCCAGCCCTGAAATACACACCCACACGAAATTTACATCAGAAATCGCATACATTTGTAACAATCCTGCATTCGTGTCAGATGAATTTTATCAACATAACGTGAAGAAGATTACGATAAAGTGAGTTTAACTTGATAAAAATCATTTTTAATAAATGTAATCATATCACACTACTATGTATGATTTGCAGTGGAGAGAATTCTAGGTACAACAAACCATATATAAAAGAACTACTAAAAATGTACTATTATTTTTCTTTTTAGATCAAATTCGGTGACACAAACATCGATGGTAGCTCATAAATGCTCGCGCGTGATTATGGTATTTATGGGAACAATAGGAAAAAGCTCTTTATGTCGGGTGGTCATACCATCATGCATTAAAATCCTGTAATGCACCTGTAGTCATGGACTATCTTTAACTTATAGAATAGTACAACAGAGTGTTGTACTTTACGAGTGTTAAACCCTTAGGCAACCTGCATAGAGAGAAGATTTCTGTTTATACACCTGCACACAAACACACTCACTGGGGTGGATCCTCTGTCGGTGGATATGCCTCTCCACCTTTCTCCTCAGCTCCTGCTGACCTCCAGCTTTACCCAGAGTTCCATCATCCACTAACAGGAAGTGCGAGTGCATGCCGTTAAGACTAGAGCGCTTACTTAGTGGATTCCCCAAAGTCTGGTAGTGCCTCAGGACCTGGTGCACCGGAGGGGTATAAATAATACACAAGAGTGATTCTACGTCACGTATCATTTCTCAGGATTATTGTTATGAGGTAAATATTGTAAGGTTGGAATAAAAAGCTCACGTCTAGTCCGATGAGGTCAGTGTGGTTCTCAATTAGCCCCCATGGTGTAATCCCTATCACGGTTCTCTTTCTACGCTCGTATGTACCATAGGCTTTCACAGCATCTCCAACATACATCGAGACACCTAATTCAAGGAAAAGTGAAAATGAACCCAATTACATGCACGCATAAACGAAAGTCAGTAGACGCACACCTGTATTAAAGCCATCGGTGAAGATCCAGGCTCCTGCAGTCTCTGCAGCTTTAATGAGACCCTTGCAAAATGCTTGCCCCACTCTTGGGGGTAAGGCAAAGTTGTCTGTCCCTCCATGCACTGATATTAGCAGCTTGGGGTGTGCCATATTCCATTCTCTCAACATTAAACAGCAAAGCTCCTCGGGTTTGGCATCACATGACAGACGCACATACTGTAAAAATAAAAAAGTTATGTACAGTAGAACGTCTGTGTTTGAAGATAGCAAACAAACAACATCCATTCCTGTCCTTAGCGAACCTTAGCACGACAAGAACACTTGTTGCTGCCTTGGAAGTCGATGGATCCGAATGCATCAGTGGGGCTGGTTTTGGTGTGCTGAACAACACACCACACCTCTTCTTCCTCAGACAGAGGGAGCCAAGAACTGGAGTCGAGCTCTGAATGCTCGCCAATCAGTCTCCCGCAGCAGCACCTGAGAGAACGACAGATGGAAATCTGTACATAAATACTGCTTTTGTTTTATCTACTATCTTTATGATTTATCCAACAGCATATAAATAGAATTTAAAAAAACAACATATGCAATAAATAAAACTGCACTTGTATATTAAAGCATAGAAATCACCAGATTCTTTTAGTGTTTGTGAAGATTCTCAATCATCCAGGTGTGGATATCTGGAAGTTGAGTCATGTCAACTGGTTGAATAAAAATTTCTCCCTAATCTTATGCAGCTTCTTCAGTCTGAGGGAAGCTAGCAGGATTCCATAAAGTTGTATGCTCGAGGGTCGGCGATCATCCCCTCCCTGTATAAGCTCATTAAGGGACAAGGGGGAGTCAGGAGTAAGGGGAGTCATTAGGCTGTAACGAGCCCAGAGACAGAGAGTAAGGGGAGAGTGTATAGACCCTGGGGCATACAAATTTGTGGAATTCCCTCAGACTGAAGAAGCTGCTCGAATAAGTAGTGAAATATTTCGATCCAATCAGATAGAAGACAGTTGACATGGCTCAACCTCCAGACAGATTGTACTAGGAATTAAAAAAAGAAATATTAAAGGGTTCATACCGGACTAGGTTTTGGCAAACATGGCAAACAGGAAAACACCTGAAAATACAGGAAAGGCTTCCATTAAAATGTAATACAATTTCAACAAACTCTAAATGACTTGCCAGATATAGTGCACAACCAAGAAACCTACCTGTGATGTTCTCTTGATGCTGGTAAAAACTTTACACACTCCCGCTTATTAAAGGTTGTCTGGATCCATGACTAGAATAATGAGAAAAACGCAAGAATAACTAGAAAAAATGATGGCACTACTTTATTACCTTTATGGACTATATGGGCAAAGTTAGTATATGTGACCATCTGACCAATAACACCCATTGATGCTTGTTGAACATGGCATTACCATGACAGTCCCTCTTTGCTGTAATAATAACCTACTGAGCAAAAGACTCAAATTCTTCTACTCCAATCTTGAAAGACGATGTGTTCTGGAAGACTGCATTGTGTACAAGAAAATTGTCATGATAAAACAGGTTTGAGCTCTTAGTTCCAGTGAAGGAAAAATTGCAAATACACAGAAAACTCTTTGCGGCATCTGTTTAAGGAAGAACGACTTGTTTGGGAACGTACTTTTGACCATATATCAAAACAGCATTTTTGTACATTACAGCACAGGAAAATTAGGAAGCTGGGGTCAGACAGGATACAGTACCCCTGGAACCTTTCTCAAGAGCCCAACAGTTGAAGCTTTTGGGTTTCAGTTGAAGCTGATACTGGGCTTGAACCCCCAACCTTGCAATCAATAAAACCCTTTTGGCTGTCTTCCTTCTCTCATACAGCTTTCATTTATGTATGTTTATGGAACAGCTCTGAAGAGGTAGACTTCCCACATGCTGGCAATTTGTACAAACACCAAACTTGGCCTCATAGCTTTAGTTTATAGAATGTTCTGCCCTGAGTCTTAGACTCAAAAGAAAACAAAAATTCACTGTATACAAGACTCACTGTAATTATTAATACCAACAGCAGCAAATAATTATAAGAATTACATGCAAATCAATGTTGGCATACACTGATTGCTCAGAATCAGAATCTACAAAAAAAAATGTTTTAAAAAGAGATATTGCCACGTCAGAATCCACGGTGGCACAGAATCAGCACTAGGGACAGCAGCAGCGAGACTTTCTAGCCAGGTCTGTAACAAGTAGACATGTACCAAGATAAGGTCAGGGTTGGTCTGAGAAGGCAAAAACTAAAATCAAATTGGATAGATTATTCAGCATAAGAATAATCTATGACTACAGCTTGATATTTAGCCGAAAACCCCACAAAATATCACTATCCTTATTACATCCGGTTCTCAACCTTGAATAGTATGCAGTGCAGTGTGGTAGCTGAGGATGTGCGGAAAAGTGCCTTGGACTCTCTTAAATAATTCAACCAAATCTTCAGATTAAGCAGCTTTGACTGCTTGACATATAAAAAGAGGTCCACAATTGGAAAAATTCAGCTTGGAGATCTGGTCATGATCCACATGTAAGTCGTTGCTGACCTGGGTGACCATTACACCATTACTGGGTCTGGTGACCTACCAGTAAACTCCGACTGACCAACAGATAAGCACACACATATTGTTGAACCAATGTCTGCTTAGGACAATGTGGCTACTTCTTCATCTTCAGGAGGTCTTCATTGCCACCTTTAATTGTGGCTTACCATTTATCATTCTCTTTCACCTCTTTAACTATTGCACCATCAGTCAGTTTTAACCACTGGTCTTAAAAGCCAGTCTATAAGGTGCTTATTCAGTCTATTGTCCTCTTGGCATTGGACTACTAAACTTTACTACTGAAAAACACATCATCAGATCTCTGTAACTGATCCAGAATAAAGATGAACACATTTTTAGCAATTTAACTGACTTTGAAGAACCCACCAATTTATGAAAAATTCATAAATCATAAATAACTAAAACAAAACAATAATAATAATAATAATAATAATAATAAAATAATAATAATAAATATTATAATAATAAAAGGAAGAGGAATAAGAAGAATTTAATGTCATTTACAATATTTAAGAACATGATTTTGATTTTATACCTTTAAACATGTAAATAATAACTTTCTCAATGTCTCAACAGAAATGCAAGCACAATTAAATAACAAATTAACATTCATATTATACAAAAAGTGTCTAATATTAACATTAAGTGGTTAAGAGGTTCGTTTAAAAAACCTGCTGGAGAACTCAAAGGGAAACTCAAAAGATTTTTTTTTTATTCCCTTCTCCTTTAGATGTCTCAAGCAGCAAATCTGAGCTAGAAAATACATTATATATTAAATAATAATAATAATAATATGACATTATATATATATATATATATATATATATATATATATATATATATATATATATATATATATATATATATATATAAATTATTATTATTATTATACAAATTTTACATTAAATTTCTCACCTTCATCTTGTCAGGACACACGTGTGTGTGTGTGTGTGTGTGTGTGTGTGTGTGTGTGTGTGTGTGTGTGTTCAGTAGGTCATCTCTCCGGCCACAGCGCTGGCGATCTGCCTTCCCACAAGAGCTCGCTCTGCAGGGAGCAGGGAAGGAATAGTGGGTGTGGCTCTGAACCTCTGGTTGAAGGAAGCAGGAACTCTGCTGGAGTGTGTGTTCTGAAGTGGATCCTAAAATCTGGGAATTAGTGTCACATCTAATACAAAAGAAAATTAACATTTCACAATCACTACGTAGTTGCCATCTTAACACCTTTGCAAGCTTTTAACACGGTTTTTCAAGAAAACAAAACCCTTTCCTGCTTGACTGACTGCTCTATTGACAGTAGATGACTTGGGGTCAAAAGGACAAGTGGTGGAAAGGTGAAGATGTGCAATAAAGCATGACTGTAAACAAACCTTCTCGTAAGCTGATCCCAATATTACAGTGGTGATCATGAATATTTATCCAAAATAGAAAAAAAAAATGTAAAAAAAATTACAGCACTATTGTGGCTGGTGGTGATACTGATATGTACTTATATTTATCAATAGCTAAACTGTCAACCAATTAAAATTGAGCAATGAATTGTCAATGACTAGATAACTCTCAGACACACACATATACACATTAAACAATCAAACACCTGCGTACCTGTTTCAATGTATGTTTGTCATCCTCTCCTAAAAAAAAATACTTTAAAAACGCTAAACTTACAACGGTGTCTTCCCATTCGGATCTTTTTTGTTTTGATTGTATATTTGATGTTTGCTAATTCTATGTAGTTTCTCATTCAATGCAAATTTGGGGGGGGGGTCAGGATGAAAGCTATTTGTCCGAATGAAAATCGAATCTAGTTAACCGTATTTGTTCTGTGTAATCACTGTGTATTTAGCTAGTCTACAGCCTGGGCTAGAAAGAATTCAGTCCCATACTCAATTCTTCAAGTCTATAAGTCAACAGTTCCATTTTCAATACTTGAAATCTATAAGTCTATAGTTTTGGATAGAATGAAATCAGTTCAAGACTATAAGTCAACACTCTGGGCTAGAAAGAAATCAGTCCCATACTCACTACTTAAAGGTAAGCTATGTTTTTCATAGTTCCACATAAATACAAAATTAATATCTAGACAATTGTCAACTTCATATAATCTTCCAATAACTGAAATTATATGAATGATTTCATGTTCTTTCACTTATCCCTTAGCTTTTTAAAACTAGCCAACCTGTTGCTACTACTGAGGATACGTTCAGTTTGACCAGAAATTGGAACACTATCAACTGCTCGAATCTGCAACAAGCTCCAGATTCACATTCTCCACATTCCGAAAAATCCAATGTCTGAAGAAACCGTTTCGGCAAACGTCGAACATTTTGTATTGCGCGTTCTATTTGTACGGAAATCTAACAGTTAATGGTTCACCGACTAGTTGAACAAGTTAGCGATTAGCTAGCATATCAGATTCAAAATGCTTTGAAAAAGAAAAAAACTACTTTGTGGCAACTGGTGAAAGTTAAAAAAAAGAATTATACCCATGTTTTAGCACAGAAAATGCTACGACTGATGCAAACACTGTACAACATGCAAGTTCTTCATTGAGTGATGAAGTAATATAGCTAATCGCACATAATGAATTAGTTACAACTGATATCATTTGAACCTGTTATTTTTTAAACTTTTTATTGCCTGATATGGACTTAGATGTTTTCCGTTTACTTTTCATAAATAAAGAATTACCATTATGTGTCCAAAAATTTGACCATTAGTGTATTTTATAGATAACATTTGTCAAATATGACTATGTACCACAATGTCCCTTTTGGCGAATTGGGATTGGGATGTAAAAAAACCCCACCAAAAAGATGTTTGTTTGCAATCTATATCGTACTCTGCATTGCAGACTGAGCCTAATTTTTTTTTTTTACCATGGGCTACAGGATATGCAGAACCTTTTTTCAACGGCCCAACTAGGAATGTTCACCAATACAATTTTTGGAATTCAGTTTGAATCGACAAAAGTGTTAATGCCTATTGATATTTTCCCCTCATGAGAATAGAATTTTGTACATGAATGCTTTCCAAATAAATGATGTAACGCAGTCTATGCTTATATACGGCTACCTCATCTAAAATTGCTCAACATTTCATGAATTATTGGTAACTCGTTGGTCAAGCTGTTGAACTTCTCATGAGAAAATCATAAGTTTAAATCCCAGCACTACCAATCTGCCATTTCTGGGTCTTTTTAAGCAACTTGTATATATAATTTTAAGTTGCCTCTGCCAAATGGATATAATTACGGATAGTAACAATGAGCATATTTGTTGAAGATGTTGATGTTCTTTGCGTAATTGCACAATCAACACCAACTTCTCAACGTTATCTCTCATGTACTATTTTCATGTTTACCCTACACGTATGTATAACACCCGTACACACATGTGTGATAGGGTAAGCATTGAAAATGTTTACATCTATTACACCTCAGTACACACAATTTTAGCATTAACCTACAAGTCAAAATAACAAATAAAAGGAATTCAGCTTACCTGATCAATTTACTAAGGAGGTTTGTTCCGACAGTGTGACAGTCTCTATTGCCTGGTTTATCACTGGCTGTGCCTCATAAATGGAGGAAAAAAAAAAACATAAAATCTTGCACTTCGTTTTCCTGCTTTGCTCAGCTCAAAGGTCGTTGTGCTGCCTATTGTAGTAAACAGCTGTATGAATAAATCTGTAAAAGCCTTCACAGAACTATTCAGGAACCCACAATATTTACAAAAGTTTGTAGACAATTGACCATGTAGTCCCCATTTGTGGTTAAATAAGCTCCACTATTTGGGAAGATGTTTCACTAGATTTTGATGGAGATTTTGTGGAGATTTGTTCCATAAAATGTCATTCACCCACAAGAGTGTTAGAAAAACCAGGTACTGATGTAGGTACTGAACCTTC
This sequence comes from Silurus meridionalis, assembly GCF_014805685.1. Taxonomy (NCBI): domain Eukaryota; kingdom Metazoa; phylum Chordata; class Actinopteri; order Siluriformes; family Siluridae; genus Silurus; species Silurus meridionalis. Next base: position 15,894,702 of record NC_060910.1, on the reverse strand, counting down.
CCCTCTAGCCATACCTTCACAGAGCAGGCTGGAACATGTTTGGATCTGCCATTTCAAATGAATGAAAAAGTACATGCTACCACATCTATACATATCCTACACAATAGTGTGCCTCCAAATTTATGCTAACAGTTTTGGGGGAAGAACCGAATATTGCTGGAGTCAAGTACCCTCAATATTTTGTTTTATATAGTGTGTGTGGGTGTGTGTATATATTATATCTCAATAGCTGATTGGTGCTCCAGTCATGACCAGCAGGCGAAACGTTAAATCACTGTGAAACGTCTTTAAGATAATAATAAAAAAAAGAAAAAGGCAACGAAAATGGAATGAAGCTCACAAATTTATTGCAAAACAAGATCAGTAATGTGAGTCAGTAGGCTATAAAATGGAGAGAGAAAAAAACAATTAATACAAGAACTACAATATTTACAATTAACTGTTACATATCCAAGTGATAAAGAAAGTCTAAAACCAGGCTTTACTGAAAGAAAAAAAAAACCCAAACGTACACAAATCTGATTTCCTAACATCCAGAATTCCCAGCGCTCAGCAATCTGGACGTGAGGCAGGATCCGTGTAGAGCCGAGCCTCTGGAAACTGAAGCAACAGTGTTATGAAAAACCTTCCCTCGATCTCAAACATTTTGAGAAATTACAAAAAAAAAAAATTTAGAAAAGGAAAAAGAAAAACCGCACAAAAAAATAAACCCTAATCCCTTGAAGGCAGACTTTCCATTAAGGAAAGGATAATGTCGTTTGGAAATAATAGGATTGTGTACAAACAGTTCTGGGTTACTGTTCATGTGGAGGGCAGTGTGGGTTTCCTCCAAGGTCTTTGGTTTCCTGATACCACAATGTGGTTTAAAATAAAAACTGCCCCTAAATTGAAAAAAGAAAAAAGAAAGAAAAAAAAGTGTGTAAATGTGTTCAAGGTGCCCTCAAAAGGACTGGTGTGCCCCATCCAGTGTACTCCTGACTAATGCCCAGCATTTCTCCAATAAGTTCTTGGAGAATATGAAACTGTGATTCTCTGGGAGTTCTGGGAATTGACTGGGAATTGATCCGCTCATAAATCTGTGACCTTAGAATTATTCGAACAGAAATTCTAAGACAACAGAAACAATCAAGAAGTTGTAATCAGGTTTGTCCTGCAACAATTCCCCCGAATTCTAGAACACTTCATTATGCATTATTATGCAAACTCATAAAAGAGCTCAGAAATACGCAATGTTCGTGGGGAAAAGGGAAAAAGCAGTCATGCCGTATGACTTCTTCATTAGACAATATTTGAAAGCAGAACTGGCAACGTGGTATTGGTATTTCCTCTACATTTCTTCCCCCATCTACAGGATCTCGAATCCAAATACACCGTCAGTTTCTAATGATATATTGCTGCATCAGGTCTCCATATCCTCCGTGGCCTCTTTCGAAGAGCTGTCCTCGGTGAGCTCAGCTGTGTACGGACTGTCCAGGAGCGACAGATCTAACTGTGGCAGGGGAGTTCTCCAGAACTGAAAGGAGTTAAAGGCACAAAGGTCATCCTCAATGTCGTCAGGATGGGTCACCTGTAACGGCACAGGCGAAATGTAAATAGTCACCATAGAGGCTCACATACAACCCACCATCGTGTCATGTTTAAAGTTAAAGCGTCACACCATGGTCTGGAAGAATACTCAATTGTGATTGGCTTTACAGAGATCTAGTCAGCTTAATTAGGAGGATTTCAACCAGGGGTGCCCAATCTTTTTCCCCTAACAAGGCCAATTTGGGTGCAGGTTTTCATTCCAACCAGGAAAGCCCACACCAAATTCTCACTACTTTCAATGACTAGTGTAGCCCTTTATTGGTTGGAATGAAAACCTGCACCCACACCGGCCCTTTGGGGAAAAGATTTCACTGTTGTCTAATCGGACAGTCTCGAATGGTTTACATTTTACCCCTAAGAGCGTTCTAATTGGGTTCATTCGCCATTAAAGTTTGACCCTGGTTCACTTTGGATGAAAATAAATCCACATCGCAGAACTAGCCGAACAATGTGTAACTACCTTGCACGCTAGGGAACATGTTGCACAACGCAGAGTGGGAACCAAACCGACTGCAATCCTACCGCTGACTTAATGCCATTGTGTTTTCCCACCTTATTACACATAGTTGTGATTGCACGGTACATTTGTTTTACAGCTGCATCACATTGATTTGTACATTCAAGTGAAAGGGCCTTCTGGTAAACTCGGCACCATTTTCTTACCGGACTAATGAGATTTAATATTTTCAGCTAAAAGTTATGTACCCAAAAGTATTGTTTGTCACGAATACTGGTGTGAAAAGTGGCTACAGAAAATATAGGTGCGCTTTTCCAAACAAATCAGATTAATGGACTGGAACAAGCTGCTGTTTAACCCTAGAACTTCCCCATTGGTTGTGCTGCATTTAACCCAATTTTGACTTGTAGGATCAGTGGGAAAAGCTTGGAACTCATATGGGTTGAAAAGTAAAATCTGGGGTCAAACATGGGACATTAAGTAGCACTGAAGTTTTTTACCATTTCAATTGTTTTTGAGATAAGATCAAATCAACCATAATCTAACTACTGTTCATAAACTAATTAAAATAATGAACGATAAAGATAAAAGTAGAGATACTTTCCTGAGGTAACTAAACCCAGTGTATACAGGAAAGTCCAACGAAGAAGCACAACACAAGCAGATTATACGAACGTTTTAAACTTAAACTCCAGCACCACCACAAGGTCAAAGTGTGAACTGAAATATACAAAACCTCAGATTGGTTCATTATTTAATTCTTCTTCTTCTTCTTTATTAGGGGTCACCACAGCGGATCATCCGTCTCCATACCCCCCCTGTCCTCTACATCTGCCTCTTTCACACAAACTACCTGCATGTCTTCCCTCACCACATCCATGAACCTCCTCCTTGGCCTTCCTCTTTTCCTCCTACCTGGTGGCTCCATCCATCCATTCTTCTACCAATCTAACTCACATCCCTCCTCTGCACATGTTCATACCATCTCAATCTCGTCTCCCTCACCTTGTCACCAAAACATCCTACATGGTCTGTCTCTCTAATAAACTCATTTCTAATCTTGTCCATCCTCGTCACTCCCAACGAACATCTCAACATCTTCAGCTCTGCTACCTCCAGCTCCACCTCCTGTCTTTTACTCAATGCCACTGCCGCTAAACCATACAACATCTCAGGTTTTACCACAGTCCTATAAACGTTTCCTTTCATTCTTGCAGATACTCTTCTATCACAAATCACTCTTGCTATCACTCTTCTCCACCCACTCCACTCTGCCTGCACTCTTTTCTTCACTTCTCTAACACACTCTCCATTACTTTGCACTGTTGACTCCAGGTACCTGAACACCTCTACCTTCTCCACCTCTTCTCCCTGCAACCGCACCAGTCCACTGCCCTCCCCCTCATTCACACAATGTACTCTGGTCTTACTCCTACTCTGACTTTCATTTCCTTTCTCTCCAGCGCATACCTCCACCTCTCCAGGCTCTTCTCAACCTGTTCCCTAATCTCACCACAAATCTCAATATCATCTGCAAACATCATAGTCCAGGGAGGCTCCTGTCTGACCTCGTCCGTCAACCTGTCCATCACCACTGCAAACAGGAAAGGGCTCAGGGCCGATCCTTGATGCAGTCACACCTTCACCTTGAACCAGTCTATCGTTCCTATTGCACACTTCACTGCTGTCACACTGTCCTCATACATGTCCTGCACCACCCTCACATACTTCTCTGACACACCTGAATTCCTCATACAATACCACAACTCCTCTCTTGGCACCCTGACATACGCTTTCTCTAAATCCACAAACATGCAATGCAATTCCTTCTGTTCTTCTCTATACTTCTCCATCAACATTCTCCAAGAAAATAAGGCATCTGTGGTGCTCTTCCTCGGCATGAAACCATACTGTTGCTCACAGATGGTCACCTCTTCTCTCAGCCTGGCTTCCACTACTCTTTCCCATAACTTTATGGTGTTTGATCAACTTAATTCCCCTGTAGTTACTGCAGGTCTGCACATCTCCCTTATGCTTAAAGATTAGTACCAGCACACTCCTTCTCCATTCCTCAGGCATCTTCTCACCTTCCAAAGTCTTGTTAAACAATCTGGTTAAAAACTCCACTGCCATCTCTCCTAAACATCTCCATGCTTCTACCGGTATGTCATCTGGTCCAACCGACTTTCCACTCTTCATCCTCTTAATCGCTGCTCTCACTTCCTTACTAATCCTATCCACATCCTGCTTCACCAACTCCACATCATCCAACCTTCTCTCTCTCTGATTTTCCTCATTCATCATGGTTCATTATTTGATTGATTGAATTAATTAATTGACCAGTTGATTAATCGTTTGAATGACAATTCGATTAAATAATTAACTGACAGGTTGATTTATATATATATATATATATATATATATATATATATATATATATATATATATATATATACATTAATGGACTGTTCGGTTGATTAACTGGTTAATTTAGTTGATCGACTTAAATTATTTTGAACGATTGATGTAATTATTAACTGACTGCATGTGACTGATCGTTCAATTGATTAACTGGCTGATTAATTTATTTAATTAACTGGTCGATCGACCGACTGGTTGATTTAATTATTTGGTTTAATGTATAAGAAAATTGCTTGAGAGCGGTAGATGCAGAAGACTGTAGTATAGACACAAATGTAAGGGAGCAGCTGAAAGAAGATAATTGACTGTTTCACTACATGGTGGTTTAAATCAAATAAATAAATAAATAAATAAATAAATAACACACATTTGCGTGCACTTCCTGTCTGGACCCGCACGCGCTTTCTCCCGACGCGGTCCCGCGCGTGCAGACAAACTTTCCAGACGCGCGCACGTCCGCCGCGTTCACGCCGTTGGCGTGATCCTCGCAGTATCTCGGCCTCTTCCTGCGACCCTCACCGACTGGAGCGGAGAAGAGGGCAGTAGGAGCGCTGGCGGTGTCGGGGTCGGTGCGCGGTGTCGGTTCGGTGCGCGGCTCCGGCTCTCCATCCTCGAGCCAGTGCTCTGCATCCTTGAGCCCGGCCTCTGCATCCTCGAGCCCGTGCTCTGCATCCTCGAGCACGGCCTCTGCATCACCCCCCGGCCCACATTTCTTTTTCTTCTTCCTTTCGGGCGAACACTCGTGAAGTGATGGGCTCTCGGTTCTCCTCTTTCTCATCACGCTCTTACACACCTCGTGTTAGTTCCGGTGATCTCCAGAAATCCCAGTAAACACGAACACGCTGCGACTCCAACTTCGCACCAACTTCTACACACACACAAATGGCACGTCAGAAGTCCGAGCAGCGCCCCCGTGTGTCCGGAAGACCAAATAACCACAACAACATTGCGAACAGCAAAAATAAACGCCTCTTACAAATACTTTACAATTATTAAAATGAAGATATTCATCATTTGATAAATCTGTTTTATTGGTGCTGCACTTCGTTCATTCACTTATACGTGCTGTCAAGCAGCAGTGGCAGATTGATGGTGCTGGGATTTGAACTCATGACCTGATCAACTTCATGACCATACACTTGTAGTTTGAAAATCCCTGATTTTTTTTGTTTGTTTTGTTTTTGGCTGATTGGAATGATGGTGGAGCATTTGAAGATCTGCATGAAGATTCAGGACGTGCTGGCCAGCGCAGACATTCAGACAGGCACATAAAGCACCGCTTGAACCTAAAGCAAATTAAGTTGGCTTTTATTGTCATTCCAACCATATACAGTAAAGTACTCAATGAAACTAAACAACATTTTAGGGACCAAAGTGCAACATCAGACAACATGAGTAAACAACAGTAACACAAAACCAACTAGTTTACCAAAGCATGCTTTGCGTTGTTTAAGAGAACCCAAGGAATCAGAAATTAGTTTTAACAGACTCATGATTTTAATATGATGGTTATTCTTCTTAATAAAGATGTGACAGGTACAAATTTGGAGATAAGAAATAGTTTACTGAAGCTTCAAGTCCATACCTGGTTGTTATACCCATGTAAGGTTTCAGTTCTCAACTGCACTCATTCACAAACCATTTCTTACCCAAGGTACTAACATCCACTAGGTTCTGGCATTCCAGTAATGGCAAACCCATGACTTTTCTACAAATATGAACCAACACTATTAGACATATCTAGCCCATCTCCCGTTGTCGCCAGCAGTACCTAATGACCAAATTTCACGTTGTTATGACCGACAGATTGGCTGTAATATTTAGTTAAGGCAGCAAAATAGTGATTTGAAAAAAAGTTAAATCATAAAATAGACTGCAGTGTTTCATTGTCGCCATTTCAAGGTTTCTCTAGTCTTAAAAACAAAACAAAAAAAGTCTAAAATCTAAAAAGCCTTAAATTCGCTGTTCTGTGTCTTAAATATTTGTAAACAGGTCTTCATATTCTGATGTTTCTGTGGTGTTCCAAATATATTTCACTGTTTTACGACTACAAATCAGACCAATCAGCTTTCAATCCGCTTGAATCAGCCAATCAGCTTTCTAATTATTGGTGCAAATCTGTCTTGGATTGTACCACAGATGTGAAACAGATTTTATTTTTCAGCTATAGCTAAGTGTAAGTTTAGTAATGCTTAATTTGAAAAAAAAGAATTCAAAGCTTGGTTAAGGCCAGTTGCTACAGTAACAACGAATTTGTGTGTGTGTGTGTGTGTTTGATGTTTTGATATAGGTCTTATATTTCATTCTTAATGGTCTTAAAAAGTTATAAATTTGACCTTTGCACAACCCTGAAGTTACACACAATGCTAAAGCAACCCTTGATGAACTGTTCAGGTTTGACATTGCTGTCAGGTGTTTGCCCCAAACTGATTGGCTGATAGCAGTAACGGTTTTGAACTACTTTGAGTAGTACAACGATGCACCTGTAATAAAGTTCAGCTTGTTTGAACTTTTGGTGCTTGAAAAACTTGAAATGAACCTCTATTACATCTAATATTGTTAGGTTCCCTTCATGCTGCCAAAATGCCATTTGCACGTCGAGATATGGGCTCCACAAGACTTCTGAGAGTGTTCTAAGGTGTCTGGCACCAAACATATCCTTGTCTAGCACATCCTACAGATATCTAATGAATTGAAATCTAGGGAAGTGTTCTGTGTATGCAAGATCATTTCAATGCGCTTCTTCCAGACCTTGTCTGCGGAAACTCATATAACTGATAATCTACGTAACCCTGATATTTTTACTGAATGAAAGATAATTAATTGTCAATGATGAATTGAAATCTTCGGTGCTACCCAGATGCGGATGGGTTCACTTCTGAGTCTGGGTCCTCTCAAGGTTTCTTCCTCATGCCATTCCATGGAGTTTTTCCTTACCACTGTTGCCACTGGCTTGCTCATTAGAAATAAACTTAAAATTTTAAGGAACAAATGTATAGACACTAAACTTATACATTATTTACTCAAACTTTATATCGACTTTAAGCTGCTTTGAGACAACCTGCCTTGATAAAAACACTATACAAATAAAAATGTACTGAAATAAATTGAATTGGTGCCATTCATTGCTCCATAGTGCTGTAGGCACTTCAGTGGTGGACAGGATTCAACACAGGCACTTTGAAGCTCCCCACACACATCACTTAGCCTTGAGGACCTGTGACACTGGTTCATTAGTTGTCCTTCGTTTTGGTAGGTACTAACCACTGTATAACAGAAACACCGAACAAAACCTGCTATTATGGAGATGCCCTGACCCAGTCATCAAGCCAGTTATACACATAGCTGAATGTTACATTTGCACCCCAAATGGTTTCAGATTTTTTAAGGAACATTATACACTTAAAAAAAAAAGCTAGAACACAGATCATACAGGGGATCATTGTTGGAACCGTAGGCCAGACTCTGTTTATTGGAAAATGATCCTGTACAGGGCAAGTTTAGGAAGAATTGTTTATTTTCCAGGAGGCCAAAGCCCATACATCGAGTTCAGTTTCATAGACACGTATTTTCAGGGGACCTGTGAAAAAGGATGCAGGCAAACAGAATGGGAAGATTTACAAAATATTTCCGATCCAAGGGTTTATTGTGATATGTACAGGAAACAATGTTACAACATACAATGAAATTCTTACTCTGACTCCCCCAAGCCGCCTATGATATAAATAAACGCATAAAAAGACACAGGTAACAAATGTACAAAGTTCCGTGCAATTATAGTGCAAATACAAGAAGCAGGAGTATGCGCGTTTAGTGTGTATAAAGCATGTATAAAGTCCTGCAGAGGTAGATTGGGTCTATGTTGGTATTCCTGTTGTAAATATATTTGCAATGGATTTTTTTTAATCATCATATTCAAATTCGGCAAAAATCTGATTTAAATGAAATTGTTGTTGATACAGATGTTGATATTTTTCAAACCATACCTTTTTCTGTGCATTACTGCAAAAATTTGACTGAAACATTTGTTATAACTTTTGTAACTTTTATTGGAGTGATAACAGAATCAATAACAGAATTTTGTTATAATTGTGGGAAAATCTCTGATTATGTATTACATCAAGTCGAATGTGGCTGGGGTTTTGTAACTCGTGCATGCACACACATCGACAGCCCACTGACAGCTTACTAAGCAAGTGTATCTGAACACTTCAGCTGGAAGCTTTCGCTTGTAGAATACTTTGGGTTATTTATGTAACTTTCTTTTATGGACCCCAATTCTGTGATGGGTTCTCTGCACACAGCTAACCGAGAGCAAGTTTTTTGGGACAAGTAGCTGAGCAGCTTCTGTCCGTCAGGGTGGCCTGATAGGCTGGTACAAGTCCTGCACAGGAAGTCTTCAAGATGCCTGGTCCTGTTTGTCTCTCCTGTAATCTGATTGTACTGGAGGTAATCAATAGCAGAGTGGAGGATCTGCAGATAAACAATTAGACTTGTTACTCTTATGTCACAGGGGTTCAAAATCAAGTGATGAATGTCCACAAGATCAGAGTCACATCTGGTAATAGTGATTACCTTTGTTCGTATTTTAAAGGTATAAGAAGTGATTGTGACTCAATTTGTCTTTATCCTGTTAAACTTTGTCACTGACCTTGAACGGATCGCCACTCTGGATGGCCAGGTTAATCTCCATGATGACGGCCAGCGATGCGTTTTGGAACTGGCCAGAGATGCAGTCGATTTGGAACAGGTAAGACAGGCAAACTATACATTCCTGCATATGGGTTAGCTTTTCCTTCCTACACACACACACACACACACACACACAGAGACAAAATCGTCTTATAAAAATGCTCTGCATTTTAACACTCTTCATTTCTCATTTAATAAGAACATGAACTGTAGAAAAATGGACTCATACTCTGGGATCTTGAACATTCTTGACTGGTACGAGACTTTCTTAATCTTCTCTTGTACAAGCTTTAGGGATCGTGGCAAAAGTTTGTGAGGGAATTTGCACTTCAGGATCTTCAGAACTTTCATAAAGTTTTCCTCTGCCTCCGAATATTTCCCTTCTTTAAACAGAATCTGGGGAGGAAAAAAAAAAAAAAAAAAGGCATAATGGCGACCTGGTTGTCATCGCCAAGATCGGTTCTATTTGCATTCAATTACAAATTAATTTTGCTTTGTTTAGTCCATTTAACTAAATACAGAGCCGTGTGTTTCCCACGGACCATTATAACTGACGCACCAACCCGCTAAACTCTGGAGCGCTCTGGACAGGTAACACAGAAGAAGCAGCAGAGTAAAAAAATGGCAGGACGGAAAGGAAACAGCGATTCAGGCCAAAGTAAACGTCAGAAAATTTCCAAAGTTTGGGATCATTTCAAACTAAAACATAAAAAAGACACCATACAGTGCGGTTGCCATTTTTAAAGCCATTTAAAATCGATTTTTATTTACAGTATATACTGTGAATAATTGAGTTTCATTAAACGAATAGTTTCCCATAACCTGCTCTATGCGGCCACTGCAGCGGGACTTTTTAAACGCAACTGTATTTGTATTTTGATGTAATATTGCAATTAAATGCACTAAATGGGTTTAGATTTTTACCGATATTCTTGTATGCAATCTCAGCAATCAAAATGTACATTTTTGTAAAATGAAAAACAAATGACTTGTTCATTTAAAGAAAAAAGTGCTTCTTATCCGATTACTCAATTAATAGATGAAATAATCGTTAGAATACTTAACAAACAATCTCGATAGCAGCAGCCCTAGTCTTGACCTACCTCTCCTGTAAGCCGATACAGAAATACTTGCTGAGATTCATCAATCTGTACAGGTTTAGCTGATGGAAATGCAGGCATCACTTGTTCGAGATTTTCCAGAATGAACCTAGCTTCATTTAAAAACTCCAGTGCCTGCAACAGAAGAGAGCAGTTTCTCACAGTCATGCGCAAAGCTCACACCAAGGTCAGTTCCACATTTAAGTATGCGTTTACAATAAAAACCAACCCTTGCATTATTCTGAAGGTATACAAAGGCAGCTGCACACTCTAAAAGGTAGTAAAATGCCCTTCCAATGTCTCCTGCGAGTTTCCAGTGTGTCAGTCTGGGAATGAGCACTGTCTCCACTAGCTGCGCACACTGGCAGCTGTCTGCAGTCCTGCCATTACGCACTTTCGTCTGGGCCAGCATCACTATGGTCTGGAAGTTCTCCGTGTTGTTACTGTAGACATACATGCAAGCAGTGTTACTTCCTATATACTTTTGTATAGAATTGCAAATCCTATCTCTCTCCTAAACGTTCCATCTCTAGGAAAAGGGAATATTGCATACTTACCCATTTTGCTCCTTCTGAGTTCTCATTCTCAGACCTTCGCTCCAAAAGGCCTCAAAAGGACGTAACGTGTTGTAGATCTGGCGGAGGTTCTCGACGTTGTCCTCTGTAGCCGCTCGCTGTTCGAATATGAACGTTCTGGCTCTGCATTTACCGCAGCGGTAGCGTTTGCTCTCTAGGTACTTAGCACATCGCTTGTGGATCACCTGGAATGTCTTCGGGTCGGTCTGTGTCAGCTCGCGCACCATTTGAAATTCTTCTGCGTCGCAGAAACTCATCAGCCGACAGTCCCACACGGGATCCATCGAGACGATCGTGTACCCTGAGGGAGAAACATGTCTCAGTATCACTCAAAGCGGTACTCTTAGGGATGCTCTTAAACAATTCCAAGTACGTGGATTCCGTGCTGCTAATCGGGAATTTTCTTTCTTTCATAAATTAACTAAAGTACAGTATTGTTCAAAATAATAGCAGTACAATCTGACTAACCAGAATAATCCAGGTTTTTAGTATATTTTTTATTGCTACATGGCAAACAAGTTACCAGTAGGTGCAGTAGATTCTCAGAAAACAAACAAGACCCAGCATTCATGATATGCATGCTCGTAAGGCTGTGCAATTGGGCAATTAGTTGAAATGGGTGTGTTAAAAAAAATAGCAGTGTGGCATTCAATCACTGAGGTCATCAATTTTGTGAAAAAACAGGTGTGAATCAGGTGGCCCCTATCTAAGGATGAAGCCAGCACTTGTTGAACATGAATTTGAAAGCCTGAGGAAAATGGGTCGTTTGTTCAGGAGAACAGCGTACTTTGATTAAAAAGTTGATTGGAGAGGGGAAAACCTATAAAGAGGTGCAAAAAATTATAGGCTGTTCAGCTAAAATGATCTCCAATGCCTTAAAATGGAGAGCAAAACCAGAGAGACGTGGAAGAAAAACGGAAGACAACCATCAAAATGGATCGAAGAAGCAGAATGGCAAAGGCTCAGCCAATGATCAGCTCCAAGACAGTCTGGGGTTACCTGTAAGTACTGTGACAGTTAGAAGACGTCTGTGTGAAGCTAATCTATTTTCAAGAATCCCCCGCAAACTCCCTCTGTTAAAAAAAAGGAATGTGCAGAAGAGGTTACAATTTGCCAAAGAACACATCCACTGGCCTAAAGAGAAATGGAGGAACATTTTTGTGGACTGATGAGAGTAAAATTGTTCTTTTTGGGTCCAAGGGCCACAGACAGTTTGTGAGACGACCCCCAAACTCTGAATTCAAGCCACAGTACACAGTGAAGACAGTGAAGCATGGTGGTGCAAGCATCATGATATGGGCATGTTTCTCCTACTATGGTGTTGGGCCTATTTATCGCATACCAGGGATCATGGATCAGTTTGCATATGTCAAAATACTTGAAGAGGTCATGTTGCCTTATGCTGAAGAGGACATGCCCTTGAAATGGTTGTTTCATCAAGACAATGACCCCAAACACACTAGTAAACGAGCAAAGTCTTGGTTCCAAACCAACAAAATGAATGTTATGGAGTGGCCAGCCCAATCCCCGGATCTTAATCCAATCGAGAACTTGTGGGGTGATATCAAAAATGCTGTTTCTGAAGCAAAACCAAGAAATGTAAATGAATTGTGGAATGTTGTTAAAGAATCATGGAGTGGAATAACAGCTGAGAGGTGCCACAAGTTGGTTGACTCCATGCCACACAGATGTGAAGCAGTTTTAAAAAACTGTGGTCATACAACTAAATATTAGTTTAGTGATTCACAGGATTGCTAAATCCTAGAAACAAAAATCTTTGTACAAAATAGTTTTGAGTTTGTACAGTCAACGGCATACACTGCTATTTTTTTTAACACACCCCTTTCAACTAATTGCCCAATTGCACAGCCTTAAGAGCGTGCATATCATGAAGGCTGGGTCTTGTTTGTTTTCTGAGAATCTACTGCACCAACTGGTAACTTGTTTGCCATGTAGCAATAAAAAATATACTAAAAACCTGGATTATTCTGGTTAGTCACATTGTACTGCTATTATTTTAAACAATACTGTATATTATCAAAGAGAGACGTGTGATCTCCTAACCTTTGTAGTTCGCCTTGCAGTAACAGGTCTTGTCTGATGAGCTGTTGTCAGGCTTAAACGCACACTTAAAGATGCCCTCTCTGACCAGTACTTCCAGGGGGACTGCAAGATCCCGTTCACTTATAAAAGACATGATGTTCTGCAGCATCTCATATGTGAACGTGTGGCCAATAGCAGAGGCATATTTCACCACCAGCCGCTCATCTATCCGCATTGTCTGGATATGAACTAGAGCTAAACATAAGGCAAAGGTAAGTAAGGCCTGTTTTAAGACAGGGGCAAGGTCTTAAATTGATTTTACATTAACAGCATTTGGCAGACGCCCTAATCCAGAGTGACTTACATTTATTTATTTCATACAACTGAGCTACTATGGAGTTAAGGGCCTTATTCACGGGCCCACCAATGGCAGTTTGGTGTGGCTAGGATTTGAACTTAAAGGCCAATTCAAATTCAAAGGCCAATGCTTTAACCATTAACCTACAACCTCACACACACTGAGGAAAGTTAACCACTTACCCAATCGCCTTCTCTCCATCTGGCTGGATAAAGCTGCAGCATCAACAGCAAGCCTGTAATACAGTTCCAGTTTCTTAGTCTTTTTTTATATAATTATTTATGTCAATCAAAACCGTGTCCTGACGATTTATGTCATTTAAAACAAAAACGTAATTACTTCAAAACATTTACAAGAGTATTTTGTCTTCGTGCTCTATGTTGAGTACGGTTGCCCATGCCCGTGTCGATTAGATTATTAAAAACTTAAAAATTATTAATTTAAGGTACATTTGGAACAGATACAACAAATGTGCGATTAAGTTGCGATTAATCACAAGTTATTTCATGTTACGAATCGATTGACAGCCATAATATAATAATAATAATATTAATACATATATATATATATATATATATATATATATATATATATAATAAATATATATGTGTGTATTTTTCATAAAATATTTACATCTTATTGAAGGCGCACTGATAATGCACTTCCTCATACTCGTAGATCCCTTGGGGCATTAACTGTGACAGAGGCAGCATAGAGTAAAGTTTGGTCGGCACGTCACATGAGACAATCCCCGGATAGTCCATCGCCAACTTTGCAGCCAGATTCACTCTCTCTCCGTACACTGTTACAGAGAAAAGGTCAGTTTTCAACACATTTTTCGAGAACACTAAAGTCAAAGAAAGTCAGCTTTGCTGGAAAACACTCCTTACCTGCGTAATTTCCGAAAGTAGCCAGCTCTGTATCGTACATAACCCTTCCTGTAGTTACGCCCACAGAGATGCTCCTATAAGGCACAAACACGGCTAGACAAAATGCTGCTCCAAATGGGTGTAAAGTGTGTAAAAAAAGATGTTTGAGTTCGAATGCCCTGTGCCACAACTTACAAAATGCCTCTGACTTGGAGGCACATCTCATGTATCCTGTAGGCAGCCTGCAGTGCACGGATAGTCTTATCTGAGCTCCTATCCCCAGGTAATCCAATGATGCACAGGTATACACAGCCCTAAAATCACACAACACATCCATAGTAATGAGTTTGATCAATGTTTTGGGTTGAGCCTCACAGCAAGGGGGTGGATTTGGAGGTTGGGTGGCTCGGGTTAATAAGAGTTGTCTCTGGACATTGTTATTTGAGACTTTATCCATTCAATTCAATTACAATCACCTGTGTATCCAAGAAGCAAAGGGTTCTGTTTTACTCTTAGGGTAGCAACCAAGACCTGGAAAAATTACCTCTTTAAAATAAAAGTCGTTGCAGATTACCCCACGGCATCCAGCCACCTGCTTTGTAATAATTTGCCGGGTTTCTTGACGAGTGTAACACTGATCCATCTCAGAGGACCCGTATTGCAGATTTACACACAAGATTGTAGCAAGCCATAGCTGTGGCAGGTCTCGCATTTGCCAGGCTTCGTTTATCTAAAGAAGAGCAAAACGAAGGACTTTGTGAACATTTCTGGTGCTAGAGCAGTTGGAACAAAAGGTACTGTAAGCGCCTGCTTAATGAAAAACCAAGGACAAATCTGACTAAGAATAGTACGATAGCGAATCTGAGAGATTATTGACTCATGTAGTACTTACCTTGTCCAGGGATGTTTGCAGCATATATTTATTAAGGATCTTCATTTTCTCCACGCTTGTTATCAAGTATACTCTTCGTGTCGCTAAAAGAAATTAGACATTCGAATCAGTTTATGTAGAAACGTACTGTACATGAATAAAAGCTGAGTGAAATTGAAAAAAAGGAAAATGCTCCTTACTGGTCTTAATATTGTCAGGTATACACAGGCATGGGTCTGCTATTGAGACACTTTGCTGTTGCCTGAGGTACTGCACCTGATGGATCAACATTGACATCATTAAAACTTTTTTAAAAAAGTCAATTCGGACTTTGCCGTTCTGTGAAGATGAGCTTCGTGACTAACCTTGAAAGCTTGCTCATTTTCAAGAAGTTTAAAGGTAAGATTTTCTTTGTTGCAGAGACGGTGCGCTTCGGGAGACAGAAGGACGTCGCCGTGTTTCGCCAGTGCCTCGGCCGACCGTATCTCGTCCACAACCGAGCCAGTGATGAAGCAAACCTGACTGTCTTCGTCACCTAGTCTCATTTTGGAAAACCTCCCAGCTGATATTGCTACGACAAACAACAACAACAGCATATAAATCCGGTAATATGAGCCGCATCAAATATAAAGTCAATTAAATTACACACAAAAGCAATAAATGCTCACTTATTCTGATGGGCTCCATCTTGCCATGTTCTTTCCTTTGGTTTTTGCACACATCTATCAGTTGGAGAGCACAATTTACAGCCTGCCATACAATATCGCTCAGCTGCACTTTATCCATCAACCACTCGGCCACGATCGTGTCGCCTGCATGCAAGATTGTGTAGCATTCGTAAGTCCTGTCTTACCCCTGTACATATTTCCTAACAAATACATTTCAAGTAGGGAATGAAAAATAAATACCTGCAGCATGCAAGACGTAACCCCCTCCTGCATTAACACCTGTAGTAATGTAGATGTAAGTATCTGCTCAGGTTTAGAATGTACAATAAAGCTAGCACAACGGGGAGAAATCAATATCTTACATGCAACTCTTCTGTTCCAGCAATGACTGCATCGGTACCTCCAGAATCCTGAGGCAAAACAAAAGGAATAACAAAAGTTTAGCAGAATATATGAAAACTGCTTGAGTCAAATATCAAGGGATCATTTAAATGAGCATTGTAGCATGGTCCAGTGTTATATTAATATATACACCAATTTGTAGTCAACTTGTGTTCTTTATCAGCCAATCCTATTTCGTCCACAAGCGGACCAATGACACTGTTTAATGATTAAAGTGTGGAAATGACTAAAAGCAGTATTTCGAATACACAAACAATTGCAGTGTATAACTCTTATTATTTGACTGACACTTTACAAACACACGCTGAGTAAACTGCCAATTCAGAGGCTCAGTAAGAGTTTGATGGTTTCCAGTCCTGTAAGGATGTAAACAAGGCCATGATTTTGTACCAATTTGAGATAGTTAGTGTTCTGGAAGCAACCCAGCCATTAGGGTTGCACAAGCCAGTGCACTCTTAGTGCCGGTCCCAAGCCAGGATAAATGGGGATGGTTGTGTTAGGAAGGGCATCCAGCGTAAAAACGAACATGCGGATCACGAATAAGAATGGATGATCCGCTGTGGCGACCCCTAATAGGAGAAGCCAAAAGAAGAAGAAGTGTTCTGGAAACGTTAAAAATAGAGACATCCAGATAATTTCTGCCAGATGGTGGCGACAGAATGATGTGTTTTTGGGGTAATTCATGGACTGACCTGGTTTTGTTAGCTAAATAAAGTCTCATCGCCACCTAATGCCTTATAAGGGGTCCCGGACCCCCTAGCCAGCCCTCAATTTGAGCACTGTATGTAATATTACAATAAAGGGGAGGGGGGGGGGGGTCCCCTTATGCAGAATCTACTATCAACTAAACGTTTGTTAGTGTTATAAGGATAAATGGACATTGATAAGTTAGTATAAACTTTCTTTCGGCTTCTTCCATTAGGGGTCGCCACAGCGGACCATCTGCATGTTTTACGCTGGATGCCCTTCCTAACGCAACCCTCCCCATTTATATAAAAAAAAAATTATTTAGTATATTTATTTTTTTATTTATTTTTTTATTCACTTTCTATGAACGATCCATAAGTCATACACAAAACACACGTGACTACAACGGAAGCCTATGGCCACATATCTAACAGAAAAGAGATAGGATTTCAATATAGTCCAGAATTTTAAATGAAAATATCAGCTCTTTCGCCATCTACAGGCGAAAGGTCGCAAGTGCAAGGAGCTCGGAATAAAGCGTGGGTTTATGGACTGGCAGCGATCGCAAAACAAGACTTGTTGATGCTGGGAAACCAGTTTAGCGTAAATCCCCCAGCATAAATGTGCAGAAGTGTTTTGGTGCATTTTTCTCGAACCTTCTACTCCCCTGAACTTCACTCACCGGGTGAACACAAATACAGCAAAACACCAGTCTTCACTTCTTCCCTGTGAATTCCTTCTGACGATAAATACTTGTATATCTCATGAAGAGGGATTTCCGAATTCAAAATACTCGGAATCATTTTTGCTTATACAGAGAGGCTATTTTTCTCACTCTTCTCTCTTTCCGTACAGCTTAATTGTTAAAGTTCAGCAGCGCGGCTTTTATAGCTTCGGAAAACGCGTCATCAAGAGCTTTGACGCACTGTGACGTCACCGACCTGTGCGTTGTTTTTTTTGTAATGTTTTTTTTTTTTTTGCGATCGCACGCTTTAAACCGATCTCCGTGTACTTGCGCCCTTCCGCCTGCAGATGACAGTAGAACGCTGATATGTTGTTATTTCTCTATAGCATTGAGGGGTTTTTTGTTTTTGTTTTTTTTTACTTCAAATTCTACATCAAAACTTAAAAAAATGCCGCGCTGAAAATAATCGCATACACCCTTTTCTCTAACAACAATGTTTGCAAATATATTGCAGAAAATAGTGATAAAGACTAATTATCGGGGTGAACAGGAAAAAATCGGTCACTGGGCTGTATGGAGGGGATAATAAATAAATAAATAACAATTATAAGGGTTTTGCCTTATAGATATGTACAGTATATACTCACCTTCCTTAAAATTGGTTATCTCATTTATAATGCTTTCGAGACGTGATTTGAGATGTCATATGGCTGGCAGAATATCAGATGGGGTCTTGTATCGACTAGATTTACTTCACAATCTTATGTTGCAGCCTGATACTAGAATGGGTTCCCCTTTGAGTCTGGTTCCTCTCAGGGTTTCTTTCTCATAACATCTAAGGGAGTTTTTCCTTGCCAAAGTCACCATGGCTGGTCATCAGGGGTAAACACACTTCGTTCACCCTCACTGTTAAACTTGACTTGATACTACAATCTTTTTGATTTTTTCATCTCATTTATCTACACTCAGTAACCCATAATGACATTTAAAACATAATTTTATTAATGTCTTTAAATATAAAAAATATATATATATATATATATATATATATATATATATATATATATATATATATATATATATAAAAGAACGGCAGAAAATCACCCTATACAGGTGTGCAAAGCTTAAAAGGCTTTCCTATTCCTTATAATCAGTCCCTCACATTGTCTTCTGAGTCCACTTGTTATTCCTTCCAATCTTTCTGTACTACAAAAGCACATTTCCAGAACCTTAGCAACTGGAAACTGCTTTGCTGCTTGCCATGTTCACAACAGTGGAAGTAAAAGTTTATCTGTAGACCACACAGTAGTATGAACAGTCATGCTTTCAACCAAGCTGATTAAAAAAAGTTAAGTACGACTGTCTAGCTCTTCTTATATGTGATTTTATGTATTAAAAATCCTACCATTATGTCATGAAATCCTCTATAATTTCCCAATGGATTTCACGACATACTGGTTTTATTACAAATTTCATAAGTTTTATAAAATAGAAAAATTTCAAAGATATTTTTGGAGGAAATCATAACAATGGATTTAGCAATAAAATGTTCAGAAAATCATTAAAATTCATAGAAATTCTAAAAGGATTTTTTTGGTTTGATTCTCAAACCAAAAACCTCGTTGGCTTTGCGGAAAATACATTCAGATTCACGGTGTATATCGTTTCTAACAAGTCCCTCAACGTGCTCAAGAACCCCCTCTAGAACGGTTGTGTGCAGATTAAGACCAAAGTTGTAGTAACCAAATCATTTTATTAAAATATATCTTGAAAGAAAAAAAAAAAAAGAACTTTATTACAATAAAAAAAAGAATGGCGCACACACGTGATTGTACATGAAGTTTAAAACAACTTATTTCCTTTGAGCTGTGTGAACTGTTTCGCATTTAGCCAGCCAAAATGTTCTCAAGACAGCCATCACACAGTACCAGGTCAAACAGAGGAGTGAAGAATAAATAATAAAAAATGCAAACGAGTTGCCTGTTGCAGCGCTGAACACGACTGAGAAAATCAGATACTTCTGGATCTGAAAGCGAACAAATCGCTGAGGATATACTGAGGTATAATACGTGGATATTCAAAGGGTTGAGATGACCGTTCTTGTCTCTGAGCATTGCCGGCATTCACAATCTTTAGTCTGTTTGTTTGGAGCCTTGAATAGGTTTTCCGTTGAGAACACACTCGCGGAACGAACCAATAATCCTCTGAAAACTTTGTGACCCGACAGGTGTGATTGAATTTGATCGAAACCATTAAATAATCTTTCATACACTGGTCAGAAATGGAGCATTGGAAAATACCCCAGTGAGCAAAGTGAGCTCCGTGAAGACGTGGTTTGTCAACAATGGAGTTGAATGAAGAAAAACTCGAGTGTCCTGCACAGAACTTATCCCCCAAACCGTCTCACCAAATATATATAGGGGAAGGTGTGGATAATCACTTCCTGTGTTGATGGGTAAAGTCTTAACTCTCAGGTCTGCTGCTGGCCAAATGTTGATTGGTTGACTGGTATATTTAACCCATGCTGACTTACCGTAACCCTAGATCAACATTATCCTTGCGCAATGTACCCAAGTACCAAGTACGAATTTTGGCATTAGAGCTGTCCTCCAGGTTTTCTTTACCTGACCTTACCAGTTCTGCTCGATCCCCTTCAAATGAGTTCAGCAGTCAGGCAGTCAATTAGGACATCTCCCATCACCAGACGTTCAATTCCAAAACATTTAAAACAACAGGTCACATAGGTTGTTGAGATCAATGGCCACAAGAACCCTCTATCCTGAGGCAAAGTCGTGAAAAGGTGTGCGTTCTTTTTTTTTTTTTCTTTTTAACTACTGATACACAAAGAAGTGTGCAGAAACGTAATAAAATTGGCTAAACTTTAAAGTTCGTGGTCTGAGGTCATGTCATCGGAGCTTTTAGCTCGCCACCTTTACAGTTTTGGGAGTTGGAGATCAGCGCTGCGGGTTTCCGCACCACGAAAAAAACACAGTCGTACAAGTACTTGAGCATGGAGCGCTCGTTCTCTGTGTAGGTACTGAGCACGGACTCTCTCTCCGCCTAGTGTGACGGGGAAAGAAAAAAAAAATATATATATATATATATATATATATATATATATATATATATATATATATATATCACAAACATTTTATTCATGCAAAGAACCGTAAATCGCATTTTTCGTCACAATTTGTATCGTCGTCGTACCTCGAGCTGAAAGCCACATTTCAAAATGGTGCCCTTTATTTCTTCGTAGCTCAGCTCGATGGAGAGTTCATTCGCCATGTTCTCGAAGTGGTACAGTAGAGGCCCTGCTCAAGAACATGCTTTTTTAGCTTCGGCGTGTCGATATTACCATAAAACACTGAGGTAAACTGGAACTCACCCAGATTGATCCACACTCCACCAGGCTTGAGAATATTCCAGATTGTGTCTATGTAGTCAAGCACGTTGTGGGCGGTATCGATGAAGAAGCAGGTGGCAACACAATCCCACGTGTCTGATTGAAACAAACAAATAAAGAAAAATAAAGAAAATGAACAATTTAATCCAGCAAGACTGACCCCTATAAATAAATGCAATTATCGGTATCAGGATCACGAACAAAATCCTACTTGATTCCGAAAAATGTTGAAATGTTACATTTGAAAAACGCGGAGAGTTCGAGTTCACGACTCACTCGGATCGGTATACACCTCCAGGAAATCTCCGGCTGTCATGGAGAAGTCGGAATCGAGCGGGAGACTTTGCGGGTTGACGTCTGGGAAGGTCACGGCTCTCATCTGGTCTCCGGAGAGCTTGTTGTTGCTGAACTGGTGAATCCAAGGATACAACGTCAGACAGTTCTCCTTTTCGCACCTGAGCAGACGGGAGGAGTGCTCAGGGTCAGCCTTGCTTCAAAACGACAAACATCCTCATTTTTGCCTTGGCAATAGGGAACGACTCTTTCCGATATGAATGGGCACCCTCTGTCCAATCAAAATCGAGAATCCACATTTTGCTAGAACATGTTTAAGAGGTCCTCAGACTCATTTTAGATGATTCAGTCGATTGGTCAGGTTTCAGGAAAGAAAAGAAAAAAATAATAATAATGAAATAAAATAAAAAGAAAAACAAGCTTTGTGCAATGGTTGTTACCTGTTAAGGACGAAGTTGGAGCAGAAAAGCATAAAGAAGCTCCACTCGTTGCCCTGGCAGGAGTAACCGAGGCTGGCGATTTCCCATGCCAGGCGGCCCAGACCGGCTCCTGGAACTAGCACCTTCACCTCAGAGACGTCACTGCGATTCAGAAATCCGACATGATTCGTCAGCTTGTCGGTTATTACCTTCCACACCAGAAGACAGCACAAGTGAATACTCATGAGGAGAACGTCTAAGTAGTGCTTTTGATGATTGTTATAAATTGTGAATGTTTTTCCCCCAAAACAATGACAAGTTTTCGACTATAATCCATGTGTATCGTGTCTTTGCGTCACACGTCAACAAACTGGCAGCCGCGTGTGACAGATTCTTCACTAGCACTGCTGAAATCTAATCTCCTAACCACGGCTGTAGGGGTTGATGGCCGTTCAGCCACAAGGGCATACGAGGACAGTCACTAGTGGCAGGAAGGCCTGCCATGATGAATCATTGCGTTTCAGTTAATCTTAAATTATTTCCACTGGGGTTCTGTGAAAAGACGCTCAAGTTAACCCGCTCCAACATACACCGACCAGGCATTACATTATGACATTATGAGCAGTGAAGGACACTGATTATCTCTTCATCATGGCACCTGTTAGTGGGTGGGATTTATCTATTAGGCAGCAAGTGAACATTTTGTCCTCAAAGTTGACGTGTTAAAAGCAGGAAAAATGGGCAAGCGTAGGGATTTGAGTGAGTTTGAGCTCTGGTGGGATGTTTCCGGGTTTGCAGTGGGCAGTATCTATGAAAAGTGGTCCAAGGAAGGAACAGTGGTGAACCAACAGCATGTGGGGAGTGAAGAACAGACGAGCTGCTGAAGAAGTTCATGCTGTTGATGCTCGACAGGTCAGGACTGTTTTAACAGCAAAAGAGGGACCAACACAATATCATGCAGGTGGTCATAATATTATGCACTGATCGGTAGACGTCTTCATGGAGCTGGCTTTGTGCACGGTCATGCTGGAACAGGTTTGGGCTGTAAAATTACAACCACGACTGCAGCATGCAAAGACGTTCTATACAATTTCAGCTTTATGGCAACGGTTTGGAGAAGAATCACATACGGATGGGTGTCCACAAACTTTTGTTTTTGAACTTGTCGATACATACGAGTGTGGAGGAAGGTACCTGTATAAGAACCGTGAAAGGCTAATTGAACGTAGCGCATTGTGATACACCGCGTCATGGAGTGTGTAAAGTGGTAAAAGCTGCAGCAAGAACTACCCTCCGATGCGGCGCGGGCGCATACAGCATCATATACGCACCGCTTTTCAGGAGGAAACTGTATCTGTATCTCCCTAATGATAGGAGCGTAGCAGGAATCTCTCTCCCCTTTGCCCGTCTCACTCCAGTCCCGCACAAACTGCTTAATGGTGGACTTCAGCTTGTCCATGTCGAAAGTTGAAGACGGCCCGGCTCTCCTCATGTTCTCCTTCCAAAGGGGAAAAAATAAAAAATAAATAAAAAAGTGGTTTAGCACAACAACAAAAAAACCAACACAACCATCCCATTGCTGTAACATGCATAAGAGCAGCGGAGAACATTTGCTTGTTGAGGTGTCTCGCCACTTATAACTCATATCTTACTTAACCCCCGATTCTTGTTCACCTACATCCTCGTCATACTCCATGTTTTCAAACATGTGCGTGCAGCTGTGGACGATGGCCTGCAGGACCTCGTGGTTGCACTCCATGCAGCGTCGGATCTCGGCAAGCTTATCTAGGAAGCCGGAGAGGAGCTGCTGATGACGGCGAGGAAGACTGAGGAAGTGCCTCTCGCACCGCTTCAGCCGCTCCTCGAAATGGGTCCTGGTCCGGAGAGAGACACGGAGACGGTACAAGAGGGTTTGCTTCTGTAGATTTGCACTGATATGAGATACGTCGCTAATAACAAACGGCGCACGGTGGTTACACGATCGCCTCGAAACACATACGATCAATGCTATGTTGTAAATATGAGCAAATAGGGATGTGAACATGACCACAAAATCAAGGTCCCGATATGGCTATTCCAGTCCCCTGTCCTGAACCGACGAGGACAGTCCACCAGCACGGACCCCAACCATTGCAAAGCATTGACTAAAAGGGTGCCAATTGTGCCACCAATATAATATTACTTATAAAATAATATTTAATTAAACAAACAATTTCTCACAGACTTCTTTGCTCATATTTACCAACAGTGCCCATATTGGAGGAAGGCACTGTACCATTTCCATCCCACATCCACAGGGGGTGCTGTTATAAGAAAACAAATACAAGTAGTGTGATGAGGACACACACAAGTTGGGACAACCTCCAAAGTTGATTAATTTCCTGTGCACTGCTTTATTCCTTCATTAACGAAAGCCATTCCATGCGTTATAGCTCCTGTGGCGTGTTCGCAAGACAAGTTAGACCTCATACCTTGGGGGCACAAAACTCGATAATGCGATTCTCCTTGCTGAGACAAGCGATTCGATACGTCACATAAGCCACGTTTGCTGTGCTTTTATGAGCGGCCGTGGTCCACTGCGCCACATAACGGCAATAATTGACACAGCAATCAACTGTCTTCACTGCGCTGAATGTTTCGACACGTCACATGCCAGTGTTGCCGGACTTTTCGGATTTTGCACGCTTCCCAAAAAAAACGTATTCAGGCCGTGAAACTGAAGACTTTGATTTTAGCAAATGTGTGCGATAGTTGGTTAACGCGCCCGTGATGTCACGCACTACTAATAAATAAAAGAACATCCCAATTAATGAAACCTCAAATGTTAATAATGGAGGTCTACTTTGCTAAACACGGGAGGGGGGGGGTTGGTTGTATGTTGGTTTGTTTAAATGTTTGCTTATTAAGCGGATGGATATAAACCTGTGATCCGCCATGCAGCCGGAACTACTTTTAAAAGATGCCGGTAAGGCAGTTGTGGCCAATCAGAAAACTCAAATGCACCATTCTTTTGACTATATTACAACTTTTATTTTCGCCAAATTCTTTATTTGATTACCTTTTTGTAGCCTATTAAAAATAGGATATTATATAAAATATATAATTTTTCGTAACCTATAATACGTATTAAAGTTCTTTCTCACTAGTTTAAAAGCAAGCTTGAACTAAACCGTGTTACAAATCAAACACTGTCCCTCATGTAGTACACTAGGGAAGCTGCCTAGGTCATTCGTTTGTAAGTCTAAGTAGGGCACCTATAGAGGGACAATAGCGCTTTTGGGGATTCAGCCTGAAGAAATGAGTATCTGAGCATTTTCTCCCCTATATTGTATGCGAGTCTGGGCATTTCATGCGGTTTAAAATATTCAGCAACATTCAAAACATTTGCTAATCAAATATATATTCATATTTTTTATAAATGATATAAATAGAAAGAAAGAATCCTTTTCTTTTGTTTAGCATGCCACCTATAACAGTACCGAAAACATGAGGGGTTAATAAAATGGCGACTGCACTAACCTGTAATATCTAAACGCGTTGATGATTTTCCAGAAATGTTGTCTCTCCAGTCTCGCTTCTTCCTCCGGGGAATGTTTGGGTCTCCCTCGGTAAAAACAGGGTTCCTCTTGGTTCGGCTCGGCAGATTCAGTGCCCATGTCGCTGTCGGCCATTTGCGCACAGAGCAATCGAGCAGGTTTATGTAATCGATAGCAGAGCGAATCGATGTGCCCTGATCTCGATTGACACCTGGCTACCAAGTATCGCCGATATTTAATCCGATATCAATACCGAATATTTTTTATAAAGAAAAAAAAAAGAACCACCATATTTTATTATAAATAGCCTACTATGGACAAGATTTATTTTTTGTTAAATGTATTAAAAAAATATTAGACAAAAAAAATGATATATCTTTAATGTCGTTGCATATTACCAGAAGTGCAAATAATAGGTATATATATATATATATATATATATAGATATAGATATAGATATATATAGATAGATAGATAGATAGATAGATAGATAGATAGATAGATAGATAGATAGATAGATAGATAAAAATATGTAAATAAATAAAAAAATATGAAGGCAATGGGAAAATGTGCTGTTGTAGAAATTGTACGTATGTGTACATATTGCACAAGTTTGAAATGGATGGCTTGGCTTCACTTGATTTCGAGCACGAGTCACTTTTTGCTTATTCCACCTAATGTCACATCTGGGAGTTTTTGTCACCTCTGGCTTGACCATTACATCATCTATATCTGGAGGTAGGTTGCAATGACCTGTATCTGTGTGGACCACTAGATGTCAGCATTGTACATCTGTGGAAATTAGGTTCTTTCATGCTCATGCTGCAGTGCAGGCAACTTTTTAATCTGACCTAAAACAATATTGTGATATGCCGTTTGAAACATTAAAATAAAGAAAACACTAATAGTGAGAAACTGAATGTGGCTGATGATCAAGATAGAGGTCAAGTCAATTCAAGAGGCTTTTATTGTCATTTCTACTATACACAGTGGTACACAGTACATAGTAAAAACGAGACAATGTTCCCCCAGAAACAACAGAAAGGTGAAAATGGTGAGAAAATAAAAAAGCATTGAGAAAGACTCAAAAGAAAGCGAAACCGGCGAGTGGGATTATAAACGATTACAATATACAGGTGTAAAGCAAAAGGGTGTTAACTAAAGACGCCTGGCAGGCAGGTGCAAGGTCAGAGATGAGGTAAGAGGACACGGTATGACTTACCTTACCTTTTTTATGACCCCGGCCCTACTGACAAAAAGACCTCCCCAGTTTCCTGTGGAAAACGAACCTTATATGACTTGTGTAATTTACGTTCAGGTGTATAATATCAGGTCAGGCAGGGGGCAGGATCTGGTTCACTGCCTCTATAAAGGAAGCTTAGACAACACACACATAGACGTGCACAGTGTCAGTTTACATACCACTGAACTATAGTGTAGTTAAACAATCACATGCCTACACCTAAACCATGACCTTGACCTATTGTACCACTAACCATTCGGCTGTTTTACATTCTTTTCTTCACACCAGTTGGTTTCCATAAAGGTAGCAAAATAAAGCATGTGGTGATATAACGCAGCTGTAAATATTATATAAGCTCTTAAGCTCATTTACAGAATTTGGCAAAATTGGGTGGCCCTTACCCAGAGCGACTTACAATTATCTCAGTTTTACATCTTAGCAGCGGAGGGTTCGGGCCTTGCTCCAAAAGTTTCCAATCAAATGAACCACTGACTTCATTTAAATTATTGCCATTTGGCAGAAGCCATTATTCAGTGCAGCTTGCGATTATCTCATTTACACAACTGAGCAGATGAGGGTTAAGAGCCTTGCTCAAAGGCCCAGAAGTGCTAGTTCGGTGGTGCTGGGATTGGAACTCACTACCCACTGATTCGAAGTCCAACATCTTGGACGTCCACTAATCTAACACAAGCTACAATGGAAATTTTTCTGTCTTAATAAAGATACTAAAACATACATTTTCGGAAATTTGAACTCTGAGAAAAGCGGGGCACTTCCGTAAGTTCAAAGTTAGAAAAATTTCTCAAATGGAATTAAGTTTATGGGACACCTCCAATTAAAAATTCTTAAAATGCGTTGTCTCAGGATCTTTATGAAGACATAAACCTCATTCCATTGTCATAGTTATTGTTGGACATCATGGGAGCCAACCAAGATTGACAAATACAGATGTTTCCACCTTTGGCGCAGCTGCAAGCAGCGGTCTGACGTATCTACACTGTGCACTGAATTTGTGCTGTTGCCAGTGTTTAACTGTTTTTTTTTTGTCTTGTATTTAATGCAGGTAACGAAGATGAGCTAAACGAACATGATCGAAATGCAGACAAAGGTTAGGCTATCATAAAACAGCACTGCCTAGGGCAGGCAAGAGCAACAACAAGATCAAAATTCAGGATTGCAACATTATTCGAAGGCACGGGAAACACTGTTGAAGATAAACAAGGTTTTGTAGGCTGCATTCTGGCATTACCCCAAAGTTGTGCATTGTGTCCAAAGTTTAGAATAGGTAACCATGTCAAAAATTGAAGCACCTTATAACCTTCTGACCAACCAGGGTGCAGCTCAATGGCAAGAATGTTACAATAGAAATATTCTGAAATCAGGAGTAACATTAATGTGACATCTGTCATACAAGCAGCTGAAATCTTCTTGATATTTTTTTCTCCAAAGCAACATGGAAGGCTACCCCCCCGGGTTGCCATACCTTTATGTAATCTTTAATACTGCAGCTAATAATAAAAGTTAATATAGATTTGAGCTAAAGTAGAAGTTTGCTAGTTAGTTACTGTTCCGTGTCAGTCTATATCCTGCACATTTTCATGCTAATTCACACCTACTAGCCAGCTCTTCCTTATCATTCACCACCAACTAAACATAGAAGGAAGAAGGTTGACACATACTTCCTCTGAGATATGTAAGGCCAAACAACTGCTTTTTTTTTTTTTTGCAAACTGTATATTTTTTAAAAAGATTAACTAGTTGCCCTTCCACCCACCAACTATGACTCCCTTGTTTTCTGGTCAAAGATCGCTGTGGCATCGGCAGGAGCATTAAGCCAGAAAAAAATAAAGAAATAAATCGAAACACCAGCACCATTAGTGTTGTTTTTAATTTTAAAAGCAGCGGCGCCCGATTTGTACCCGCAATAGGAACATAAAACTGGCCCAAATGTCTAGTTGTAGTGCATGCTTATTTGAGAAATTGACTTTGTGTGGAAGGTTTGAGAGTCCATAAGACTGGAATATTTGTGTGGTAACTGCAGTAGGAACTAACTAGAAATGGTCAGTTCTGCTTACATATAATTGTGTGCATCAATGAGTTTAATGGTCACTCAAATGAAGGTACACTCAGGGTTCCTGTTCAAACAGCACTGCTGAAATCACACACAGACTGATTCAGGTTTTGTGTGTAGGTGCCAGGTCGTTTGTCTCCAGCTTCCTGTTCCACCTCAGCAGAGTAAATATTTTCCGTGTGCCACAGCAATCTCAAGAGCTTTCTATCTCTATCCCTGTTACCTCATGCAAACCTTTTGTTCGCCTTCAATAGATTAGCTTTTGTTCACTGCTTTATTTGATGCATCAGCCAAATTGGCCTTGTCTCCTCTGCCTCCTACAATCTAAGTCATTGTGATGCTCATACAAGTGGAGTCTCTTTTCTTTTCTTCTGTTCTTTTCTTCTCTTTTTTTTTTTGTCTTC
The DNA here is from genome assembly GCF_014805685.1 of Silurus meridionalis. Taxonomy (NCBI): domain Eukaryota; kingdom Metazoa; phylum Chordata; class Actinopteri; order Siluriformes; family Siluridae; genus Silurus; species Silurus meridionalis. The sequence continues at coordinate 15,865,914 of NC_060910.1, read as the reverse complement.
TCTGCTCAGAATGTGTTGATAAGGAGAAGATGCCGTAACAGTGACAAGCAAACTTTGCATAATATCATGAAATCTTACCCTATTCACTATTTTGTGCATGGTCATGGGAGTCTAAAATCACAATGGACAATATCCATAGCACGTCTTTCTGTTCAACAGGTTAGTGTCCAAGTTCTGTACCCTTGAGGATACAGAATACCAATAATGCCCTTTGTATTTGGTTGTGAATAAAGGGCAAGGCACCTTTGTTGACACAAAATCAGTCTCTCTTGGACCTTGTGGTTGGCTGGCAAAGATGATATTTGATGAAGATGACCATATGATATGTTGTTGTTGCACCTCTTTATAATACTAATACTGAGCAGGAATATGGGTGATGGGCATAGGATCCATTAAAATAGGGGGTAACACAGGAGCTTTTGAGGATGGATTTGGACTTAATGTCAACAGTCTTCTACACTGACTCAGGATTAAAGTTTGCATTTGATCACCATCACTGCACACCTCAATATCGTTTAGCTGTAATAAGTAGACATTCGGTGCCTCCCAGATGAGGATGGGTTCCCTTTTAAATCTGGTTCCTCTCAAGGTTTTCTTCTTATGCCGTCTCATGGGGTTTTTCCTTGCCACGGTCGCCAGTGGCTCACTCATTAGGGACAAACGTACACTTATAAAGAACATTAATTTTTATTACCACATTATCTGTGTAAAGCTGACAATGTCCTTTGTTATAAGTTCAATACAAATTAAAATGCATTGAATCGGACGCAATTCATTTCCTCGCTCTAATTCTTTTAAATGTTCTCTTTAAAATGAGTGAAATAGTGTATCTCATTTCTCTCTCTACACAATCACAGCTCACGTGTAGACCATTCTTTCTCGCAATTCCAAAACACTGTTCTCACAGTAGTTTCTTTAGATATTCTTGAAAGTTGTAGTACTCCATTTATAACCATAATCCCTCTGTGCCAGCGGTGAGCGAGCAGAGGGTGGAGCTGGACGGAACGAGCGGTAAGCAATACCTTCAGCTGATGAGAGAAATCAGTGCTCCCTGTTTCAGTCCGGCGACGCCAATTAAGAGGAGCGAGACACCGGCATTTTTTGGCATTTTGGCAATTTTTAAATGGGAACACATTACTGTAAATAAATCGTTTTTTACCGATGTAAAAAAAAAAAAAAAATTTATTTAAATGTAATTTTTTTAAATTTATGCATCACATTTTGTCCACATTCTTCGTATTGTGGACAAAAGTTTATATATATTTTTTGATTATATCATCATAATTGACCATCCATTGTGGTTACTCATATAAAGAAAGGACCGGAACTGCCAACTGAAAACCACTTGGTGGTGAATTTGATTAATTCATTGGCCAGAATTAACTCAGCCTTTTAGGTTGCTCTTTTTAGGTTAGTCTTTTAGATCAGACTTAGGATTCTTTATAAAGATTTTATCATACGTTGGCTTGGGAATATCTGGAACTCCTACCGGAATAGCTTTGTGGTTGAGGAAAGTTTGTTGCCTCCAACAATGTCCAGAAGATATGTTTCTTTTCTTACCATGGTATAAACTGTATAAGCATGGTTTACCCTCTGTAGAAAGTCATGTACAATGTTTTACTAATCATATTTGCCATATATGAATACTCTGAGAGTAAAAGTAAGATAGGAAAGGCTCAATGATACTGTCAACCTCTTGAGAAAATTGACATGTACCTACATGACCAATGCTCTTATCCAGAGCGATTTACAATTATCTAATTTATACATGTGAGTAATTGAGGGTTAAGGCATTGCTCAAGGGCTCAGCAGTGGCAGCTTGGTGGGATTTGAACTCACAGCCTTCCAATCGGAACGCCAACATTTTGGTGGGATTTGAACTCACAACCTTCCAACCGGAACGCCAACATTTTAACCATTGGGGTACCACTTCCACCTACACAAAATCGTACACAGCTACACAAAAGGATCATTGCTAATACATTCTAATGACATTGCAACATTTCGGATTGAACCTGGTGAAGATCTAATGCTCAATTCCTTAACTGTCCCTTGAAAGTTCTCGATGACAGATAAAAACTAAAAGAAATTTAAGAACTAGACAGGGGAAAGGAAGTGCAGATGCTACTGTAAAATATAAAAACGAGTGCAGCATTTTGAGCTCAGCATTTTAATCCTTGTCCAGCTCTCCAATACAGGAATGTCTAACAATAACTTGTTCTCCAGGCTTTAAGCCATGACTACACCAAACATTTTAGGTTTTCTAGATTCCCTGGACAACGTGGACTAATAATAATAATGTTCAATTACAGGAGTATTGATGTGAGTTCTACAGTGTGATACATCAATATCACAAAAAAAAATTAATTCATTCATAAAAAATTATATGTCTTTGATAGATATGTTTTTGTTGATTGCTGAAGAGCTAGAGCAGCAGATTACTGGAGAGCCCTTAAAAATAATTTCATTGTTTTTTATTCATGCTACTAATTAATTCTGCATGCGTCTTCAATAATTCACTGGGAATTTTTTTTTTTCCTTTTGTAGTTTTCGGCAAGAGCAGCTATGAATAATTTATTCCGACAGCCCAATCACACTCTGATGGATGTGGATTGCTATTTCCATAAAGTCCACAGGCCACATTTCTCTCTCTCTTTTTCTCTCTCTCTCTCTCTCTCTCTCTCACTCTCTCGCTCTTTTTTCTTTGACTATCTTCGGCAGCACAGAAGGTGTTAGAAGGACTTGCTTAGACGCTTTGATTCTTCAAAGAGCTTTGGAAACATGTTCAATCTTGAGGGAGTCGAATGTTTACGACTTCAAATTAGAGGTTCTCCTTGATAGATGTGATAGAAAAAAACGCCTGGAATATACAATTCTTCACTATTCTTTAGCTGTCGAAAAAGGCCTGGAGGTTTTATGCTAGAATGCTAAATTGTTCTTTAGATCTATCTACTTCATGATTCCTTCTAATGAGGGTCATGATTCTGCCTTTTAGCATGATGTTGCCTCCACCGTGCTTCACCAACGGTATGGTGTTCTTTTGGTGATTTTGGTTTGTATGTATTTTTCTTATCTCAGGCACAGTTTGAGCTAATTGTTTGTATACATGCGAGAAAAGGTTTCCATCCAGCCGCCCTGCCCAAAGAATACAATATTTCAGTACCGGTGCCAGATATTCCTGCAGTTCCTTCAAAGTTTCTTAGATTCCTCTGCAATAAGTTCTTTTGGTCCCTAATTTTTGTAAGAAACTTCCTGTTCTTGGTCATGTCATTGTGGTGCCCCTTTTTTTTCACTTGTTAATAATCATCTTTGTTGTGTTCCATGGTACATCTAATGTTTTGAAATGTATCTTGTAGCCCTGTCCTAGTAGATACTGTACAAGCTTTGTTAGCCCTTTGCAACACTGGCTTTTTTAGATTAAGAATATAAATAAAAAAATCATCTTAATTTGATCAGAACTGTTGTTTGGTTGAATTTTGTTGGTTGGTTATCTCACATAAAAGGTGGGTATTCATATTATATTTATATTTACTGCATATGCTTTGGGTAACATGAGAATATACCTAGCACATGAAGATATAACATACACACATCTGTTTGTGTTGGATTGGAGGGGAAAAGAATGTCACTTTGGAAATTACCTCATGCATAGATTCCTGAAAATCCTGAAATTACAGGTGATTTGCAATGAGAAAATCATATTTAGTTAGCAACGTACCTGTTTTAACAAGAACCTGTTTTAGACTAAAAGTTTCTTATAGCATCAGACATTCAATGACCTGCGTCTGACTATCATAAAATAAAAATTATGGCAATATTAACAATTTCAATAAAAGAATATTTTTTAAGCATTTTGTTCAAATATATTTCAGGCTTTTTAGCATATGTTTTCTTATCGTTTTTTGTCCATTTTTAAAATCAAATTTGATCAAAACCTAGTTTTTCACTTTTATTTTAAAAAAGGTATATAGACATCCGTCCCCTTACAATTATACATGGTTCTTTCTCAAACAGTTGCCACACATTTGGAAGCACACAGTTTTACACAATGTACTTCTATGTAATCACTTTATTACAGTTTCCACTCACTAGAATTAAGAGGCCCAAACATCAACCAACTGAACCCAGACCCCATCAGTACCTGATCTAATAGCTGAATTGTAGCTGAATTGAGACAAATTCCCACAGTCATGACCCATGATTTGGTGAAAAGCTTTAGCCAGGTCTCCAAAAACTTTCAAGGTTTGGTAACAGATAACATTTCCCTTATGGCTGATATTAGCTTGTTAGCATCAACTGTAATACACATATTTGTGTGATCTCACAGAGTCACATAAAACAAATACCAGTACTTTTATTTAAGTAGGTTTAACCAAAAAATGGTCCCAGATGGTATTTCAAAACTTTTCATATACATTACAGTTCATAGAATGAAATTTGCATTGTCTCCTTTCTATCTGCAGAACCTCCTTTTTTTTTTAATTCATCAAGATATTTAGCTTTGTTTTCATGAAATTCAATAGCCAGGCTTTCATGGACAGGGAGTTTTTATTTTTGCTTGTGAGAAGTGGTAACATTAGCCTTTCGTCTTCACTTGCGGAAGGTAACTGAATCCACAAGTCTTCTGATCTGTCTAGATTACTTTCTCTTTCCTTGAAACAAGAATAGGCTAGTTCAAATTACAGTGAAGTGAAATGTTCTGAAAAGTGTGCAAACAATAAGACCTGCTTTTTGTTTGCTTTTGGAGCTGTTGATCAGTGCTCAACCATGCCTCCCACCTCCACTTAATACCTCATGCACAGACCAGGAGAACCAGGAACATTTGTCTATTCAGTCAACCAAGAGGAATTAACCAAATGACCCATCATTACACCCATTACACCCATTTTTGCCACACAACTGACTTATTTCAAATGTGCGTTAAGTACCTGTGCTCTATTTTCCCCTGGAATGGTAACACAATTGACCTCTCCATTGACCTCTCAGTCACTCAGTAACTGGGTTCAACTTCTTTCTTCATCTGCTGCTCATGTTACATCATAGGGTAGCGCAATACAGTTGGAGGAACGCAATATCTCTTTTGACCTACGTGCACTCACAGACATTCATGATTGGCTAGTTTCACTGTGATTGCAGGGCAGAGAATGAATAGCCTCCTATAAAAAAGGTCGGTCCTCTGGCCCAAAGAGGAGTTTGCCATTGTCAGGGTTAAAATTTTTTATCTACCAATGATGTGGGAGGGTTAACATTATTCTATTGGTGTATAAACCTTTCTGCCACAAAGAAGACAGAGAAGCATTGCCACTTCTTTTTGTTCATGCTCTTGATCCATGAGCAACTGAATGTATGAATCGAAACCACCTCAGCTTACATTTTTAAGGAGACCTAAGAAGAAACTGGGCCAAAGGTCATGACATCATTACCCATACCTAAAGTGTTTGACCTTCATTCTTTGATAACAAGAACTCCATTTCCCAGCCAGATCCAGAGCCAGCCAACAGAATATAAGCCAAGTCGACTGCTTTGACCTGTATCCCTGTACACCTGTTCCCAGTCACACCGATCTCTTTAAACAGCTTGGACATTCTCCTGCCTACTTTCTGCAATCTTCTGGAGCATATCCTGGGTGCAATGTTGGCACACATCTTATACAGCTAGTTATATTTGTATGTTAGATAGATCATTTTGTTAAAATATATTTAGGGCTTCTTAACTAGTATGTTTCCATTTTTTTTTTAAATCAAATGAGATCAAAACCTCACCTTTTTTTAAAAGTATGTAGACATCGGTCCCCTTACAATTATACGTGGTTCTTTCTCAAACAGTTGGTATCTTACTCTTCCAAGTCTACCACCTCCCCCTATTGTCAAAAAAAGGAAATTATGTGTACATTTAGCAAAACTTAAAGTCACAAGGAACCATAATCATATTGACACATTATCACAAATGACAAGAAATGTTTAAAAAAGTCATTTCAAAAGTCCTCGGGTTACAAGTAACTTTGAATACGAGTAAATTGAAATACGAGCATACATTTTTACAAAATTTTGTATTGGGTTACGAGTGTTGCATCGGCCTGCGAGCAAAAATTTCGCGCCATATGGGCATTTTCCATGGATAAGTACGACAGGAGACTTTCAAGCGATGCGCAGAAAGCAGAGTCACCTGTTGCCTCAGTCTCCAAGCGGCACTCGTAGAAGCCGTGTCTCGTGCGAGCGTCTTCGGAACTGTTATTTGTTGAGTCGCAACCTCATGTTCTGTGCAATGTGAGCAGAGAGGTGGCAAATCATCCAGCAAACAAATATGTCTACCTCTGTCCTGCCAAACCTACTCCAGACCTGGGAAAGCATTTCTGGATTCACACACTGCTAACCTGGGCATTTGTGATATGTGGATAATTTGTCTGCTCTACCCTTCTGCCATTCCTAGAAAGTGCTTAAACTTGCAGAGGTTGTATGCATCTGGCCACTACAATGGATCGTATGTGTTATGCCTCAGAACCAGGAATAGGAAAGTGTAAGGTCAAGACAGACACAGAAAGCTCTTAGTTCCTCGGGTTACAAGTTTTATTCGTTCTGGGAGTGAGCTCGCAACCCAAAACGCTTGTATCCTAAAATAATTTTTCCAATAAGAAATAAAAGAAATTCACTCGATGCGTTCCACACGTCCATAAATACACATATACACTCATTTTTAAAGGTTTTATAATAGTAATTATTGTACAAATTATAACCCCTAACATCAAAAATAAATAAAAATAAATCATTGACAATAAAAAATAGAAATAATTGACAAATTAACTCGCACTTTACCTTTGAGTAGAGCCGTAGCTGGTGTTAGAAAGAGGAGAGAGGAGGAGGAGTGGGTTACTTCTTGGAAATCGTAGATGTTGTACGATTGTACAGTTTTGCAAGGTTTGCCACACACATACCTTGTTCACGCTTCGCGATAATTTCATTTTTCTTTTCTATGGTAATCATCTCCTTCTTCCCGTCTTTCTCAATCATCTTTGGGGCCATTGTGACGATACTATACAGCACTGTTAACTTTACAATGCAGCGCAAAATGTCTATGAATGAACAATAGCAGTCACAACTTGACAAAGAACTCAGTGATCAGGCCACAGAGAAAAGATACACAGAACTACTTTGGTAGTGGATTGTGTGGGTAGGTACACTTATAGGTGAGCCAGACACCAAGTGGCATGAATGCAATGGACTTCATATGCTACCATTCAACTGGTCTGTTCCTTGGGCATTTGTTAATTAATCTTTTTTATTTTTGTCTCCCACAGTGACCTGTAATGATACTTTGTCAGAGTGCCTAGAAACATATTCCAATTTAATTATATTCAGCTCAGTCACATTTGTATAGCACCTTTAAAGGTAAATTCGTTTTCCAGATATCCAGATTTACTCAATGAGTTTCCTCAGAAAGTCAAGACCATAAAAAAAAGTTTCAAAAATAACAAGTCCCTGCAACCTTCATCTGCTTAATTAATGGTTTATACAAAGTATTATAAGAGGTTTTCTATATCCTTCTAGAGGTTTGGAAGAAATTTTCAGAATCACTAAAAAAGTGATAATCAGAGGAGATCAGGTATTTGTTGTTTGACTTGGCAAAGAAAATGTATTCTCTGTTTATCATCTGAAAAGATGATATCCATACACATATTGCCCATGTCCAAGCCAGGTAGCATCTGGCTGATTTTGTGAATAGTTGTAATTACCATAGTTTCCTGTCATTTAGAACCATTGCCAAATGAAATGGCAGTGAGGTAGCAATTATATCAGTTGCTATGCCATATGGTCATGTTGTGACACTGTTATAAGACTCGTGCAGAGAAAGGTACCCAAATGATTCTCAGTGGACCACAGTGGATGCAGGGTCATATGCACAGAATGTTTGATAGAAATTTTTATACTTAATTGTTTTTTTTTTTGCCCCTAATATATATTGAATGACCTTAAGCAAGTATACAGAGGGTTATAGCAATAGGTTGTAAGGCCATTCTTCCATGCAGTTAATGTTGGTCTGCAGTCCCCTGCCTCAATGCAAACCCATATTGCTGTTGCTCAGAATTGGCATCCAATGTGATAACCTTGAAATTAAGAGACTGGTACTAAGCTAATAAATAAAATAATAAAAATAATCATACATTTTATTTGAAGGCACTTTTAATGGAACAGTCTCAATAATCAATAATCGTAGGAAAGCCTGTGTAATAGCACATGCTGGCTCAGTTTTCTTCTCAGTATCTTTGATCAGTCTGGGACGATTTTTCCCAACTTTGTCTTCAGGAGATTCAGTGATGTATGACCTTGCTTTTAGATTTCAAGTGCAGCGACTCTGTGATAACCACTTTATTGTTTTTTCCTCAGCCTAAGGTGTTTTGTTGATTTGCTTTCAGAGACTGCCCTGCAATTACCTAGCCTACTTGTGTTTGCGTTAAGGAATCATAGTTTGTATCATAGTTTGTGTGTGTTGTAGTTGTAGCAGTTTTGCAGCAGGGTGCCATACATGAATTTCTTTACCGCATCATGTATTGTACACCTATCAGCCTTTACATTATATCCACTGGCTGGTAAAGTGAATAATATTGATTATCTTGTTATAGTGGCACATGTCACGGGGTGGGAGGTGAATAGGCAGTTTTTAAAGTTGAAAAATTGGCGAATGTAAGGATCAGATCCACTTTGACGAGGGCCAAATCCTGCTGGCTATTCAACTGGGTAAAAGCAACTCTGAAACACCAGGTCCCAAGAAAGTGGCCCAAGGAAAGACAACTGGTATACAGAAAAGATATAATTGAACAAACTGGTAAAAAGTTTTTGTAGGCTGTGATAAAATGATGTAATAACAATAAGAATAGGGCTTCACAGCTGACTGGGCAGGGTGTCCATGCAAAATCGTGTCTACTGCCAAAAGCACCTGTAAACATCAGAACTGGAGCAGTGGATAAAGGTGGCCTGGTCTGATGAATGGTTTGAGAAACAAGAGCTCAAGGTGTTGAATTCACCATACCTCAATCCAGTCGAGGATCTGTGGGATCAGTTCGACCAAAAAAAAGTTTAGTTAGTCATTGAAAACAAAGCTTTGCAATTTAGTGGGTATTGACATTTTGCTAATCACATTAGTCTTAAATAGATTTGAATATTTGTTTTAGGGCGTTTTTTTTTCTAGCCAGACACACTTACTTCCTCTGCATATTTACTGAAATCGTATGCTGCAAAATTTCTACTTGTGTCCATGGGAATTTTGGGGAGCATGATCAATCTCACATCTTCTATAAACAAAGAGGCCAATTTACTAGGTAAATGTAGCCTCTAGCTGCTACCACAAACTTTTATGTGTACACTTACTAACAGGAAACCATCTGTTGGTCTACACAGTTTGTCACTTGTCCACCTCTTCCATCAGTGAAAGGTTGGAGCACTACTTTGAAAAGATGTTATCAGTTGAACAGTGTCGCTGATGTGGTACTGAATGTGGCAATAACAGTGGATCAGTTTACAGCAGTGCATGAGAAGTAATTGCTGCTGTTATACTGAATAACATAATTATATGCATTTAGCAGTGGTGCTACAATGGAGATAGATTTGTATTATCAAATTGTCCCATCGAGGTACACCATAAAAGTTAAAGTTGGAAATCAATGAAGTGTAGATTCTAAACATACATAAAACTCCTTCTTGGCCTTCCGATTTTCCTCCTTCCTGGTGGCTTCATCCTCAGCATTCTCCTACTGATATACCCCATGTCCCTCCTCTGCACATGTCCAAACCATCTCAATCTCGCTTCCCTCACCTTGTCTCCAAAACGTCCTACATGTGCTGTCCCTCTAATAAACTCATTTCTAATCCTGTCTATCGTCGTCACTCCAAACAAAAACCTCAACATCTTCAGCTCTGCTACCTCCAGCTCCACCTCCTACTTTTACTCAATGCCACTGTCACTAATCCATACAACATCGCAGGTCTCACCACAGTCCTATAAACTTTCCCTTTCACTCTCACAGATACTCTTCTATTACAAATCACTCCTGCTATCACTCTTCTCCTCCCACTCCACCCTGCCTGCACTCTTTTCTTCAATTCTCTAACACACATTTTCCATTACTTTGCACTGCTGACCCCAGGAACCTGAACTCCTTCACTCTCACCACCTCTTCTCCCTGCAACCGCTTCTTTGACACACCTAACTTCCTTATACAGCACCCTGTCGTACGTTTTCTCTAAATCTGATCCACCAAAGTCCAAAATAATCCACTCAAAGACAAACAGCAAAAAAATGTCTTCTTACCATTGGAAGACATGCTGGACCTATTCTCAAGAGTTCATACTGTTCCAATTTTATTCTTCTAAATTCACTTCAAGGTTTGTAAATAGACATCGGATTGTTTGTACTTTTATTGTCAGTCCTGAACATTTTTGCTCTTATAGGAACTCTTTAGACATGATGAATTGTGGGATGACCCCCCAAAGAAAAAAAACAAAAACAGGCGGGTGAAGTGTTAGGTGTACACTGCTGTGTTGTGCCTCTTTAAAATCTGTAGGCAGTGCTGTGGGGCTGCGGAGCAGGGTGACACACAAACACACACTAGTTATACTATCCATATGAGGACCTCAGTAATCATGAAACTTTTTACTCTCCTAAAAATGAAAGCTGCATGTTTTGTGGGGACCAGAACAAATTCCTGCCAGTTGTTTAAATATTTAAGGGGCTATGAGTCCCTATTAAGACATCAGAACACACAGACACAGACACACAGACACAGACACACGAGAGAGAAAGAGAGAGGTGTGTGTGTGTGTGTGTGTGTGTGTGTGTTGGGGTGGGGTGGGGGGTAGGGTTGACGGGTCCTCACATGGTAGTGTGTGTCTTGCTGTCTAACGTTTTACCAGGACCTGAGCAATGCAGCGGTGAACCTGGGACCACAAACACGTATATACACACACACGCGCGCGCTCACACACACACATGCACACACACCCGCGCGCTCTGCGGCAGTAATCATCGGAGATAACGGGGTTTGTAGGCGTGCACTTGAGCGCGCACCAGACCCGATGGTCGAAACGCGACGTTTATTTGTCCTCATTGTTGCCTCGAAGCGCCGGAACTGAACAAGAAAACGGAAAACAAAAAAATATATATAAAAAGATTTTTTTTTTTTTTTTTTTTTACAAAGAATTCACACCGAGACGGCTCGCGCGAGTTGAGCGAGCCAGCGTCTTTTCGCTCGAGCCCTCACTTCAGGTAAATCAGTGCAAACACGCGCATTATAAGCAAACACACACTGACACGCATCCTGAACTCACACACACACACACACACACACACACACACACACACACACACTGAACTGCTTGCTATCATTTATTATTGCACATTGTGTTCATAGACCTTCTCGCGCATACGCACTTAAATATGAATTGCCTGGCGGTTTGTTACGTCATAATTTCTATTTATATCATGGTGTTTTTTTTGGGGTTTTTTTTTGGCTACTTCGGGGCACAACATTTTGGGGGACTGTTTATGGGGACTTGAATGTACATGAAGAGCATTGATGCTCCTCTGTGGTTCAGTGCATTGCAGTGCAGGACTTCCGAGTCTCACTGCACATTTTGTGCTTTTTCCTTTTGCAACAGTTTTTGATTCAACTCTTGAAGCGTATGGTGATATATTTATAGAGCATAGAAATGCAATCTTGTTAAATAAAAAAGAAAAGAAAGAAAGGCATTGGAGTGCTAGAAAAGTCCTAACAGTTTTTCCTAAACTAGTTTAAAGGCATAATAATTGCATACTTGGATTTTTTTTTTTAATGTCATTTTGGTGCCGTTTGTGAACGAGAAACTCCAGGTGGACCTGTGGACGAGTCGGTGCAAGCTGAATTTGTTTGGACAGGCCATCTAAAGACAGGATTTGGGATCTGTGTAAGAAACCTGTTGGAAGAACATTGACTGTTGAATTGACTCATGCTGGTGCTTGACAAGTCCAAAATTCTGCTGTGTCATCATTATTCTATAAAGCCTGAATTTCAAACTGCAGAGGTCGGCAACCTTTTGTGCACCATGTAGCAGTTTCTTAATCTTGTGTGTGTGTGTGTGTATATATATACACATTTCAAGCTATATGCACCAAACTTCTCCCAGATTCCCAGCTCTTCCTTCCCTAGTAGGGCTTTCACGTTTTTCAACCTCTCAAGCCATATTTCCCGAACTCTCTCTGTTCAAAACTATTGTAAGAGTCCCAGAAATTCATGGAGGCCGATGCATCTGAAGCCCAGCTTTTGACATTTGGACCGAAATATTAGACAAAAACAGGAAGATTTGAGTCTGGATTTGAGGCTGCAGATTGTGGGGTTGTTATAAATGCTGCTGAAATTTATCTCACAATTCTGATCTCTTATATTCTCTACATTTTTCTCCACTCCCAAAGAAACTTTTTTCTCCGTCGCTGTGTTAAAGCACTCTGTGGAAATGTGATTATCCACTTTTAATGTTTTACTCATAGTCTGGTAATGAGGGTGCTTATGCATGCTCACGCTCGTGCTCTTTCTCTTGGTGTTCCAAATGCATGCCAGGTCACGATTTATACAGCGATGCAACGAACCGACTAAAATCTTCCTGAACCTGTAATACAGTGCCTTTTTTGACTTTATGCTAAACAACTCGGGGCAAAATTAAAACAGAAATGCCAGTAGGTAAAATGTGTACTGCATGAATACTTGCCCAATGGATTGCTATTAAAGTTAGTCCTTTCTAGTAGTTTGGATTGTTATTTAATTGGACATTAGAATGTTGAAAAACTGTTAAAAAAATGCAAGCTGAAAATAAATACAGACACAAGTACTAAGCAGCAGCAGCAGTGCAATGCGGAAAAAAAAGAATCGTTTAGATACAGGTCAAGTGTGTTAATCAATAACAACACGACAGAAGATCAGACAGAATGGCGCAGAAAACAAAAAACATCAAGCGAGTTCTGGCAGTTCTGTGGGTGGAAAAGCGCCCACAAAGATACAGTAACCCATTTATACATCTGTGGTAAGCGGAAAAGCATCTTAGCATGCACTTTGCATGAACATGGAGGTTTAATGAGCAGCACATAAGGTTCCATTCTTGTCAGTCAAAAAGCAGGAATTTGAGGTTATCGTGTGCAAATTGGAAAGTTGGAGAGTAGGAAAAAAAGCCTTTCATTCTGGAGCCTTTTAATATGAGAGCTGAAGCGTGATGAATGTCTCTGTCTTTCTCTCGCTATTTCTCTCTGTCTATCATTGTATATATGTCTAATCACAGTTTACTTAAGCAAGTACTAGGAGGAAACTTCAGACACTGTTGGAAAATGATTCCGGATATGGCTGAATCATTGTTTCTGTGTGAATTGTACTTAAATAGCTAACCAGCTATACTTGATTTTATTGCAGCCGTTTTTCCATTTTATGAATTGCCAACTCCTGAAAATGAAATTGTAACAAACAGTCTTCGAGGCGAACACATGAGTTAACACATGCAGAATGAATGCATTTTAAAACTCAGCAGTTTGTTGACTGGTGGTTCGTGCGTACAATTGAATTCAGTATTTTTGATAGCGTTTTTTTTAACAATGCCCATTTTTCCAAAGCTGGAAGGGTGTACGGCACGGCGCCTGCTTCACCAGGCTCAAACTCAGTTCTGGATAAATCAGCAATCCCATTAAATCTCTTCTTTCTGAGGCGGACGAGCCGACGCTTGCTCAGGATGTTGTTGTTCGTAGCCGCAATGACAAAAGCTAGCGATGTCATGGGACACGTAGTGGGACTCGGTTTTTAAAGTTCAACAGTTTCTAACTGAATAATCATCACTGAGTGTCACAAATCCAATGCGACAGCATTTCCGCCAATTTGAAGATCACTGCTCACAGTTTTGAGAAATGCAAGTTATTCGCCCACTAATTGGCACTTTCTCTCATTCACCCTCAGCATGCCTGTAGGATGTTGGTCAGCTTGCTAAGGCTGAGTTTATGCTTCATTAGACAGACTGATGACTTCTGATCTGTTCCAGGACACCACAGATTGCTTTTTTTTTATTAATATTTGCCAAAAAAAAGATACACAATAAATGAAATCTAAGAATACAATACTCAGTATCCGAGTATATTAATAATTATTAACAATATCAATAACTGACTAAAAAAAATGCAAGTTGAATTTTCATTAAGAACAATTTAATTAACATACTATAAAAAAATTATATATAACCTGTTCAAATTGCTATGATGTGCAGCATGTGTGTCAATGTATCTACAGAATATCCTAAAGTATGTGTATATAAACCACCATATGATTTTTTTTCATTACAAATTGATATACTTGTTTTTTTTTGTATATAAAATGATAATTATATAAAAAGTTATCACGGCGCATGTGGTATTTCTCCAAAATATCTAGCATAACATATAATGTACTGTTTTCACCCATTTGCACAATCTATTACAGTATATACAGTCCAATTCATATACAATTTATTAGCCAGTACAATGGATTGAATAGGAAAAGTGTGTTACAGGAATGCAGTGTATTCGTCTGGATCTACCGATCCATTAATCTATTATACCTTCCTGTATTGAACCCTTTAAGGATTGAGTAAAGGGCAGGATAATGATATTATACTCTCAGTCTGTACTATACTGAAAGGAGTTCGGAATTCTGGGAATGGACATGGTTTGTAGGCGATAATTAGTTTGTGTATGTTCATGTAAGCGTGAATATTATTTGGTCGATGTTTATTCAATTGATCATTTCACCTGGAGAGAATTCACACAAGTATGTCTGTTCTTTCAAGTCAGAAACGCGAACCCCTCTCAAGACTCACGTGACTCTCGTGACGGCAAGAATTTGCTCTGGAGCTCTGCGGTATAAAGGACGAGGGGAGTGGTGGAGCACAGTGGTGGTGGTGGAAAATCTATTCTGTATTGAACCCAAGATCGAAGACAGCCCAGCCCGTGAAACACACATGGGTCATCACAGCTTGAGGCATTCAATTAGTGGAAAAAGGAAGCGAGGTTAAACGTGCCGCTTCATTGTAGAGCTTTGATGGTTTATTGTTGACTTGTCGCTCCAGTTAATGTCCTCAAGTGAGGTTTTGTGGTTGATATTTATAGCAGAGCGAACAACGGATTTCATTTTATCAACGAGCCAGGCAGCGCGGCCGACATGTTATATTGCGATTCGTGTTTTCCAGTAAAGCCGTATTCATGGATTACTCTATGGATTTCTTTCAACATTTTAACATTGAAATGTAGGGGAAATTAAAAGATTAGTGCACACGTACATTTTTATTTACGTCCTGCTAGGATGCTTTCACATCTGACCAATCAGGTAGCAAATTGGAGGCAAGCGAGAAATGTAGAATTAAAGTCGTATGCAATTAATGTAACGAGTACTAATAATATGTAATTGCTAATATTATCTTGCGATCTATCCAACATACAAACCTGGCTATTTTTCATTATCATGTTTTTATTACATAGCGTGTGTCAAAAGTGTGGAAACACCAGTCAAACATGGAGGTTGAAGTTTAATGGTTTGGGGTTGTTTTGGTGCAGGGAAGGTTGGCTACTACATCTCTAACTAGCAAGAAACACCTTTAGCAGATTTTACAAGAGACGTAGCTTTCATGCTAAGGGAGGATTTGTTATGGAGTAACATTTATGTTACCAAGTTTGTTGCATAGAAACATGTCTCAGAACCAATATGAGTCTAGGTGTTTCCAAAATATCTGACAGGCACTATACATATTTATTTATCTTTATTTTAATCTTTATTACTGATAATAATTGTGTTTGTCATTGCAAAGTGGGCCTCATTGGGGGAAAAAGGTATGGAATGTACATCTAGCTCACATGATTCATTTATACTGTTCTTTTGGTTCCACAAAACATTCATGTTATGAAACATCTTCTGATCTTTAACCGTGAATGAGTAGTTTTATAACCAGTATATATATATATATATATATATATATATATATATATATATATATATATATATATATATATATATATATAGAGAGAGAGAGAGAGAGAGAGAGAGAGAGAGAGAAAAGAATGAGAGAGAGAGATTCCATCTAGGATCAAAGGTAGACAGATACTATAACCCGTGATATTACATGCATTTGTCAAAACGCGACCATAAAATGTTCAAACAAAAACAGATTTTTTTTTTTTTTACCAGGTAGAGTTTCTTCCCCCTGCGCTCTTCGCATTAACCACCAAATGACCCAAAAGATTAAACCGCCATGGAACTCGGAAGCGAGAAAAACATCTGCAAGCTCCGAGAGCTAATTTCAGTCATCACATCAAATATTTACGGAGATGAAAAATGACTCTGCTGTAATCGGAGGAAACCCGCGGGTTATATGCCGTCCCTTAGAACTCCTCGCATATTAACCAGTCCAAAGTCCACTGATCAAAATTGTCAACTAGAAGTTCATGACTTGATGGCTCATTGAATATCCATGTGAAGAATCAGGTTAAACTTGAAGGGTTTTCTATATTATTTTGAAATATATGGACTAGGTCAGATTAGAAAACACGAAGACACTGATATCTCATCTTTACTTCCTGTAATCATTATGCAGTTCTGCTCCATTCTGTGTATTCTGAATGATCTCTATATAATTAGAACTGTATGTCCTAGTTTTTTCTTATACATCTGAATATACATTGTGTATCATCTTTGTTTATAATGTATATGTATATGTTCGTACAGTCATCTATGTACTCGTATTTTATTGCCCATAGCCTATTTATTTATTCGTTGCACATGCGTTTACATATTTAGCTGCACTTCGTTTTTTTTTTCACACTGCTACTGTTTGCACTTCTGGTCGATGCTAAATTGCATTTCGTTGCTGTTTACCCTGTGCTACGCAGTTGACAATTAAGTTGCGTCTATATTGTGAGTACATTGTGAAGAGAAAATATTGTTTCTTGGGTGTCTCTTTTTTTTTTTTTTTGGTGTTCAATTCCTGTCACGTGATCGACTCTAAGATAAAGACCTGCCTAATTAACTATATTTCTACCATGGTACAGTTGAATTCTCAAATCACATTGGTCATTTTTTATGCATTCATATCGATGGTAGTGTCCCTGTAATAATAAAAATGTAAAAATAAAAAAGCATGGCATGCCATTGTTAGTTACTCAAAAAAACATTGTAAATGGTGGCAAAGATAAATAATACTTAGAGTTATAGGAAAATAATCCGCTTCTGCGTTTCTGAAAGCAACTGATGCCAGGTTTTTGAAACCTCCATGTATCTTTTGTCCCAAACACAGACATATGTTGAGAAGCCTCCATGTATTGCATTCAATTTGATAAAACCAAGTTTTGTTGGACGTCCTGTAATCTTGTCCTGTAATCACCGAGCTGTTATATGTGGTCAATGATTCAGCAAAATTAGCAACAATGGAAAGGTGATGGTTGAGAGCGAAGATATCAACATTCTGGTAATCAAATAGTTTGGGGCCTTTCAGTTAATAGAGACATAATAAATTAAATATAGTATAACGAAGAGTCCAATTGTCACTTATAACCAGAGTTAAAGTTTATTTCTATAGCGCTTTTCACAATGGACGTTGTCTCAAAGCCAAAGGTCTTGACTGGCTAGGGGTCTGTGGGAGCATAATTGTTGGTTCTATGAGGGTGGAAAAAATGCTATTACACCCACACTAGCTAATATTTCAAAAAATGATACAAAAATAGATAGAAAATAGTGGAAAAGTAATCATTAAAGCATTTTTTTTTTTTTTATTATAGTGTATTGTCTTGAATTAAAGATCGAATGAGTCTACCTTAACAGCCGTGTATGCATTATTAGCAAAAAAGTCAAAAGCATTTTATGGTTTATACGTCATTTTGTATCTCTAGCGGCCTTTTTAGCTCGTATGGGAAAACGATATTACTTGACATTGTAAAAAACGAAATTGATACAGGGTGAAGTGTGTGCGTGTGCTTGTGCTTGTGCTAGAATTTGCAGAAAAATACAGATGTGGAAACAAGGCCAGAGTCTATAATAATAAAAAAAAAAAATTTGAGGAAAGGATAATGGAGGATAAAAAAAAACTATTTGCCCTAGTCACATATGAACTCAAAATGAAAACAACTTTGTCCCTATTCATATTTAATATACTATGTAATAAGACCGTAAAGAACACGATACATTTAATTACACATCAGATTTATTCAAATCAAGCAACAGCGCTGACCCCAGGACTCGCCTTCAAGCCCCAGGCTCACAAACAGACTGAACCTGAAATCAGACATTGAAAATACGTTGCTGTGGAATGTTACACTGATCAATATTTAAAGCAGTTACTATTATATAAGTGGATGTTAAGGCGGAGCTTTTAGCAAGTCCGCACATATAATACGTCTCAGTCTTTGGATTTAAACCATATTAAAGAAATCTCGACATTTAATTAGCTGGCTTTTCTGTTGATATACAGCTAATGGCGCTTTAAGCCTTCTTATTAATATTAACCTCACGGCTGCTGAAAACCTCAAAACGCTTCACTTTCGCAAATTAACTTCCATATCGGAGTAATTAATATGCTCTCTCTTTCTCTCTCTACTTGTAGTATATTTGATATTTATTGTACGTCCCTAATTGCATTCAAGTGCCACAAGGTGAAAGCCAAAATGCAGATCGTTTTGTTTTTACATAAATTACAATATTTGTACATAACTGTTGTCGACAGTGAGAGTTCCTTCCTTGTATAAGGTTCATACATCGAGAATATATTGAGCACCTAAGGTAAAGTAGTTACTTTTTTCCTCAGTTGCTCGTCCCACAGTGCGATGACGGTGAATGTACTCATGTATAATGAAATATGTGGTAAAAAAATCATGCGGTAAAAATAGAATAGGCTAAATATATAGTGAGTCGGGGGAATATATTATTAAAAAAAATACGTCGCAGTAGAAAATATCGCTAATGAGTCTGTGTGTGAGGTATCAGTTTTTTCAAAATATGTAGATTCTTTAAGTGTCCTTGGTAAGTAAATGGATTGCCAGAGAGTAGAAACTCCTCCTGAGTCTCTTTTGGTCCTAAGGTTCAGTTAGTGCTTTCCTCAGGATTAGGTGGTGCTTTGGTTGGATCTGGGGGGATGGAGGCATATGGGGGGGCACTGATTGTGCCAATGTGGTGAAAGTCCTTGATTCTTGGTCTAGTTCTAGATTATGTTCCTCTGTGTTTTGGCTCCTACATGGTTACACATTTGTTTAGCAAAGAGTTGGAAATAACCCTTTCTTAGGCTTTTCATAATACATGTACCAGCCTCTGTTTTTATTAATTTGAAGTGGTAGCTCAGTGGTCAAGACGTTAGCCTACTATAAGGATAGGTTATTAGGAGGTTGAGAGTTCCTAGCAGCCACTGCTGGGTACTTGATTCTCCAAGCCCTGGTCCTGCATCACTGGGTGTCCATGTTTGTGAAGCAGGAGACAGAATTTCAGACAGTGTTCTCCGCTATCCTGAACTCTCTGGAGACCGCTTTTTAGGCCACGTTGAACGCTCGTGTGAATGTGCGATTTCTTGTTTTTAAATTGAAATCTCCCTTTGTAAACAACTGACTGATGTGGCTCTGATTTCTCCTCTGCCACAATAAAACTTTCACTTTAACAGCAGCTCCACTTTGTGATTTTGCTCTGGTGAAAAATGTCTGCTGAAATGTCAAATTCTTCTTTAACTTTTCTACTTTCTGTATCTTTTGCTCTGCATTCAGGTTTTTCAGCTTCTACTGATGTTTTGTCTTGTAGTGCCCTAAACATATACTCAGCCTCTAATTGGTTTTAATCAACATTTCTCTTCGCCTTTGTGAGGGGCTAGCTTCACAATAACTTTACAATAGGGTTAAATACATCAACAGAAGCTTGACTTGATTGACGCTGGAATGTTCCCAGGTAGCCTAGCGTTCGGCAAGGCAGCTGAAGCGCTGCATTATGGGATCTTTAGTTTGTGTTATCATCGCTTCATATCGCCGATCCATTAATAACAATAATAATAGATCTATATAAAATGATCTTGCGGTCCAGATATAATTGTATGTCGGGCCCGATGTGACCCGCGGGCCTTGAGTTTGACACATATGCTCTAAGGATTTGAGAATTAGAATTGTTTCTCTACAGATAGCCTAGGCTATAAGATCGGTAACACCTTGAAACTGAGTTACAGTACAGTAGTCAGGGTCATACAGAGGTTTTCCAAGACGGTTGCCACTCGGAACAGACCTCGCAAGGGTCCATCAATGAAGTTGAGTTCTCGTGCTGTGCGTCAAAAAATAGACACATGAGTGCTGCAGCATTGCTTTAGAGGTTGCAGTAGCGAAAGGCCCGTTTGTCAGTGCTTAGACCATACGCATCACACTGCAACAAGTCGATTTGCATGTTCATAGTACCAGATGGAAGCCTCTTCTGAAGCTGGCTCACAAGAAAGCCTGTTAACAGATTACTGAAGACGACCTGTCCAAGAGCATGAATTACTGAAATCATGTCCTGTGGTCTGATGCGACTAAGATAAACTTGTTTGGCTCAGATGGTGTCCAGCATGTGTGGTGATGCCCTGGTGAGGAGAACCAAGAAAACTGTGTCTTGCCTACAGTCAGGCATGATGGTGGTGGTACTGTGGAGCTGTGGAAAACATGGATTCATTGAGGAAAACATGGATTCCAACATATACTGTGACATTCTGAAGCAGAACATAATGCCCTCTATTCAGAAACTGGGCCAAAGGGCAGTTTTCGAACATGAAAACTACCCCAAAAACACCACCAAAATACGGCTTGTAACTAAACAGTAGCCTACCAAGAAAGTCATTGGTCACTGTCTTCCTCTTTTCTTCCACAACAATTTCTCTCAGGAGTTTTTCTTTTGGCATCATTGTACGCTTAAAAATCACTATCAATCACCACAATCTCCCGATGCCGTGCAGCTAAGAACATGAAGTGCATTTTTTCATGCCCGGTTGTTTTCAGCATGACGAATGATTCGCCTTTCCTGTTGACAGTCCGAGTGAGAGGCAGGTCAAACATCAGAGGAACCTCATACTTATTTATGATGTGGTGCGGCCCGATTCAGTGGGAGCGCATCTGATTTAATATATAGAGTTTCATTAGTTCACCTGAACCCGTTCGCCAATTTCATTGGTCTAATGTTACGGGGCTCAGTTTTTTGGTGGCATGGAGCTTGTGAAACTGGGAAAAACCTGGGAAAAATCCATAAATTAGCCGCTTCATTGTTTGCGGCTTAAACAATGAAGCGGCTAATTTATGGATTTTTCCAGGGTTTTTCCCAGGGTTCAAAACGTGGGAAAAAAGTAGCGGCTTATAGTTTACCGCTCATTCAAAGGAATAATGTAGGGATAAAAAGAATGTTACTTAACAACAAATATGAAAATGAGAAATGGAAATTTAACTGTGACCTGGCATAACCCTGTTTACAGAAATTGTGCAGTCTGGTCTGCTGTCGATGATAATACACTGTTTATATTTAGACTGCTGTAGATACTTACTGTTAATTAACTGACAGTTCTTTGTGTTTTTGCTAGCAGTCCATTATTTTAGTCCCTCTCGCTTTCTTTTACCTCATTAAAAACTGGTGCTGACACATGAACTCTGAGGTAAAAGTTCACCTAAAGTGCATGGCAAGTAAAAAATAAAAGCAGGGTGTGTTGCAAGAAAAGTAAGCCAATGTCTCAGGCTTTATCTTGCTTTCTAGGTGATTAATAATGACCTGTAACACAATGACATCTCCATGAGTATGTTCTTGAACATGTAATCCTGTCAAATAGGCATTTAGAAGCAAAAGGAATTTTTAAAAGCCCTATTACCTTAATGCATTATTATTATTATTTTTTTTTTGATCTTCTGACAAAAAAAAAAAAACGGATGAAACTTGCAGATGATGCCAGTCCACACCTGTATTAGACATTCCTCATGGCTCTAGCACAGCTTCTTCTGAGATGAACTCATCAAATATCAGGGTCAGCCAAGTTTTGTCCGTTTTTTTCAGGGAGTGTAGTAACCAGCGTTTAATGAATGATAAATGGGTACATTTGAGTTTTATTATAGTTACAGAAAAATCTGCCTGTTTAGTGGAGTAGCTACAGGAGTTCATGGTCCACAGACATGTTTCTGTGAGAGAAGGGTATAGTATCCCTGCTCCCTTTGTTGTGCCAGCTAAAGAACAGGCGGACAATGACAGGGATAATCCTCTTTAAGCAGTTTTTAAGAATTACTGTGTGTGTGTGTGTGTGTGTGTGTGTGTGTGTGTGTGTGTGTGTGTGTGTGCGTGTGTGTTTTGTGTGCAGATGGTGCACCAATGAAAAGACGTGGAGCAAATCATTCTCGGTTTTTCTCTCGTTATTTATTTGTCTTCCGTTATCGCTTTTCCCCCCCACATGTTTTATAGGGTAAAGAGGGTCAAAAATCTCTCTCTCTCTCTCTCTCTCTCTCTCTCTCTCTCTCTCCTTCTCTCATCCCTTTGTCTGTATTCTTAGTTTGACTTTGACTTTCTCTCTTTCTCTCAGCTAGTGTTGTGTGTCTGCACAGCTCATATTTAATTCATGTGTAGAAAGGTTCCCGATTTGAGGTTTGGCAGTGCCTGCAAGCACACACACTCTCTCTCACACACACACACACACACACACACACACACACACACACACGTGTGAGTATGCGCGCACACTCTCACACACACACACACACACACACACACACACACACATACTCATTCTCGTGACTTCCTGAGTGCCATGCTTTTTCAAGTGAGCGCACATACACACGTGCACACACGTACACACACTACGTAAACAACCATAAAAAGACTCCTAGCCACCTGTCATTAGTTTTCTCAGCTCTGCCTTGTGCTTTCTCTTTTTTCTCGCTTGCTACCTTTCTATCTATCCCCCATGCACGCTGTCTATCTATCACTGTTTC
Organism: Silurus meridionalis; assembly: GCF_014805685.1. Taxonomy (NCBI): domain Eukaryota; kingdom Metazoa; phylum Chordata; class Actinopteri; order Siluriformes; family Siluridae; genus Silurus; species Silurus meridionalis. The sequence continues at coordinate 15,842,943 of NC_060910.1, read as the reverse complement.
TGTGCCTTCTTCTCTCTCCCGCCCTCTCCTTCCATTACATAACCTATAATTAGCTGTTCCGGCCGCTCTGATATCCACAGTGCCCTTCAGCGCATGACACACAAATGATGACCAGCCAATGTCCCCTGTGTCCATGACTATGCTGAGCGAGTTTTCTGCATGAACCCAATCCTTTCCGAAAATCCTTCAAACGGACAAGCTGACGAACCCGTTAACATTTAACAAAGCCCCAGCTGTGGAGGCCGGGCTACGCGGCTCTGCATACAATCACAATCTAGCGGGAGTTTAGTTTTTTGATTTACGTCAAAGATTATCCAAAGTTGGACAGGAAATATACAGCGCCTTTATGGAGACAGGACGTTCTCGACAGGGAAAAGATAAGAAGCAAGAAATGTGACATCGGAGCCGCAGAGAGGAAGCAGAAATGTTCTTGAAAAGCGAGAGGCGAATAGAATCGAGAGGAAATTGTGAACAGGCAAAACAGCAAATAGGAAAAGCTAAGCAAAAAAAATAGACAAGGACAAATCTTAGAATGGGTAGAAGGTTATTAGTTTATACATGAGTCCCCAAACTAATGGTGGCATGTTGTCAGAAAATAATCAGTTAAATGTATTTGTATTTGTATCACACTTTTAAGAATGGACACTGTCTCTAAGCAGCTTAGCAAAGATAAAGCTGTAATAAAGGGACACGAAAGTTTGTGCACAACAAGCGTTTGCTGTAAAAGCCTTTTATAAGAGTGGCGCTATTGTAAATGCTGCTCAAAGGGAATTTCTGCATCATTACCACTTATGACATCATGATTGATAGCTAGTAATAGCTAATAAAGTAGATGTTGGACTTCTGATTGAAAGGTCAAGAATTCTAATCCTACCACCATCTGGCAGCCATTGCCAGGCTAAACACTAAAATCACAGCATTAGATGTGACTGGAGAACGGCAAAAAAAAGCCTCTGCATTTAGCGAACATTTCATTTGTTACTATAGAAACGATGAGGTATTGTGCACGTGCACTGTGTCTTCTCTTATCAGACATAATTATAAGATTAATCGCCACATTCTGACCAATGACAAAAGACCGTTTTCTAATTGGTTGGAGAAGATTTACCTCAGTTTTTTCGCCGAAATCCAGCTTTAAAAGGAAATTTTTTCATTTGACAAGTGCTTCACAAATAAAACCGAATTCAACAAACAATCCAACAAATAATAAGTAAAAAATGGAAAAATTTAGTATACTAATTGCACCCTGTTGCACAGCAACTGTTGCAGAAAAAGATACAAGAATAGAAGTAAAAGCGTGGGTTCGAGTATGACTAAATCACACATCATTTTCAGAGAAACAAGTATCAAGAAAAGTCACACACTGCAACAGTGAGCACAAATAAAAGCCTGACACTGCTCAGGAGATGAGCGAGGCATGTTGAACATAAAGGGCAATTCGGAGGGGTAGAGATGAAAGAGATATCAGCGATGTGAAAACAGGAGGTAGAGGTATGAGAGGTGTGAGAGGTGTGAGAGATTAAAGAGTCTTTTTTTTTTTGCACTGTTTCACTTCCTTTTGCAGGACTGTTGCAGTTGCATGGTTATGAACATGATCAATATATATTCCGCAACTGATTGTTATTTAAGATTGCATTGCAATAGCATGCTGGAAATATGTCGTGTTACCCAATCACATCACATGAGCGTTCATAGAGCGGCGGAAGAAAGAAAGCACGCAAGATTTTGAAAAAGAAGAAGTAGAATGCGGAATATGAGTGGAGGTGAAGCAATTCACTTCAAGTATTTAAAGAGGGTGCTCTGGAAACCTTATTAATATTGTAGTAAATAAAACCCTGATGTAGAAATGGCAGAAATTCTGTTTCGATTCTTCCTCAATCCTTATCCTAGTTCATACATGTTCTCACCTAGACGTTTCCTCACACAAGATTCAGTTTTGTTTGCACCTGCTTGCCGTATAATTTCAACAAACGAAAAGCAGCGGACAAAACAAGCAGGAAAAATTGTTTCATGGAAGGACATAAAAGACATGTTTTCATGGTATTTTTTTACTTGCCATGCATTTTTGGTGAACTTTGCCCTCAGAGTTCATGTGTCAAACCAGTTTTTATGAGGTAAAAGAAAGCAAGAGGGACTAAAATAATGGACTGCTAGCAAAAAGAAGCACAAAGAACTGTCAGTTAATTAACAGTAAGCATCTAAAGCATATACATTTTTCATTTGCAATATGCATTTGGCTTTTTTTTTGGTTATATCATTGTTAGTTATAGCAGTTCCAATTAAACCACCATTTACTTTATTTAAACGAATCCCATGAGTGATGGACAAGGTTCCATCTACAACCTGGTTCCAAAATTAGGCCAATTTAGGGGTAATAACCATGACCATGGCAACCCTACTTGTCACACCTGTATAAAATAAGCATATTAGTTGTCTAGTTTATAATACTGTACATTATTATACATGATTTGTTTTTGCCATTAACACTGATCTAACCCATCCAACATATGCTAATGGTTTTGTGGTAAAATCTCAGCCTGCTAGTCACCTCCAGTCTACCAAACTCATTTTCAAATCGCAACAGGGCACCATCAATGTGTTTTTGTCAATGGTAGGCAAGTAGGGTAGAGTATAATTTTCAAGCAATGTCCAACACACAAAGACCTTTGATGAAAGTTCTGGGTTTCAAAACATTCACATGGCAACATTCGGCTGCTATTTCATTACAGCAAATCGAATGAGGACGCTGAAAACACGTGTTTCGTTTGAGGTCAAATCGAATCTGTGGCCTGTGGTGTTTGGGTAAGGCTTGCCAAGGGAAGACGGTTCGGTTTTTGGCCAAACTAATCCCGCTGCCAGTGCGCGTTTCTCACTCAGTTGAATGTTGGAGCACGTCCAGTTGACAGTTGGAGATTTCATCGCCGATTGTACCATAAGGTGAGATGATATGGGATAAGTTATTGCTTTAGGACCTCTCAGAATGCCTACTGTTCACTATACCATTACCTGCCCAGTCAGGAATCTTTTATTGTTGAACCTGGTGTTGGTGGGAAAATGTGGGAAAACATTGCAAATTTTACATCAGCTATGACATCACAAGCCAGTGTTTAAATATACCATGTGCACCAGTGTTCTTTAACACAAACCAGGATGTTATAAAGCTGTATTACAGTATATGAAACAGGATGGTGCGAAACCACTATAATCCTCCATCTTGTATTTTTCAGAAGAGTTAAGGTCATGACATGTGGATCTTCTATCGCTCAGTTTTCTTCATGTGATACGAATTTGCAGGTAGCCAAACATGAACTTGAGCTCAGCGAAATGTGAAACCTCTTCACATATTGCTTCTGGTCTCCAGGTTTTACATCCAGGTTTTTCATTCCATTGAGTGTGTGCCATTTCTCAATAGTCACTCCTTTACTTTTATCTAATATGTCTGTATTGATCATCTTCCTTTTATTCAATTTGTCCATATGGAATCTATGTGGGGTTTTTTCGGACACTCTTTGCTATCCTAGTGAGACGACTGATCTCTGTCCAATCCAATTATTGACAAATCATCTCGTTTCCCAGGTCCACATCTCTCCTGATGACGAATCGGATATACAGCTGGTCATGAGATACAATTGGATAAAGAGGGAAATGAATGGAACTGAATGGAGTTTCAGCACATGGCATTACTAAAAAAAAAAGAAAACCGCCTCAAAAATTCTAATGGTTTCAACTACAAATGCCATTAAACACAATCAGCTGTTATCCATTAAAACCATTACACGTTATTTAGCTACAAAATAATTATTCTCTATTGGTCTGTGATATCCACTAGACATAAAATATTACTAGTAGAGACTATAGGTATTATTAGAGTATTACAAATGACAGAATATAAAAATTCAAGCCACACTGTATACAATATACCAATAGAGGTTCCATTATATCAATATAAACAGGGCTTTTTCAGCAGGGTTTATAGCACTGCATTATTAATTATTATTAATTCATCGCTCATCATTCATGTTTTATGAGCCGTTAAAGTTCCTAAACGTTTCAATCTTTATTTTTTTTTACACAAAATACACGATGCCATAATAAAAAGCTGAATACATTAACATGTGCCTGTCACAATAGTTACATAAGAAAATGGTTTGCAATTATCTTAATGGACTCTAAGCCAAGCTTATCCAATCACAGATATTGTTTTCATGTTGGCGCATTTTATGCTCATCATCCTGATCAGAACAGAACAAATAGTAAAAAAAATGTTTATTAAAGCAAATGTGCCAAAAGGTTTTCTCTGGCACTACAAATGTGTACAAATTTTGATAATAAAAAAGGCTCAAAAAGCAGTTTTAAAAATGTCAGAAGTTCTCTGTACTGTTGCTATAGTAACGCATGGAACAACAGGACTTGTACGGTGTATCCTTCATATAAAGGTGTTTAAATAGCGTGAGTAATTGGTGATATGATTTTCCGTCTTGGAATATATTCAGGATTGAGGATTTGGGAGAATTGAGAGAAACTATTACTATAGAGTAACTATTAATGAATGTTATGTAATTGAACAAATACAAATAAATAATGGCTACCATAAAACATCGTATTTCAAGGGGTGTTTGCTGCAAACTATGTGTGGATCATTCCTAAGAGCGAACGTGTTAGCTCAAAATCTTAAAATCAACTATTACTAGAATTTTATGTGCATTATTACACTGTGGAGTTTACAATTAGTCTATTATTTGTTTTCCATTTCAAGCACTTGGTCACATCACACTGATGATTTGAGATTCTGAGATCTATAAATGAAGCCTAATGGAAGATTTCCCACTGAGCAAGTTTGCTGCAGTTTGAATTTGAATATGATTGTTCTCTGCGTCCCCGCAGTGCTGGTCTGGTTTCAGACTCATTTGATTCAAACGCACCCTACGCCTCTGTGTTGATCTCGTGCCATTATGTCTCAAATTACATTATTATTTTGGTGCTGTTATATGCAGAAGAGTGAACAATATATATATATATATATATATATATATATATATATATATATATATATATATATATATATATATATATATATATATATATATATATATATATATATATACACATACATACATATATATACAGTGGAACCCGCTTATCTCGACCTCGGTTATCTCGACAACCCTATTAAATCGACATTTTTGAAGTGGAACCGCCAAATTTTTGTTTTGTATTAGCATTTTTTATCGGTTATGTCGATTCTTTTATGTCGCCGAACCCTGATATCTCGAGCACAAGGGGGGAAAAATTTGACATTTTAACGTCGGTTATCTCGGTGCAGCCGCAGAAGAACTCGGCCGAGAAAGCACCTGACACGCTGAAGGGGGCCGAAGGGGGCATGGCAGGTGGATTCCTGACAGATAAACATGTACTGTATGTATTTTTATAGCATGCCTTCATCAAACAAATCGCGGCAACGATGTTGTGTAAAAAACCCCTCCAAAAACACGTGCATGCACATTTTCATTTATTAACGCACATCATGTACATAAAGAAATTTCAAGCACGTTTATATCGATGCTTTTTGGCGACCCCCTAGGACATCGACATAACCGGGTTCCACTGTGTATATATATATATATATATATATACACACACACACACACACACACACACACAATGCAACCTCAATTTCCGTGGGGTTCGTTCCCCATTGAGTAAAAGACATGAGGTAGAGCTGGAGGTGGCAGAGCTGAAGATGTTAAGGTTTTCGTTGGGAGTGACGAGGATGGACAAGATTAGAAATGAGTTTATTAGAGGGACAGCGCATGTAGGATGTTTTGGTGACAAGGTGAGGGAGGCGAGATTGAGATGGTTTGGACATGTGCAGAGGAGGGACATGAATTATATTGGTAGAAGAATGCTGAGGATGGAGCCACCAGGTAGGAGGAAAAAAAGAAGGCCAAGGAGGAGGTTAATGGATATGGTGAGGGAAGACATGCAGGTAGTTGGTGTGAAAGAGGCAGATGTAGAGGACAGGGTGGTATGGAGACGGATGATCCGCTGTGGTGACCCCTAATGGGAGCAGCCGAAAGAAGAAGAAGAAGAAGAGGTGGACCAGGAAATGTAGCATGGAAGCACCAAACCCTTCCTGTAGGAGTTGGTAGGTTTTTGTTGGAACCGTTCCACAATTCCCTCAAATGTAACGTTTAGGAAATGATGTTTTGAGTTCACACAGAACATTGAATTCCTTGCAGTCTTTTAAATAGGGACTCCTATCGTATATATTTCTTGTACATTTATCACTGATGAGTTAACATGGCGACAGTGGTGAGACAAAACTCCCCAAGATGGTATGAGGAAGAATCATTGAGAGAAACCCAGACTCAAAAGGGAACCCATCCTCATCTGGGTGACCCCAATCTGAATGTCCATTAATTACAGTTCCATCATTGTTCCAACTGTTTACTGATGGAGACTTAAACGTGAACTCTGTTTATGTTTTTTAAGTCATGTTATGACGAATCAGGTAGGTCCATAAAGAAGAAAATGGCCGACAGCTGTATCCTCAAAAATCTACTTTCTTCTGTATACTAGATGAATTACACCGTTTTTTTATTTATATATATATATATACTCTCCACTCCACCCTGCCTGCACTCTTTTCTTTATTTCTCTAACACACTCTCCATTACTTTGCACTGTTGACCCCAGGTACCTGAACTCCTCCACCTTTTCCAGCTCTTCTCCCTGCAACCGCATCACTCCACTGCCCTCCCTCTCTTTCACACGCATGTACTCGGTCTTTCGCCACATCCCTTTTTACCTGCTGCCGCATCTCCTTGTACTCCTGCCTACTTTTCTCATCACTCTGTCTATCCCACTTCTCTTTTGCCAACCTCTTTCTCCTTATGCTCTCCTGCACTTCCTCATTCCACCACCACGTCTCCTTGTCTTGCTTTCTATTTCCAGATGTCACACCAAGTACTTTTCTAGCTGCCTCCCTCATCACTTCTGCAGTAGTTGCCCAATCACCCAACACCTCTTCAACACCACTGAGCCCCTGTCTAACCTCTTTCCTGAACCTCACAGTACACTTTTCCTCCTTAAGTTTCTACCATCTTATTCTTCTTTCAGTCTTCACTCTCATCCTCTTCTTCTTCACCTCCAAAACCATCCTACAGACCACCATCCGATGCTGTCTAGCTACACTGTCCCCTGCCAACACCTTACAGTCTCCAATCTCCTTCAGGTTGCATCTCCTGCATAGCACATAATCCACCTGTGTGCGCCTTCCTTCACTCCTATAGGTCACCCTATGATCCTCCTTCTTCTTAAAATACGTGTTCACCACTGCCATTTCCATCCTTTTAGCAAAATCTACCACCATCTGCCCTTCCACATTCCTCTCCTTAAAACCATACCTACCCATCACCTCCTCATCACCTCTGTTCCCTTCACCTACATGCCCATTAAAGTCTGCCCCAATCACCTATCGTTCTTTCCTAGGTACACCATCCACCACTTCATCTAATTCACTCCAGAATTTTTTCTTCTCCTCCATCTCACAGCCAACTTGTGGAGCATAGGCACTGATGACATTTATCCTCATCCCTTCAACTTCCAGCTTCACGATCATCACCCTATCAGAAACTCTCTTCTCCTCCACTACACTCTTACTGTACTCTTCCTTCAGAATCACCCCTACACCATTTCTCTTTCCATCCACACCATGATAAAACAGTTTAAATCCACCTCCAATGTTCCTGGCCTTACTCCCTTTCCACTTGGTCTCCTGAACACACAGCATATCTACCTTTCTCCTCTCCATCATATCAGCTACCTCTCTCCCTTTACACGTCATAGTACCAACATTTAAAGTACCAACCCGAACCTCCACTCTCCTACACTGCTCCTTTCCCTGCCGTCTCTGTAGACGTCTTCTTCCTCTCCTTCTCCTCCTTCGGCCAACAGTAGCCCAATTTTCACCGGTACCCTGTCGGCTAACGATACCTGTGACGGTCGTTGTTAACCCGGGCCTCGACCGATCCGGTATGAAATTCTCATTTGTGATCCGCATATTTGATTTGGCACGTTTTTACGCTGGATGCCCTTCCTAACGCAACCCTCCCCATTTACCCGGGCTTGGGACCGGCACTAAGAGTGCACTGGCTTGTGCATCCATAATAGCTGACAGCTTTTATTTATAAGAATCTTTCACTATTTCAAAATAGACTGCCTCTAGATTAAAAAGGCTTTCACCACTTAGTAGCCCTTGTGTGAGTTTTGCCTTTTATGGAGACTTGCAAGCGTAAATCAAGTTGTCCATGAACATGCTTTACAATTTTTCTGATATATTAGCATTTATCAACAAAAATAAGTGCCAAAAAGCATTACTGAAATTGTTCTAAATCTGCAGAAAGGTTTGATTTCATTGGGCCTGCCCTCTGCTAAAATGTTAGTATCCTGATCATTCCTCTCACTTTAACTTCTGAACTAATATCCTGTTATATTAGTGAACATGCTGAAATGAAAGGCATTGGGTTGCTGATTTAATAAAAAAAGATTTCTGGTGGTGCATTCAGAATTTAAAATCCCTAAAGCAGCCTAGAAGGAAACAGCCGAAGGTTTCGACACGTCTACGCGAACACTTTTTTCCAAATGCGCACTTGAATGCCTTCTTTTTGTAATAAATGTTTGTCCTCCCTCAGGGTACTGCAAGGGCTTGATTGGGCAATGGTATATACAGCGCTCTCTATTGACACCATGTCACCTGGAAATCTGGAAAACCGGGATGGATTCACCATGAAGCAGTTCTTTTTTTTCCTTTACCCTAGACTCAAAGGCGGTCTTTGTTCTTTGTGGTAGCTTGAGGACATCAGCTGACCTCTGGCTGACAGATTGGCTTCTATTCACTGGCCATTGAAGATAATTAGCTCAAATTGAGCACCAGTAAGAAAGAGTTGGCTTTTTTTTTTTTTTTTTTTCTTCCTCTTTCTTGAACGATGTGCACGACCCTTGAGGTACTTTTGACAATGCATCTGTTAACGTTACAGTACAGAAATCGTTGGTTTAAAATTGGAAACACATTGAATTCCTGTTCCTAGTATCATAACATATTTGACTCCAAGAACTAGTTGAATGAATTGCTACATAATAATACTCCCCATATACACTGCTAGTACAACAACTTTTATCACTGCAGGACTTCCCCCTCTGAGAAAACAGAAAACCCCAAAGTGTTGCCACTCATTAGGTTTCTACTAATACTAGAGCAGTGATCTAGAACTAAAACGAGACTAGTAACACGATTACTAATTCTTATATACCAAAAGATTTGACCACGTGTTGGCACAGAACATGGGTGGGATTCAGGTCTCTTATTGGACACTGGATTCGTTGACCTACTTTCTGAATCTTCTGTCTCACATTCTCAGAACAGATGAGGCTCAGGAAAAGTCAGCATTTTTATTCTGTGATTCATTTCTTATTATGTTGGCGGTCAATTGGATATTAAAAGCCTTTTATGCAGTTCCCGATGTGATAGAAAAAGATTTCTTGGTTCTGGGCTTCCCTGTACCAAAAGAAACTAATTAAAAAATATATAATATAATATATTAAACTGAACACTGTACTTTATTTTGCAGATGTAACTACTCACAGAAAAAATAAACCAACGGCTTCCGGCCGGTCCTTATTAAATACCTATTATTAATGACAATCGCTGAAAAACACATTTCCAGAAGACCTTCTTGGAAAAACTAGAAAGCCCAGAAATCCGGGTACCTTTTTGTTATCCTTCCATCACATCTACGGGTTTCGGATGAGCTTTCTGGTTCAAGTTTAAGTTCACTTAGCTTTCTGACAGCATACACTGAAATCGTGGGATATTGAGATATGGATTAGCAGATTAGAGTCTTTTTTTTTTTAAAACCTACCTCTCTCTCTCTCTCTCTCTGGACTGAATAAAGGCAGAGGTACTTAATGGACTGTGAAGTATTACACAGATTACAATGGGATGCTCCTGCTGATCCCTTCGCTTTGCTTTCAGAGTCATTGCGTTTATAAACTCGAGTAGGATGGCTGTGGGGGTGGAAGCTTTTTCCTTTTGTTGGTTGTTTATCTTAAAGTTTTAAGTCATTGTTTTCTTGCTTTTTGTGAATATTATTATCACTTGTAATAGTATTTACAGTGTCCGACCTAACACGATGGTGATACATGATCAGTTCAGTCAGATCCTTGATTGGGAAAGGGCACCAGATGAGGTCATTGGCACACTTGCATAGTAATAAAATACAGGATGGCGAAGGGAAACGGAAAATCTCAGAACTAGGAGTTGTTTGGAATCAGTTTCAGCTTGTTTAGAATCCTTTAAGGTTTCCTAAAATGTCAAAAAAAAAATGTTTAATCTAAATTTTAGGCTTTAAAAAGCCTTAAATCATTTTCAACAGGTCTTCATTTTCTGATGTCCATGTAACGCTACCTCTAATGCTCATTCAAGCACTTTAGATGTTTTTTGTTTGTTAGTTTCTATGTGGTTGTAGTTCTTTCTTTCGCTAATCCAAATATATTTCGCTGTATTACGACTACAAATGAGACCCACATGCAACAGTCATTCAGCTTTCTGTTATTGGCACAACTCTCTTGTACTGTACCACAGACATAAAAAATGGATTTTATATTTTAGCTATGTGGAAATGCAACTTTAGCGAAACTTGTCTTAAAAATAAAAAGAATTTAGGGTTCGGTTAAGTTTAGTTGATAACATGTTTGTTTCTAATGTTGTGATATAAGTTTTAATCTCATTCTTAATTGTCCTAAAGGGGACTTAAATGTCTAAAATTTGACTTAGTGAAACCTGCAGAAACACTGTAGTTATAATGGAGCAGTGGTGTGCAACGAGATGTAAAGCCTTTTTTAAGCTCCACTTCTCCATTATAACTAACAGCAAGGGGTTCTAAATCCTAGTTCCAAAACTTTCAGTTTCCCTGTGAAATAATATATAATATAATATAACCCAAGTAAATGACACGACATAAGGAACTTATTATTTATGTATTTCTTTGCTTTGATTTAACCAGATAAACTCTCATTTAGTTTCAAAACGTTGACCTGGGAAATAGGTACAATCGATTTAGCATAACTTTGTAGAAAGATTGGAGAACTACGGTTCCTTTAAAATTTATAAAAAAAATTGCCAATTCAGCTAGTTTTCAGATATAAAGGTTGGCTCTTTACTGTACATTTACTGAAAAGTACGCGCTGGTTCCGGAAACACAGACGACGCATTTGAATTTAGATTTGAATCTAGTTACAGCTCAGATTCTGAAACTTCTCAGGCAGGCTGCTTGTAAGATTGCTACAGAGCTTTAATCACTGCAGGACTTCCCCATCGGAGCAAAAAAAAAAAAAAAAAAAAAAAACCCAAGTGTTGCCACATTAGTTTACTACATCTTGAACTAAAACTGCAGCGTGGCACGTGGGTAGATTCAGATGTCTTGCTGGATACTTGCTAGGTTTGCTGACACCAAATCACACCAATTCTACCTCATCATAAATAAGACAACAAGACAGCTCGGTCCAAAATATGCACAACTTGTATTTTCGATAATGAGATGGTTATGGTTAAAAAACATTAGCAAAGCTTTAAAACCATCCCCCAATCCCAGTTGAAATACGTACCTAAAAGGATTTAATTCAAACTTTCATTTAAGCTTGGATTCATGGTGACATTGGGAAGCATGTAGCAACCAGACCAAGGTTTATATCAGGTCAATGAGTGGTGTTTGAATTGATTTTGAGTTTAGGAGGTTAAAGTAGAATTTTTATCCTTTAATACATAACTCTTATTTGCAACATCTTGTTAAAAATACATTTGCTATGCCAGATCTCAGACACAACACTAATATCAGGATCACAAGTTGGTGCCCACAAAATGGTGCTTTATGTCAATTCTAATGAATTTGCTCCCATGGGACCCACTAGAAGCAACACCGTATTTTTTCAAGCAGCAATTTTATCTCAGTTCATGCCAGTGCTGCCAAATCTCTGAACATTGCTGACGTTCTGGCAGATAATCATCTGGCTTCCGGCCTGGAGTCATTTAGCTGCTAATTTTGGGACCATCGTTCTGTTCTGCCAAATATAATTAAAGCATGAGTGAAAAACTTTTCTATCTGCGAAGCCACCGAAGCGCAGACGATTGAGTTATACAACAGCAAATGTAATATCGTCTTACGTTTCATTCAATCGCCAAATGCCTTCGCCGTGTCCAGCAACTTAGGTGAGTCCATTCCAGGATTAGGACTGAGCCATGCTGGTTCTTTCAAGCACCATCTGATCACACCACTGTCCATTATTTAAATGTAGTTTTCTTCAAACTGGATTTCCATCACCCAGATAAAGCTTTTATATATAAATTATATTTAGCCTGCTGGCAAAAGGTTTTGTTTAAGAAACGTTGAAGGGAACCAGACACAGAGGAGAACTCATCCACTTCTGGGTGTCAGTGTGATTTATGAATCAAACAAACAAGCTGTACTAAGTGTTTTAAAAAGATGATTATGTGACTTATGAGTTAGAGACCTGGGTAGAGCAGCAACTCTGGCAGAGCAGGCAAAACTGGGAATGCTCTGTTTTTAAGGCGGTCTGTGCAAGCATCTTTGATTTAACACCACAGGACGTCTCAGCAACGGAAAGAACCTGGGGAGATGGAAAACAAGGATTGCAGCTGCATTGTAGATCACTTGCAGATGTCTGATGGTGATAGCTCAGTCTTGAGATGATAAGAGATTGAACAAGCACCTCACTGGCTTGAATAAATAATTCAATTCTTCCGTAAACCTTTGGGCCCTGAGCCAGGACCTGAACCCTAAACTGCTACAGGGGTGATGGATCTTGTGCTCTGGCTTTTCCAAAATGCTTCAGTGGTTTAATGAGTTAAAGTTAAATCAGACCATCCAATCAAATATCAAAATCAAATACTCCAGTAATAATTCTATAATGGACAAGAATCGTAGGATATCTGGATTTGTTGCACATTGATTTTGCCTTTCAGTTGCCAGCACCACAAATATTTTTGCTAACGTTTAAACAATGTTCACAGTACTAGTTTTCTACAGGTTCTCTAGTTTCCTTCCACCTCTGGACATATGGACCAGCAATCATAAGAACTAAAACTGTACACTAAAATGGGAAGTGGTTGCCCAGTGGTTAACATTTGTGGCATTTGATAGACACCCGTATCTAAAGCGAATTACAATTATCCCATGGTTAAGACTATGGACTTCTGGTTGAAAGGTTGTGTCTGACCTTCCGCTCTCACCCCAGCTCTCGAACAAATGTGGGGTATGGGAAGAGAATATTTTATAGTCCTTTTGACAATAAATTGACCCGGACAAGCAGGTTAGCAACATGAGCAGAGAATAATAAAGGGCTGGACCAGAAATCCACCAAGGTCAAAGAGCGATCATGACGAAGATTTTGACATCTCGAGTGAAACGAAGACAGCATGACGCCAACAACAAAGAATTTCGAGAGAAAAAGTAGCAAAATAGAACTGCTAATGTGAGACCATACACTGAAACCTTCTCCTCTATAAGAGCTTAATGAGCATTTTATAGAAAAAACAGCACAGAATGTTTATTTTGCTATGTAGATAGAAAGGAAAGGGTTTAACATTGTATAGTAGAGGATATTCAGGGATGTAGAGTGAAGTGGAACAGATTTGATCAGGAAAGGCCGGCTATAAGCTAAATTCACTGGGAGCAAAGACACACACACATGGTTAGAAGCTGCTGGGGCAGTAAAATCTAATGTAAACACTGTGCTAAGAGTTTATTTGATTTAATCTGATATGAAAGCTGCACTGCTGAACAGACTCTGGAAACGGTAGAATGATTTTGAAGAGAAAGGGAGAAAGAGAGAGTGAGTTGCTGACAAAGATATCTTTATAGATGCGCAGAAAAAGAGTAAAGAGCTAGACTTATACATATGATGGCATCGTTTCATGAAATATTGCGTCCTACTTCAGTAATTAGGTCAGACACGGTGTGTTTTTCCTTCACTGAAAAGATCGACATTAAGAGTATATCATTTAGAAAGGAAATCAAGTTTTTTGGAGTGTGCACGCGCACAATTCGTTTGGTCCAAATGTAACCGCAGGATCCAGTGTGGTTGAATGCTGTGCCGACTGGTACCACGGAAACTTCGTCTAGGTTGCCAAATTGTATAAAGATTGGTCGTAAATTGTCTAATCTAATTACGTAGCAGTTGGAATCATAGAGTACAGGGATGCCTGGACACACGGTTCAAACACTCTAACCATAAACGCAATTCCCAAATTAGACTGAAATTTGAGCTACAGCAGTGGCAGCACTTTACCCAGATTTGATCAGAATTTGTTCCCCAGTCTTCCCCATTTTGATTTTTTATTCAGGTCTATGGGCTGCCTTTGACAGCCTAGGCAGGACAAGAATAGACAAAATAACAATAGGGAGCGTTCACAATTTTGGTGCATGGCTTGTAATGATAATTTAATTATGCGTTTTAAATTTTCCTACATGGCAACCTGGTATATTTGCTCTTTAATGTGTTTGTCTCTATTTTACATTTAGAATATATAAAAAAACAAACTGATATATCTTTTCCCTCATGCATATTTTGAAAACTTTGTCAGAGGGAGAAAATAATTGATCTCAAAGTATTTTAGTTTATCGTAGAAGTATATTTTGCAAGTTTGAAAGTCAGAAATGAAAAAATATGGTGATTGTAAAGTGGTCTGACTGTGGAAAAACGAAAAAAGGAAGGGTGACTTCTAAACATCTAGCAAGCTTAGAGCAAGTGTAAGGTTTCAGCTACACTAAGATAAGGCGCACGGGCAGTCGGATTAACCGAATCCACGTGCCTTCACAGGAAACCATGGGTGGAAAAGGTCTCCTGCGGTAACGCTCTGACAGAGGTAGGAAAGCGTGAAATGAATCGAGGGACAATTGAAACCACGCGCATGTGAAACGCGTTAGCTACATGAATTACCTCAGGTGGTGTTTTTCTTTCACCAAACCAATATATTACACAAATTTCCCTGATTTCTCCCTTTTTTTGCTTTTAATTATGTTCTTTGTCGTCTCAAGTCTCGGAGGTCAGGTTGCCTTTGCTTTTTTTGTTATGCACCCGAGACTGAAAGAGTGGTACGTTATGACTTGTGTGAAAATGTTTTTTAAACATGGGGGAAGTGCAGGAAACTGATCAGTTCTGTCAAAATATCATGGTTTGTGGTTTTGTTTGAAAAAAACATGCAAAGCACCAACTACACCACATGTGAATGCAGTCTGATTAGTCAGTGAGCAAAAGCATGTGAACCAAAATAATGATGTCTTTATATGCTGTATGTTTAATGAAAACAACCCTTGGCAAAAAAAACATTTCAAAAATGCGTCAGGCTGTTTTTTAGCTGCTAACATACGTGATAACAGGAAGTCACATTAAAACGTCACTAAATTTGTTAAAACGTGCCAGGTTTTTTTTTTTTTTGTTACTTCTGGTATTCACGCTGTACAACAATGCACAGTCTGAGGATTACCTCATATTTGAGCTTGACCAGTGGTGGACGAAGAACACAAACCATGTAGTTAAGTTAAAATATGACTCCAGTACAAGTGCTAAAAGTATTTGCCTTCAAATATACTTGATTATCCAAAGTACTATAATTTATAATTAACAACATGTTTTTATTGTTTCTATTATAATTTTTGTCACGTTTTTTGCTTTAATCCCCTCAGTTTATGTAAACAGACTCTAATGTTACTTTTAGCACATCGATCTCTTAATAGAATGATGCTAATAAGTCAAACACTACCTTAAAGAAACCTTGAAGCTAAACTATTTCCTTAATTACTAAATAAAATAACAGGATTTGAGAGCAGGCAGTTTTGGTTTAAGGTTTATTTGTAATGTAAGTAACAAGTTAAGGTTGAATATATTCCACTAAAAAGTGTTAACATCGATTGATTGTCATTTCAGTGTTACCAATCAGATTAGCCTACTGACATCACGTGTATTTGAACAACATACAACTGTTAGATCACGCAATTAATACTGACACCTCTACATGTTTACTTAGATTGGAAGGAGAATTATTGTAAAAAGGAATAGTACAAGGCCAAGGCACTTGAAAATAAACCACACGTTCTTCATTTCAACTACTATAAACAAAATCGAGCAAATAAGTCTTTATTCTTTATTCTACTCAATATGTTCTGCTTGCTGTTGAACTGATGCTGAACCTTATGCTCATGCTAAGTGGATAAGTGCTAAGTGAACAGAGCACGTGTTCTACCTTGATTGGTGGCTCGTTGAGTGCTTGACCAGTTAAGTTTTTATTCACTTCTAAATAAAAATGACAGATTTCGCAAAATGTAGTCGAGTAAAAAGTTATTTGACTTGTGAAATGTTGTGAAATTTAAGTAAAAGTCTCCCCCAATTGAAATACTTCGATAAAGTACAGATACGCAAAAAAAGCTACTTAAATACAGTAACAAATCTATTCATCCATCCATCCATCCATGCATCCATCCATCCATCCATCCATCCATCTAATGAGTACAAATAAATAAACTTCAGCCCTAAGTGTTCAATGATAAACATTTTCTATTAAGTAATTTATAGTTAAAAGAGAAATTGAATATCATTCTCCAAATAATTTTTTTAATTCATTTTGTTATATGTACCTTATTTCTAAATAGGCAACTGATTTCTAACTTGAATCGAAATGACTATGAGAACTAGTTTAGGTGACCACATAATATATTTACACATGGCCTTTTGTACCAGTTTCCCACAATGCATGGCTGCATGCCCAGTCATAATAAATATGTGTATGAATAAATACAAGATAATTAAGGACAGTAGCTTGAAATTTATTTTTCTTTGACCTCTCTCCTACTGACTTGCCTTGTACTACAAACGCCCACTTCCTCAGACCATTGTGTATTAGACCCCGCTGACCCTCTTTTCCTTTCGGTGAGCAAAAGAAATTCACTTGTAAGTCTGTAATATGCTATTTATTTTTATATTTTTTTATTTTTTTAAACCCACTGCTCTGATATTGGATGATATCATACATTTTTGATTAACCGGATAAAAAAATATATTTGTTTAATTGGATGTTTTGCTTATTATAACTATATAAAACCCTAATTCAGGGTATTTATGTATAAAAGTGTACTTTAAAACATGCAAAACATGCAAAACAGCTTCTTTCAAACAAACTGCCTGCATGTCTTCCCTCACCACATCTATAAACCTCTTGCTTGGCCTTCCTCTTTTCTTCCTTCCTGGCGGCTCCATCCTCAGCATTCTCCCACCGATATACCCCATGTCCCTCCTCTGCACATGTCCAAACCATCTCAATCATGCCTCCCTCACCTTGTCTGCAAGAACTCTTTTCTAATCATGTCCATCCTCATCACTCCCAATGAAAATCTCAACATCTTCAGCTCTGCTACCTCCAGCTCCACCTCCTGTCTTTTACTCAATGCCACTGTCTCTAAACCATACAACATTGCAGGTCCCAACACAGTCCTATAAACCTTTTCCTCATTCATCAGCTGCTCAAAATACTCTCTCCCTCTTCTCAACACACTCTCCTCACTAGTCAACACATTTCCGTCTCCATTCTTTATTGCTCTAAATTGTAGCACATCTTTCCCAGCTCGGTCCCTCTGCCTGGCCAATTGCTACAAATCCTTTTCTCCTTTCTTAGTGTCCAACTTCTCATACAGCTCCTCATATGCCTTTTCCCTTGCTTTTGCCACATCCCTCTTCAGCTGCTGCCGCATCTCCTGGTACTACTAATCGCACAATCTTATGTGTCTTAAATGTAGCTTAGTTTTGAATACTTTAATCATCAAAGGCATAGACAAATATGGATGGTTTATGCAAATGTCTGTTTATTAGTAGTGAAACCAAACTCAATATAAAGCATGAAGATAAAATTATCTTGGAAATGTTTATAGTAATTATAATGCTTTAAATTAAGCTATGTTTAAAATTTTGCTATGTTTCCACACGGACCGTTTTAATTGCCGGATGTGTGCATCATGGCAGATTTCAGTGCTTGATTTGAGACTTGCCGCAAATGCTTAGTAATTAAAATGTGTATTTATATATGGTATGAGATCGTGAAACCTCGTACCATCTCAGCGAGGGTTCCTCGCTACTGTCTTCACTGGCTCGCTCCTTAGAATTTATATATCTTCAATGTATTTTTTTCTGAGAAGCTGCTTCGGGACAATGTCCATTGTTGTAAGCGCTATAGAAATACAAATTTAATTAGGGAAGTGGTAGCTCAGTGGTTAAGATGTTGGACTCCTGTTAAGAAGGTCATGTTTTCAAATCTAAACACCACAAAGCTACCACTATTGGGAGCTTGAACAAGGCGTTAACTTTCAATTTCTCAGTTATATGAATGTAGGAAATAATTGAAAAATTTGCTTTGGATCAGGGCATCTGCCAAATGCTGTAAAAGGAATTGATATATATTATAACACATCTCAGACCTTCTCATAATGTAAAAAAAAGTTGTAAAGTTGGCTTTATATTTGGCAGTTACCTGTGATTCATTGATTTATTATAGTATATAGATTTGCCTGAGGTACAATTTCTTGCCGTTTACCAGAATATACACAAATACGCACCTTGTGTTTGGGTTGTCGGTAAATCAGTGCCTCGGTTGCTTAAGCAAACAGAGAGAGAGAGAGAGAGAGAGAGAGAGAGAGAGAGAGAGGTTATGGTTATGGAAAATTCCTCAGTCCTTGCAGCAGTGGAGTCTGATTAAGTAGTTTATACCCACTCTCTAAGAGCCACTCATGGTGCCTGTGTGTGTGTGTGTGTGTGTGTGTGTGTGTCGGTTTAAACCATCTCCACACACTGCAGCCTTTGAGAGAAGGAGAGCATGAAGGATAAATCTTTATCTCTATCTCCACTCAAACCGACCTGCCCATTTTGGTGGGGGCCATCTCGCACAAAAGACACACACAAGACAGACAGGTATAAGTGAGTGAAAGAGTTCCGCATAGAATCGAGTGAGTTCGACTTCATAATAGCAGGCTGTAAGTTTTAGGTCCGGTAATGCACTTCATTGTAGCTCACACAAACAGTTCCCTGAGTCCTCCAAATAAAAGATTTGAATCAAACGGAGTTGAAACAAGTTTTTAGGCTTTAAGTAAACGAGTGAGCGTACTCAAGGCTAATCCGAAACGGGCGGATCGTTTCGAAGAGTAAAAGCCGAGGTGAGATCTCGTTACACGGCGCACAGAGCTGATGAGATCTTTTAATTAACAAACGAGTGCTATGTGATTAAGTGAAATAATAGAGTGAATCCAAATCCCTCAGGGTTAGACCACTTTCTTTTTCCACTGTCTTCTTTTTTTTTTTTTTTTTTTTTTGTTAAAACCAAGACGGCTTTGTTTAAAACCCATCCATAAACACTCCAAGGGAACCCTTTCCAATTGTAGACCACTCTGTGCAGCTGGAGTTGGTTCCACATCAACAGGCTAAAGCGCCATGAAATTACCAAGCAACCCAAGAACTTTGAGGATGGATTTGGGCTGTAATTAATATCAACAGTCTGCTACAGTGAATCAGGACCACAGGTTGCAGCTTAACAATGATGGAACTGTAATGACATGTACATTCGGCGTCACCTATGTGAGGACGGGTTCCCTTTTGAGTCTGGTTAACCTTTTATGGTTTCTTTCCTCATGCCATCTCAGTTAGTTTTTCCTTGCCATAGTTGCCATTGGTTAACTCAGTAGGGACAAATTTACAAATAAAATTATTTTATAATCATTTTATCTATAAAAGCTGCTTTGAGACAATTTCCATTTGTTAAAAGTGCGATACAAATAAAAATGAATTGGACAAATCTAATGTCTTTTGGTTTGTGTAATGGTTTATCATCTAAAAGAAAAAGGAAGTGCATGTCAAAATGTGATCGTCCAAAATCATTTGTTTTTTTTGGGGTTTTTTTTCCATCAGATTCTAACATTTAGGGTTCTAATAATGTTTAGCAAACAGAGGCACTGTACCGAATTGAGTCTATATTCAGGTTAGTTATTATTATGAACTGGAATGAACACTTGTATCAGTCAGACTGGTTTTTTTTTCATGTAAATGCATAAGAAAATAAATGAGTGAGCCAACAAAGTAATTTCCATCATATTCAAATTGATATCGCTTCATGAGAATTTGAACAAATGTTCTCTTTCCACTGTAAATTTTCCGCTACTGATCACCCCCCTTTTATTTGGGACACAGGAGTCATGTGGATTGTTCTAGATTGGTGTCTGGTCATTTGCTTAACCTTGCCCTAAATGTCTGAAAGAAGCTGTAAAAGAAATCTAGGGCTTTTATTCGCTCTTTAGATTTCCTTGTAGAAAATCAGATATCTCTATGTGAAAAAGGAATCTGAATGAACTGCCTTTGGCAAAGCGACCAGACAAATGCACTCCACAGCACTTGACTGTGCTTACTTATTCTCTTTTTTTTCTCGTCTTCTTCTGTCTGTTTCTTTCTCTTTTCAGTCTGACTTGGGCTTGATTGACAGGAGGCTTCGGTGGGAACGAGACCTCGAGAGAAAGATAGCGCCGTGGAAAGTGCTATCGTCTTTCGTCTCGTCTTTCACAACACGCCGTCCACACACACCCACACAATGGCAGAGGAAAAGTGCTGGAGTTGACTTTTTGTTCTTCAGCACATCGCCTCCGATGTTCTCCGTGCAGCATCACTCCTTGGAGCCACGGAGGAAACTGTCGCGGCACCTATTTTTAGAGGAAGAACGGCTCGCAGAACTTTTTCATGTCTGTACGTGAGCCCGGAGGCCATGGCTCGGCCCTTGCTGAAGATCCAGCGCTATTTCCGCCGCAAGCCCGTGCGCTTTTTCTCCTTCATCCTTCTCTACCTCACAGCCGGCAGTCTCGTCTTCCTCCACTCTGGCTTCTCGGGAGATTCGGGATCCAGGGGTGGACACGGCCCTCTAGCATCAGTTGAGGCGGGAACGACTCTGTCCTCTGAGAGCACGGGCCTCGTTAGGAGGGCTTTCAAGGAGACGCGAACCACACGAAGGTTCGGGCTCACCTGGGCGAAGCCAAGGAACAGCAAAGAAACGGAGGAGGCTAGAGGTACAGTCCATCTTCTCACCAGTACACCAATACATTTAACACTTTATGACTTTGCAGTGATTTTACCATTGACCCAGTAGTGCTACTGGCACATGGTATCTACTGATCTATAATAAATTTGTGTGTAACACCAGGTTTAAAATACATATTATATCTTAATTTCTTGGTAATAAATAGTCCTTTCCTATATTTGAGGCTCCATCATATGTCAGTATTGTAATTTTTGCGGCTTTCTATTACTAAAATGTAATGTTTTAAATGCTCTCTCTCTTTAAATTTATTCTAGTACTTACATACTTAGAATATTATTTTGCCCAATACAGGCCACTGTGAATTTGATCATATAGTGCCATATTTGACTCTTGAAAAGATCAAAAGCTTTAAAAATATTCAAATTTCTCTATATTTGAATCTGAACACATGCAATTTACATTAAGGCATTCGGCAGGCGCTCATTTATACACCTGAGCAGTTAAGGTTTTCGCTCAAAAGCCGTGGCAACTTGGTGGTGCTGGGATTTAAAGTCACGACCTTCCGAATAATAAACCCAAAATTTTAACTATTGACCTACAAATTCCCAAAATTATTTGGTGTATTATGTTTGTTGCAACTTTGCCAACAATGATTTATAACCTTATCATTTCTATGTCTCAATGTATTGCTTAAGTTGTACTTGACATTTCGACACTGAAAAAAAAAAAAAACAAGGATCTCAAACCTTTGACTTGCCCTTTTATAAACGCCTGACCGAAAGACAAAATGTTTGGTGTGCGTCAGAGAAGTAAGTAAGTAATTGTTTGAAGGTAAAGAGTTCATGAGCTCCCTAACGGCGTGAACGGTGAGGTCGCATATCGTTCGGCGGTTGCTTCGGCAGCAGTAATGACTTCGGCACAGACTTGGTAATTGCCGCTCACTCCTCGGTGTCTGGGGAGAAAACAGAACATAGCTCTCTTTCACTGGGTTTAATGGAAAGAGTCGTGTGTTTGCACCAGCCTCTGTGGAACAAACCTAATTGCCAGAACGAGGTCGGCCTCATGCCAGACAATATACAAACAGGCACAGGTAACAAAAAGAATCTTGAAGGCTTTATAGGGTCACAATGTTCTCGTGTCACCAAATAGGCTTTGAAACGGGGTGAAGAATTTCTGGCTTGGCCAATATTTTCTTAAAGTTTTACTATGATTTCTAATGCATTAGTCATGACCAAAATGATGAGGCTACTCCACCCAAGGAGGGGTTTCAGACACTAATTGACCTGAAGTACATGAAATCAAGAACTTAGGCATAGACAAGTACAGGCAGTACAATGTGTCCTTTCCAACAAGTCAGTTTTGGAAATTTCTGCCTTGCTTGAAGCATCCAGCTCAGCCACCTTGCTCAGTAAGGCTGCAGAGAACATGAAAACGACGTATTCTTTACTGTCTAACTCACCACAGAGTTGCTCTGGAAGATTGGCACAAGAAGTATGCATCATGGAACGGCCTTCTATGGCCGATCGGCTACACACGAGCCTACGATCACTATGGCAAGTGTGAAGTTGTATTAAAATGCAGAGTGGTGTAAAGCACAGTGCCAAGAGTGCAAAGTTGTTCTCTAGAGTGATGAATCATACGTTACTGGCTGCCAGTCTGATAGATGACTCTGCCGAGGAGCACACTATTTACCAGAATTTGTTAGAATACACACTTTACCATTAGTTAAACTTGGTGTAGGAGGATTGATGTTCTAGTCTGGTTTTCAGGGTTTGAGCAAGGGCTACGCAATATATCAAAATAATATTTATATCATGATAAACGATTACATGATACAGTGGAACCTCTGGATACTATTATAATTATACGTTCCAGAATACTTATAATTCAGAATAAGAGTCGCCAAAATCTTCGTATGGGTTCAGGATACGAATCGTTTGAAACTAGCGGCTGAAATTTGCCGGAGACGTTGGTTCTTCTGTCATGGAACCCGCTCGCTTTCCGCCTCAGAAATTTTAGTTAGCGTCTTGAATTCATTGCAGTGGCACCGTCTTAGTGCTGTTTCTCACAGTAAACACAACGTCTTCGTGGACCTAGAGACATCTTTTACAATTTTGTTGGAACAGACTCTGGCTCAGATATACAGTGAGGAAAATAAGTATTTGAACACCCTGCTATTTTGCAAGTTCTCCCACTTAGAAATCATGGAGGGGTCTGAAATTGTCATCGTAGGTGCATGTTCACTGTGAGAGACATAATCTAAAAAAAAATCCAGAAATCACAATGTATGATTTTTTAACTATTTATTTGTATGATACAGCTGCAAATAATTATTTGAACACCTGAGAAAGTCAATGTTAATATTTGGTACAGTAGCCTTTGTTTGCAATTACAGAGGTGAAACGTTTCCTGTAGTTTTTCACCAGGTTTGCACACACTGCAGGAGGGATTTTGGCCCACTCCTCCACACAGATCTTCTCTACACCAGTCAGGTTTCTGGCCTGTCGCTAAGAAACACGGAGTTTGAGCTCCCTCCAAAGATTCTCTATTGGGTTTAGGTCTGGGGACTGGCTAGGCCACGCCAGAAGCATGATATGCTTCTTACAGCGCCACTCCTTGGTTATTCTAGCTGTGTTCTTCGGGTCATTGTCATGTTGGAAGACCCAGCCTCGACCCATCTTCAATGCTCTAACTAAGGGAAGGAGGTTGTTCCCCGAAATCTCGTAATACATGGCCCTGGTCATCCTCTCCTTAATACAGTGCAGTTGCCCTGTCCCATGTGCAGAAAAACACCCCCAAAGCATGATGCTACCACCCCCATGCTTCACAGTAGGGATGGTGTTCTTGGGATGGTACTCATCATTCTTCTTTCTCCAAACACGTTTAGAGGAATTATGACCCAAAAGTTCTATTCTGGTCTCATCTGACTACATGACTTTCTCCCATGACTCCTCTGGATCATCCAATAGTGTGTACTATCCTACCCGTGAGAAGATTTCTGTTCCATGCATTGCTTTTATTTCTGGTTCTGTATTTGCTTGTGTCCTTCCATTGGCTTGTATCCTAACTGTGTCCACCTGTTTTATGTTAGTTCAAATTTTTTCCTGGCTGTCTGTATTTACCCTGTTGTTTCTTTGTTTTGTCTACTAAACTGTTAGTGTGCATATTTTGTTTCCCTTGAAGTCTCATGTTCTTGTTTGCAGGTGTTAATTCTTTTTTTTGCTACACTTTTGCCTGTTTTAATTGCCTGTTTTTCGTTTCAACTTTGGGTGGGTGGGAATATATACTTGATTATATAATTGAATGACCAAAACGATAAGGTTTAATAACGTCCCAAAGTTCAATTCAATTCAATTTCAAATCATTTTTATTTGTATAGCGCTTATAACAATGAACATTGTCTCAAAGCAGCTTTACACAGATAATGTGGTGATTAAATGTAAATATGTTCTTTGTAAGTAAGTTTGTCCCTGATGAGCAACTGTGGCAAGGAAAAACTCCCCGAGATGGCATAAGGAAGAAACCTTGAAAGGAACCAGACTCAAGAGGAAACCCATCCTCATCTGGGTTGCACCAAATGTCCATTTGAAGCATATATACAAAGTTGCGGGGTACAGTGATGACGATCAGAAGCAAACTGCACTCCCGAGTCAGTGCAGCAGACCGCCAAAACCAACTACAGTCCAATCCGTCCTCAAAAGCACCCGTTCTACTCCGGAATTATATGGAACCACCCAAGGTGTTGATGAGATACCGTCCCAAGCTGCACAGAAGTGTGAAGATCCACGGAGGGGAGAGGGGCAGGAACAGTGGTCACTGGAGCCTCAGGAGCATGTTTAACTCGACAGAGAGAGAGAGAGAGAGAGAGAGAGAGAGAGGGTGACGGCAAGAGAAGGATATGGATTATTAAGTGTAACTATTGGTGTATGAAAGTTAATGTCACTGTGCAGTTTGGACTCCAGCAAGACTCGCTATGGCAGCATAACTAAAAGGGAGAACCAGAAGGTAACACAGACATGAGGGATCTCTGGGATAAGAGACGACCCACCACACCACCCTCAACAAACCTGAGTGAGCGTGTGAATGTGAGGGGCGACAGCATACAAATATACCAGTTCACCAAACACTCTATATCCATGCTCCCTCCAGATCTGAGCCTTTACCTAAGAAAAAAATCTACTGATAAAAGGCTAAATAAATAAGTTTTCAACCTCGACTTGAACACTGAGACTGTGTCCGAGTCCCGAACACTGATTGGAAGGCTGTTCCATAACTGTGGGGCTTTATAAGAAAGATCTGCCCCTGCTGTAGTCTTCATTATTTGAGGAACCAACAGATAGCCAGCACCTTTTGATCTAAGTAGGCGTGGAGGATCATACTGGTACAGAAGTTCACTCAGATACTGCGGTGCGAGACCGTTAAGTGCTTTATACGTCAGTAGTAATATTTTATAATCAATGCGAGATTTGATTGGGAGTCAGTGTAGACTAATTAAAACAGGGGTGATGTGGTCATATTTCCTAGATCTAGTGAGGACCCTTGCTGCTGCATTCTGGACTAACTGAAGCTTATTTATGCACTTACTCGCACACCCAGACAGTACAGCGTTACAGTAGTCTAATCTAGAAGTAACAAAAGCATGAACTAGTTTTTCTGCATCCTGTAACGACATCATATTTCTAATTTTAGCAATATTTCTAAGGTGAAAGAAGGCGATCCTGGTGATATTATTCACGTGAGACTCAAAGGAAAGACTCGGGTCAATAATCACACCAAGGTCTTTGACAGCCGTACACGCTGAAACAGAAACACCATCCAGAGATGCTACGTAATCGGAAAGTTTATTTCTAGCTGCATGTGGTCCTAGTAAAAGTACTTCCGTCTTATCTGAGTTGAGCAGAAGAAAGTTATTAAGCATCCACTGTCTAATGTCCTTTACACACTTCTCAACATTGTTAAGCTGATCTAGCTCATCTGGCTTTGCTGAAATATACAGCTGTGTGTCATCAGCATAGCAATGGAAGCGAATCCCATGTTTATGAATGATTTCACCAAGAGGCAGCATATATAAAGAGAAAAGTGAGCTAATCTTGGCTGTAACTACTCTGTAGCCTTGGCAATGCTTAGGAACTGACTGATCCTGTTGGTGTTTCCACCGTGTTAATTGATGAGATTAGAGATCACACGCCTCTCCATGTTTTTATTCAATTATCTCGGAGCTTATGATTAGAATCCATAGTGGATGGTGGGGAGTGGGGACAGATAATGATATTATTATTTTGAACCAAACTGCTGTGCACAGCTGGGCTTCTTTCTAGCGGTAAAAAACAAACAAAAAAACCCGACATTTTATTGATTTACATTATCTTGCGTATGAAGATGGATGAGGGTGCTTGATCATTTGTGAGCCCTTTTTTCGAATAAATTTGCATAAATATAGCCTAAATATTCCCACATGTTATAAAGGTAGGCAAATTGAACTTTTAGGCAAAAGAGATCAAATGTATTCATTTGTTAAGTAAAAACAGATCCAAATCCTTTATTGAGAAAAAAAAAGATCCCATATTACACGTCTGTGAGTGACAAATTATTTTTCACAATAAATTATCGACCAAGTATAACATTTTTTGAAATTCAAACGATGTTTTGGGTGATATTTATGCCGTAATTCGAAATGTTTCACAGACCTTTCACAAACTTTTAAGTACCGTTAAGTGCTTTTAAGTATGGCTTCTGTGATCTTAGAGCTAGCAGTTGTTATTTTGCTGTAGCTTTAGCTATTGGCTTAATTGTTCTGTCAATACCAGTGAAACGTTTGAGCACACCTTCATTAATTTTATTATTATTTTTACATTGTACATTAATTCCAAAGACATCCATGCTATAAAAGAGCTTGTATGGAATTATCAAGTGAACGAAAACATGTAAAACACCCCTGAAATTTTTGTATATTTTAGATTGTCCAAAGTTGATGAATGAAATGACAGCTTTGAACACTCCTACCATTTTCTCTGCCATCTTCATGAGAAAGTACCTGGAATGGTGGAATGGTTGACCAACAATCTTGGTCGATCTTTCCAGAGGTGTTTGCTCGTCGGCTGCGTTTTTCATTATCGTTGCATTACAACGAAGCAAAACATCTCACCATGATATCAACAAGAAAAAAGAGACAGACTCTAAAAATAACTAATTATAATAAATGCATTATTGATTCAATTATAAACACTTTATGGATTTGTTTTCATCTGGCTTTCGGCGCATCTGCTAAAATCAGCATCACGCTGATGAAAACGTCATTACTTATGATCTGCGTTGTTTATTAAATCAAGGCCGTATGCTGTCTTTCAGACGAACGGCGCTCCCTATAGCCAGGGTCATGTGATGCAGCCCCTGACAGTGAAATTATAAAGATTATCCCAAACATGATTATTTTCCAATTGCAGCAATTCATGTTTTATTCCTTTAAGCCTCAACCATTTTAATTTTCCTCTCATGATCCTAATAAGACAAACAACAATCCAACTTGGCATGAAAAACTGATTTTTGTCCCAGTTTAAAACAGCTATACCTTTTATTGTTACAAACTGCTGACACGTTTAGTGAGAAGAATCAGAAGTTTGGGAAAAACCCAATAATCCATGTTAGATCAAATCCGCTGCCGTGTTGTCGGACCACAGTTTTGTGGACACCATTGTGCTTTTTGTCCATCTTATTCAGTCTCCATTTGCTTTTATAATAACCAACACTAGATTTAGGAGGGTAGTTGTGGAGCTTTGGGCTCATACACCCGAAGGTGTAATGCATTGTGGAAAAACCACATACGGCTGAGAAAGTCATGTGTCCAAATAGCAGCTGTTAGGCTCAGAATCTAACCAAGTTTGTATATAAAAAGCAGCTAATTTGGGTTTTTTTTGTTATTAAAAAAGCTTTTGGCTTTATGTTTTAAAAAAAGAGGGACAAATTCAATATTCCCTACATAATCCAATTTTGGTTTGGTTGAGGGAGCATTTTTTTTTTTCTTGCCGTCTTGCTGTTTTACTTACTGTCCTGTTCTGTTCGAGGACCTTTATGCCACTCTTTGGAGTGCTGCCATCAAAATCCATTTTCTAATTCATCCAGATTGGCTCCTAAAAATCCATGAGTGCAACAGTCAGAAGATAGAAGCCAAAAGGTAAACAAAATAGAACAGGGAGTTGTGGCCATCTCGTCTCATTAATATAATCGTCAATAAGGTTTGAAGCCGGATGAACAGATGGCTGTGGATGGTAAACTTTAGTCTCTTACCACCGGCTCTCCCCAGCCATATGTAAGATGTCGTCTACAATTAACCTCTGATAAAAAAAAAAATAAACAGGATGCACCGTCAGCTTTAGGATTTGACTTGAGTTAATGCTCACAGCTATTATATTCAGACAAACACACACACACACACACACACACACACACACACACACACACACACACACACACACACACACGCACTAATAATCATTTTTAATTACATTTAAATCCATGACCCGGGATCTGGATTCAGTTCCTTGAAATGCTGCAACGCTGAACAAATCAAATCTGAAAACAGGAACAATAGTCACTTTGTTCAGCCCAGCGTTCCCAAAACACTATAATATGATTATGCAAAGCAAGATTCTGAACTGCCTCGTGTTCTCGCCACGCTCACAGAATTCATCAACAAGCCCAAGAAAGGTCATGCAGTTTCCTATTCAGAGTAGAAGGAAATGTTGGATCTCGGATCGAAATGCTTTTGAAGAGCAAATTTTTCTGAGTTATAGAAATTTGTCATTGTAAGTAATATTTCAGAGCAACGAAATGCAGTTTAGCATCCACCAAGAGATATTAGCATTGTGCAAAGTGAAAAGTACAGATAACTATTTCAATATTTGTAGGCTATGGGCAGTGAAAAGGTGTTGGGACACCTGACTTTTCCTGTCATATGTGGTTCTTGTCCAAACTGTTACCACAAAGTTGGAGGCACACAATCTTCTTTGGATGAGGTTTAATACAATTTTGCAAACCCAAACCTGTGCACAAAGCGAGCTCTATGAACATGAACGGTTTCCATGGTTCTGGAGTACCTGACTTTACTAACACCGATGTGGCTGATGAACACAATGGTCCACAAGCACCCTCCGAAATCTAGTGGAGCATCTTTTCAGAAAAGTGGAGGGAATTATTAGAGCAAATTGGGACGTGAAATGCGATACTCAAAAAGCACTTACCGTTCCACGATGATACCAGATGGCTGCTAACTTTTAGCAATATACAGTAGTATATACAATTTCAGCAAATATATGAATTGTATGAGAAATTACACAAAGATGTATGTAAGGCACAATACACTGTATGCAGAGAGGCCATCAGAGTTTTCCTATATCTGTGTTTATATTATATCTGAATTTTCTCCTCCATTCTGCCTCCTTGTGGTCTATCACAGCTTTTGATGAGTGACTGTGTTAATACACAGCATGGGAACAACTGTTTTATGTCTCACTTCCTGAAGAGTAAACCTGAAAGACAGGGCAGGAGCTGGTTGTAGATCGGCATTACATTGTTTTTCTTGAAATGCATGATAGAAACACAATATGAGCTGTCGTAGTCGCATAGTCTGGCATAGTCTTGGTACTTTAGGCTTAAATATGTATGAGCGTGTGATTCATTGTAATGTGCAACGTGGCGAATTTTAATTTGGACGCTTTTTTCTTCGTTTTTTCTTATACGTGTATCGTTCCGTTATGTAAGTCTGTTTATGATTTTGCACTCTATGGTTTTTCAGCCACATGACAATCTGCTTTTTTTTTGGAGAGTGAAAAAAAAAAAATCAATGCTGGTGAGGAAATGAAAGTTCGTATACAGACAATAACAAACGCGATAACAAGAACTAGCCAGTCTCTATATGTGGGCCTAGTAGTCTTTGATGATTAGTCTTTAAAGAAAGAAACACCAGTTTTCCTGTACAGTGCCTATCATAACTTTGGAAACACTGAGTATATTATCATTTTTTACCTATTTATTTTGAAAAAATGAAATTTTTTATTGAAAAATCCTCCTTTAGCATGAATAAGAGCTTTTTTACACTCTGGGCAGTTTGTTTCTCCAAACGTTCAGCTGAAATACTTTGTTATTCCTCGTAAAACTTTCCAAAAACTTTCTTCACTTGTTGAAGATTTCTTTCTACACTTGAGATCCAGTTCATCCCAGAGCAGTTCAATAGGCTTTACGAGCGGTGACTGGGCAGGCCGTTCCAAGCTATAGATCACTCCAGCCGACATCTCCAAAAGAGATCTGAGTCTCCAGATCTTTAGGTCATTGTCTTGTTGTGTGGTGCAGTTGGTTCCAATGAGTCGCAGTCCAGACAGAATTGTATGGTTTTGAATTATGGAACGGTAGCCATGTTGGGTCGGGTTTTCTTTCACCCAGTATGCTAACATCTCTCCTGGTCTCCGTCTTACAAAAGTTTTGTTAGAGACAAAAAATATCCCATTTGGACTCATCTGTCCACAGAAACATTTTCCTGTTTTTGCCATTAAAAGACGATGTTTTTAAACTTTAGGCTCCAGGCACTGTTTCATAAGAGTCCATTTGTTAACATAATAATTTCAAGAACAATAATTGGCCCAGGATTATGATGGTGTTAGAACTAATGGATAGAGGAATAGATCTGGAGGACAATCACAATGCCAGGCAAAAGAGGAAACACAAAAGATGTCTTGTTCAAATGATAAACCAGAAGGCACGTAAAAAAGAAAGCATGGCAGAGAACCTACAGATGATACATAGTATAGTATGTCATAGTATAGTCATAGTAAGACACATAGTGCTTGAACAGGAAGTGACTGTGTTAAATAATGACGTGTTCTTGTATCAGAGTTTGATTCAATTAATACACTTTGGAGCGGTAATGGATCACATTGTATGTCTCAGATCATTTTTTTATAACCGCACGCTCCGTCTTGTATTATCCCCGACTTGTAATACAATATGTAGAATGTTGGCTGAGGGCTGAAAATACCCTGCTTCAGTTTGCAGATTCTACAGCGAAACGAATAAAAGTGGGCCAGTGGAACAAGGGCGCACCATTGGAGGAAGAGGAAGAGGAAAAAAAAACTCTGTCCTTGCAGAACATCACAAGACCAAAATATGGTCAGGTTTAGCTTGAGTTGTGAAATGTAGTAGAAATGTGGTAGAAGTACAAAAAAAGTAAAAAAATAAGCATTCATGATTCATTCACGTGGATTGCGTACCCAGATTAGGACGTACCGTTTGTATTTCTTCCAACCTGGCACCGCAATGTAACATTATTTTCCACCGTTACCTTCCCATACTTTACATTACTCTCCTGGCGGTCTAAGCCAACGTATCCTTCCGAGAAATGTCAGGGATGAAGAACATTTGAGTCGATGCTTGGTGCTTGAGCCAAGATTCATCAGCATGTGCAAAGAAGATCGAGTCGAACTCACAACCTCTTGGGTCAGAGCTAAAGTCTGACTACGGGGATATCGGCTGTACGCAGTGTCTAATTTGAGAGCCTTGCAGTCCTTTCTGGAACGTTCCTCCTTCGTCTCAGCGGGAAAATACTGTATAGATCCAATGTATAGAAAATAGATAAATATGGCAAGTGTCATGGGGGGCATCCAAAGCCTATTCCAGGTAGCTTGAGGCACAGGGTATACAGGCATACACATTACGGACATGTCTTTGAGCTAGTGGAGGAAACACTATTGCCCAGAGGAAAACCCAATAAGGTTGACTTCTGATTGAAAGGTCATTAGTACAAATCCCACCACCACCAAACTTTGACTGCTGGGCCCTTGAGCAAAGCCCATAGCCCACAACTGCTTAGTTGTATAAAAATGATCAAAATGTATGTCACTCTGGATGGGTTTAAATGTGTAAGGCAGACATGTTAAACAGTAGGTCACCGAAAATGGGGGCACAATGATGTAGTGGTCATCAAATGTGTCAGCGAGTTTTTGCCCAACGAATCGTTCCCAAAAGGAATCAATCTCTAATACCGGTTTGTACTTCCTCAAACAGAATGATGTCATTGAATTCTCAGTTTTGTTCAAGCCCCAGTATCACCAAGCTGCCACTGTTGGGCACTTGAGCAAGCCCCTTAACCTTCTCTGCCCTGGGGGTTGAATTGAATTGAATTGAATTGAAAATAAATGCATCTGTCTGTCTGTCTGTCTCTGTATCATTGCTTCTGGCTTGGCTTGCATTACTCCGGTGACGAGGAGGCTGTTTCACCGGTTGGTGTTTTTTTGAAGGCAGAAAATGAATTGGATTTATTGGATAGTTGCAATTTAGCATCTCTCACTAACAAGAACATCGTTTTCACGGTAGTTCATGTTTCTTCTGTGTTTTTTGTTGATCGTTTAGGCAATACTTCGTCTCCATGTGCATGTTGATTTCAGGCTGTAGAACTTTTCTAAAAAAGCAGCCACATTACACTTGTTTTCCATGGAGTTTAATGTAAAACATGCCCTGGCACTTGAGGGAAAAAAAAAGCTGGCATTTCTATCACAAAGTCAAAGCTAGACTAGACATTATGATAGTCTTCAGACTTTTCTGGTGTTTGATTAATCCTGGTTCTTGGATTGCTAGTTTTATGACTTTCCTCACTTCTGCTGAGAGCCACATTTTTACTTCCTTCATTTCTTTAATTTGTGTATTATTTATTTAAAGTTTCTTTCTTTTCTTTCTTTTTTTAACACTTTTTTTTTCAGTTGCTTTGGAGCGTTTCTCGAAACATCCTTAATATTTGCAAACCAGGAAGTGCATTTTTTAAAAACAATGTCTGCAAACAGCACAATACATTGGATTTCTTGCAAAAGCCTGTGCTTTTCTCGAAAATGCCTTAGTTCATCTTTCATAAGTAAGTATTTGTGCCAATGAACAGCTCATTTATATCATTTCTTGATATAAACTACGGTTGGGATCACAGTGACTGAAAATGCACAACATTGGACTTTTATGGCATTAATGAATTTCAGCAGCACAAATTTATTTATTAGACTGGATATTTGATTTATATCGATTGCAAGAGACCGAACAGGATTCACACTTTTACTTTTCATTCACACCATGTTTTTCCACCAATTCCTACAATGTATAATTCTATGTTTTGCTCTGTCTGTATACACAAGATTCACCTTTGACCTGTTTTAGAGAACTGGTTGATTATTGGTTGATCTGATGACGTTCATCGCCTTCATTAGTGACAGTAATTTCTGCTGTGAGAAACCCTTCAAAGCAACTAAAAAAAACTGTAATACAAAGCAGTTTAGCGATCTTGTGAAGATATGATTCTCTCGGCAGCATGGGATCCTAGGCCGCTCCCGGGTTTTTAGGCAACTGTAATTATCAAAGTGCTCATGGCTTATAATAAAAGCCAACTCTTTTTTTTTCTAGACGGCTATTCGGAAAGGCATTAAGGTCTAATACAGATGGCACAGATGGATGATTGTATTAGAGCGTGAGATTCAATTTCTTTTTTTTTATGCTGTATGAACAACTGTAGATATATGAACCTGTATTGATGCAACTATATACATGGTCATCTTTGGGCTTTTTCCAAAATTGAATTGTCAGGGTCATGTCTCGAGTCGGTTTTAACTGCATGTGGGTCAGGAGGGACAGATGTGAACCCGAATGCAGAGACAAACTTCAGTCAAAACACAATATCAGACCAAAATCTTCTCAGGAACTCAAAAAAGTCTCACAGGAACAAAATGCCTAAAATCTCTACAAAAAAAAGAGACTAAGGAGAGGTGGGGGAGAAAAAAAACTTAGAAACTAGACCACACAGCATCAACCGTAAAAGCACCAGACTACCAAAAAAGGTGATACACATAGAGCTGATAGGATACTGGTTTTAACAATAGGAACTAATTACACAGGGGCACAATGGCGACATCTGGTGGAAGAAAAAAACAGGAAAAAGAAGGAAGAGGCTAGAGGCCTAACAGGACCCTTCAGAGCCTGACAATTGTTTCTATAATAAATACCTAATAACTTCACATAAATGAGTTCCAAACCCTTCATTCCAAAATGTCAATTGTGTTTAACATGTACACATATAAGAAAAATATTCTACTTGGTAGAGACAAAGGATTTATTATTTTCCAATTATAACTCGGCCTTGGTGTAATCAATATTAATACATCTTTTTGCTCCCTATAATTAACTCTCTGGTATTTACTTCTGAATCCACTTTCTCTCTCTCTTTTTTTTTTTTCATTCTCAAGCAAAGTACATCGGCTGCTATGCAGATGACACTCACAAGAGGGCGCTCAGAGGCATCTCGTTTTTTGACTACAAAAGGATGACTGTGTTCCGCTGTCAGGACAACTGTGCTGAGAGGTTTGACTTTTGACTACAGTTTTCATAACACACACACACACACACACACGCACACACACACACACAACGTGTGTAACACTATAAGCTTTTGGTATCCTGCTTGTTCTCCCAAATCCTGCTTTATAAGCGAATTGTAAAGGGATTATTTGCATCACGTTAATTATTCGGATCATTTATCAGGATGGAAAAAAGTTGTAGATATATTATTAACCGACGCACAAACACAAATGTGCAGAAGATCTACAAGTTCTTCGCGAACGCTATATTGCATATCAGTGATCTTGGGTCATGTGACTTTTTCTGCAGGATTGCCATCACATTTACGTATGCCAGACCTCTAAGATCTAAGACGAATTCAAACCGCTTTAAATAGTGCGATTTAGATGTTGGATATTAGTTGAAACACCTAAAGATCTTACTTCAGACTCGACGTTCTGCTTTTTCTTTTTTGTTTTCTCCGTTTCGCTTTTGCATGTTCTGCTGTCAGCAGTTTCATGTAACACGTTTTTTTTTTCTTCACACGAAGAGCATGTGTCGAAAATGCACAAATGGACGAAATGTTGCCTGGCTAGAGCAAAGAAACAACAACATAGGAGATTGAAAACAAAAACTGCAGAAAGTTCACACTATTCATGCTGCATTTGTGGTTTTGGGGTGTTTGGCATGTACGGTTAAGGGTCATGTGACTTATGTCCAAGGTATCTGACCAGATGAAGCAATTAAAGAATTTCAAATATCTCATTTATTTATATTATATATATTAACGCAGTTTATTATTTGTAACATTTGCGATCAACATTTAAACAGTTTGAAAACATTTTTTTATTAATTTGTAATAAAATGCCTGCATGGTTAAATATTGTATAATTTTCTTTTTTTTATATATATATAATTTATCAAAACAAAAATGTATAAATCATATTAATTAAACTGATTTAAATAAGTAATCAATTAAATTGACACAAAGCAAAATGAATAAATACAATTAAATATATGGAAAGCTTCAATTAAATAGTTTACATTTGTTGTACCCCATTTTGGTAATATATGTAGATGTGTATGTAAGTGTGTGTGTGTGTGTGTGTGTGTGTGTGTGTGTGAGTGTGTGTGTTTGTTTTACATTGATTATTACGTTTTCCACTTAAATGTTTTTTTCAGCACACTAAAACAAATGTCTTCATTCCTTCCATCCTTTATTCGTTCACTCTCTCGAAATGTGGAATTGCTCTTTTAAGGGAAATCCTTGAAGCTGGACAAGTTTTAGCCTCTGGCCACTTCCTGGTTAGCGGCTATCACTAGCTCAAAACAAATTGTGTTTCGAATCGCTCACAGTGTGAGGCAGAGGATAAACAAATTTGCGGTCCGCCACTTAAAACGTTCATGAGGGAACTCAGATTTGAACAACGTGAAAAGGATTGCATTCGGTGCACACGTATCAAACCAAAAAACTGTACCAAAAACTTACACATGTAGATATAGATACACACACATACACACACACACACACACTATACATTGAACCAAGTGTGAAAACCAAGTGTCTGTACAAAGGTATCGACTTTCAGTCTACCGTCTCGATGCTGAGTCAGCGTTCAGTACAGCGAGCCCAGCGTTAAATAGTTTTTTATCAGAAACAATGAATGCATGCAAGAAAACGCTGTACTTCGATTTTGTTTTACAGGGTTTGCAAAGGGAGCATCACTACTGTTATCTCAGATATTTATTATTATTATTATTATTATTATTATTATTAGAAGAAGAAGAACCCAGCCATTAAGGTTGCACAAGTTAGTGCACTCTTAGTGCGGGTCCCAAGCTAGGATAAATGGGGAGGGTTGCGTTAGGAAGGGCATCCAGCGTAAAACATGTGCCAAATCAAATATGCGGATCACGAAAGAGAAATTCATACTGGATCGGTCGAGGCCCGGGTTACCAACGACCGCCACAGGTATCGTTAGCCAACAGGGTACCGGTGGAAATTGGGCTACAGTTGGCCGAAGGAGGAGAAGGAAGCAGGACTCCCCCTGTCCTAAATCTGCTTCGTCCTTTCTTTGGCCAACAGTAGCCCAATATTCACCGGCCATTTTCCCAAAGCAGCTTTCCAGAATTAAATACAATGCAATAAAAATAATTTGATCCCTAATGAGCAAGCCAGTGGCAACAGCGATAAGGAAAATCTCCCTGGGTTGGTATGAGGAAGAAACCTTGAGAAGAACCAGACTCGTCTCGGTGACTCCGAATGTCCATTCTTTACAGTTCCATCATTGTCGAGGTTACTGTTCGTGGCTGTAAAATAATATTCATGGCTTCATGGTTCTCCAGCAACCTCATGATTCTTTAGGCTGTTCATGTGGCGCCATCCCTTCCTCAATTGGAGTTTTAAAGGCGAAACTTACAATATTCGAACGGACAGCAAAACAATGCACGTTTTCATCCGACAGAGAATTAAATAAAGAATAAAAAAAGGGGTTTTCACGGCTTGAATGTCGTTCAGCTGACATGCTTACATCATATACCATCTTCTCTTACGTGTTTGGGTGTAGACCTGGCATACATTCTGTCACAATTCACAATACAATACATCTTCTGTGGGAAAAGTCCAGTAAATGGCTTTCTGCTCTCCCTGTAGACACCACCAGTGACAACAACATCCACTGTCATATTCACCTTTTTCCAGAGAGTCAGGAAATATGGGAATTGATCTCACATGAACGCCACGCGTAATACCATGTGTCTTCCAATATACACTGATTTTGAATGTGTCTAGATAAGCAGAGACTTTGATTTCATTGCCGATTCCGATGGAAAAGGTTCAGCATAGGCAGCATGTTGACGCCACAACTATAGAAACTGTCATTATCATACTGCGACACAGTATAACAGGAATCTCATACAATGGGAATGAATGCCATTGCTAAAGCTAGAAACCCAGTGAAAACAATTTAACAAGTCTCCTTTCACTGCAGCCACAACTGCACCTCACGCATGCAATGCGGGGTGTCCTGAGGATTTGAAACAAAGGCAAATTTATTCTGTTTTTGTGCAAATTCTACAGCAATAAGTATTATAATGATTAGTTTTGCCCAACATTTCCTCGCAATTCCAGCTTTTCTTGACACGTCCGTCTTGTAAATGTCCCTGTAAGTGGATCTGGGACCAAATTAATTTCTTCTCCTCTGTGGAATACAAAAAAAAAGAAAAACATATTAATTTGACGAATATATTTGCGCTTGTGCAGTTTGCTACAGATGCGGTTTGTGAGTTTCTGGATTCTATGCTTGCTAAAGGACTCCTGTGTGGAGACACTTGAAATCCGATTGCTATAAGAAACAGCCTTCACACCACAGAGCGGATTGGATAGAAACTCCAATAATTAAATATGGAAATAATCATTTGATGGAAATAATTTAATACATATTCATGGACAAAAACAATATTAAAACCTAAGTTAATGATTCTGAAAGAGTTTAGGCCTTGCTAGCCCTGAAGGCCCATTACTCATCAAATCTAGTCAGAACTCATTCCAGGGCTAGTTAAAGTAGTATGTGTCTCAGAGTCCATGACTCTAGTCCAAATTGATGATGTGAAACAAGACATAAAACATTAAGATTGTCTCGTGTCTCATTATGTCTCAAGTCCAGTTGTGTTAGCTGTACATAAATGCTTTTGTTAGCTAGAAAATTTGCTGGACCTTTTAAAAATGTTGTTGATCTGTATTCTACTATACTACAGGCCACTCCTTTATAGGCTACACCTTCATTCTCCTATCTCCTATATGCAGCATACATGCTACCACGCGTTGTAACTCGCAATATATTTCGACCCCCTTGTCTGCAAAAAGCCATGCATTATATTTCCACCGCATCGATTGTAGCAGTAAAAGCAAAGTTGATGAGTCATCAGCAAGACCTCAAACGCTGAACATCTGCTCGGAATCAAAACATGCAATACCATGTTAGCGGTTTGAGCTCTATCCAAACCTGCGCTTCGCTTAATGTTATGCTGGTCTGTGGTAAGAGAAAGGAAAAGATAAAAATAGCTGCCCTTATTGATTGCTAACCTGTCAGCGCTTTATCAAAACAGCCTTTTCTGGTATATATTTATAAATATTCGGATTATCAATAAGTACAGAAATCATGGCAATGGAGATCTGAGCGACGTATTTTTTAGCATCACTCTATAGATGACCACATGCACTACAAATAGTAAAGGCAAGTGGATGCATTTAAAGAAAATACATTGTGTACACTAAGTGGGAACTGAGAATTGAGCCAAATAAATACTAATGAACTAACAGGTTGAACTTTAAACTCTACTAGAAATGAGCCGACTCAAAGAGTCAACTCTTTTGGCTCCTGAATCGTTTATTACCATCCCACATTTTTTACCACACCGCTAAGAGCCAAACAACATAACGCAACCATTTATGCTGAACATAGACCACAGCTACTTTAAAAAGGTGTTTCCATTAATGCAAAATAAATATTTTTATTTAAATAAAATTAAAGAGAAATTGAGGTTTAATACATTCAATACATTGTTATTATTTTGTATTACAAATAGCGGTAGTAGTAGTACATGAATGTTCAACATCTGTCTCGAATCCTTCCCTCCATTTCAAGAGGGTACTTGTACGCTGGCCTGGAGTTCGGTGCCGAGTGTTACTGCGGCCA
Source organism: Silurus meridionalis (assembly GCF_014805685.1). NCBI lineage: Eukaryota > Metazoa > Chordata > Actinopteri > Siluriformes > Siluridae > Silurus > Silurus meridionalis. The sequence continues at coordinate 15,803,757 of NC_060910.1, read as the reverse complement.
CAAGATCCAGGCGGCGAACGCGTCGGACAGCGAGTGCAACATGCAATGTAAAGGTGAAAAAAGCAAGCAGTGTGGAGGACCCAACCGACTGTCCATTTACAGACTGGAACTAAGCCAAGAGTCAGCACGGAGATGTGAGTAATCACACACAATCACACATTCTCACGTGTACAAACACATATTTAAACAAGAATGTATAATGTATACACTATATTGCCCAAAGTATTGGGTCACCTGACCTTTCCTGCTCAATGTGGTTCTTTTCCAAACTGTTACCACAAAGCTGAAGGCACTCAATTGTACAGGATGTCTTTGGAAACCCGAACCTGTTCCAGCATGGTGATTCCCCTGTGCACAAAGTGAGCTCCTTGAAGATCTTGTTTACATGCTTTTGGGGAGGAAGATCTTGCTGCTATAGAGCTCTGATCTCATCCCTACTGAACGCCTTAGGGATGAACGCTGACTGAACCCCAGGTCTAGCCAGATGTGGTTCTTCCCTAAACTGTTTGAGGCACATATTTCTGTGTTCAGGATCATTTTGGATGCGGTATCATGACATTTTCTCAATGTCCCTGTGCGCAAAGCCAGCTCCATGAAGATATGCATAACGTGTTTGGAGTAGAAGATCTCCTGCTCTAGAGTTCTGAACTAGAACTTTGACTGCACCCCAGGTCTCCTCACATCAACTGCATCGGTCGTAGCTAAATCTACACATGTACACACACACACACACACACACACACACACTCTCACACAGATCACCACAATAACCAAAATAGTAACACAAAGAAGTGTGAAACTGAACTAGAAAAACTCAGCAGCTCAGAAATCTTAAAAACCATCAGGAGAAGGAAAACCACAAGTCTGCTGGCTTCACGAAAGCCTGAAAAAAAAAGTAGAAAAAGTGGACTCGCGAAGAAAACGATAACATAAAGAAAACTGGAAACATAAATCACACTGCCAACGAAATCACACCATCGCATGCAGAGACAAATAGCGCGCGTGATCGAATATTAATTGCGTTTGATGCGCAATTGTGGAAGCTTGTGAAAAGGAACAGAAACCATAACGCACTCCAGATAGTCAAACGGGCCAAATAGCTCAGTGAACAGCCACGTGGAGATCGTTAAATACGCTTATTTGAAGCTTGTGGTAAGTGCAGCAGGGCAACTTGGCAAGCAGAATGGAGGTAGAGGCAAATTCGGCTGAAACAGCAAGCAGGCAAGCCAGCAAGGTCAAAGTCGAAGTAGGAAGTCAAAGTAGACGCCAAGTCGTGCCATGGCTGCTTGTATAACACTATGTATAGTATATACGATGCTGCAGGATAGATGCTAAAAGGTCCAGGTACTTTATTCGTAACCTGAAAAGTTCGTATCCCGATACAAATTTCCCCATAATAATGAACAGAAACTTCGGTAATTCGTTCTGGACAACCAAATATATTACTTAAATAAAAATAAAGCCAATATTCACTAATATTATTTACTTTTAACATGTTATATTAAAATCATACCACATAAAAACATACAAAAGAGGAAAAGATCTTTACCGGTACTTTCCTTTGAGAAGACTCGCTGCAGGAGACGACGTCAGAGAAGGGGAGGAGGGAGAGTTATTGTTTGAAGGAGAATCTTATTATATTATATTATTTATATATTATTATATATTATATTATAGAATATTAAATACAGTGTTATTAACACGAACGCTGAGACAATTGTTGCATTAGAGGAAAATGAGAGCTGTTTCTTTAAGGCTACTATCAGTTGGTATTGAAGTCCAGAGTGAAATTCATTATGGGTATTGTACTGGAAAAGACTGTAACCCTGCTAATCTATCTTCATAAAAACAAGTAAAGTGGTTATGCATCGGCTAATGTTGTCCATCTCATCATTCCACGAGCATCAACTAACGAGTTGTTACGCTGCTGCCGGGAAAAGTTCAAGCGGATAAGTAACACGATGCTCTCGCTAGGGACACAGGACGCTAACTGATGTGACGAGCTGCGTGGATAGAGCAAAAACAACCAACTTGCCTGCGATTTTTTGGTGAGCGACGTTCGTATCCCGATATATTGTTCGTAACCAGGGGCAAAAACTTTGATGAACTGCGATTCGTAACCTCAATTATACGTATGCCGGGGCGTTCGTAACCCGAGGTTCCACTGTATATATATGTGAGATACACATACATGAATGTAAAATGTTGGGCAGAATGTACAGTAGCGATAAAAAGATACATAAAAATATCCGAGATAAATAAATAGTGCAGATGTAATGAGGATTAAAAAAGATATACTATGTAATATGTACATGTACATGTAGTACAGAGGTTATATACAGTGTTTTGTTTTGTGTTTGTTTTACAGTTAACTAGCGGTGTAGTGTAGAGTTCAATAGTGTTATGGTGGATGGAAAAAAGCCGTCTCTGAACTGGTTCTGGTGCTGGAGTTCTTGTATCTCCTTCTTGATGGAAGGAGGTTTAACAGTTTGTGACTGGGATGTGAAGAGTCCTTGCCACATCTGCTGTGGTGAAGGTGATCAATGGCAGGTAGTTGGGTGCCAGTGATGCGTTGGGCAGTTTTGACCAACCATTTGCTGGGCTTTACGTTCACACACAGTGGAGCCTTCTTACCATAGAGTGATGGAGTTGGTCAGGATGCTTTAAATGATGCAGCGGTAGAAACTCGTTAAAATCCCTGGGGATGGATGAGCTTTCTTGAGACTTCTCAAAAAGTACAGGTGTTGTGCTTTTTTAACCATGGCTGAAGTGTTCTGCTGCCATGACAGATCCTCAGAGATGTGAACTCCCAGGAACTTAAAGCTGGAGACTCGCTCTACCTCAGTTCCATTGATGTTGACTGGTAGATGTCTCCTGCTCCATATAAATGGAGCCACCAGATTGGAGATCTGTGAAGATTCATTCAGCAACAAGGGTATTGGTAGAGTCAAGTACTGATGCAGGTGAAGGTGATGAGGCCTGTGTTGCGGTGATCATCAAAAATTCATCCCAACGATGTTCAATAGGGTTGAGGTCAGAGCTCTATAGCAAGAGATTCTTCACTCCAACTGAAGCAAATCTTCCATTCCGTTTAAACCACATCTTCATGGAGCTGGCTTTGTACACAGGAGCACTGTCATGCTGGAACAGGTTTGTGTCTCCTAGTTCGTAAGGGGAACCTTTTTCAATTTCCAAAAGACATCCTATGCAATTCAGTGTCTCCAACTCTGTGGTAACAGTATAGGCGGGAAAAAAAAACAAATATGGCTGGTCTTTCCAATACTTTTTTCCATACCATGTACATTTGTGTTGTGCTTGCGTTGCAGATGGGAGTGCCATCTTTAAAGGATGTTTCAGGAGACCGGACAACGTCACACTAGCCCTTCCTGTCTCCGGCGTCATTAAGAACATGTCTGTGGACAAATGTGTAGACATGTGTACAGCGAAGGTATGTGGGTGTAATATTTCTACAAATATCTAACAACTGGAAATTGCCTACGTAAGCAGAAAAATCTCATGTTAAATCAGAAAGCTGTTGTTATGGGTCACCTTTTTACTGGTAAAACCTTTAGAGAAAAGATTCCTGACAAAGAAAGACATCTGCCTCGAACCACATACTTGCTGATGGCAACTTAGTTCCGCTTTCAGGCAGGATTGTGGAAAAACAAAATGTGACTGCAGACTCAGGAACACCAAGGACACGGGGGTTGGGGGTGTTGCTAGGGGATGTCGGGTTTGCACATGAGCTCATGTGCTACATAAAGAAAACAACAAGAAGAAAATAGCATTTTGGAGGGAAAAAAGCTTTGGTGCTTTCTTTCTGTTTCACACTTCCTTTCCTACACTTTCTTTTAAGCGAAAAACAACATTTGCTTAATTTTTTTTAACTCACATAAGGAAGTGACTTTAAATGAAGAAAAAAGGAAAAAACATATTCAGCAAGATTAACACCTAGACCTTCATTCAAAAAATGGACTAGCATGAGATAGAATCAAAAATCCTAACAAATCCAAACTTAAAACCTAAAACCAATTACTGTATTCTTCTGTAAAACTGATTCTTTGGTTGTTGTTGTTGTTTTTGCTAACTTCTGAAAAACCAAAAAGGCTTTCATTTGGTTACTGAGATTAGAACTAAGGTTTTAATGTGTGGTGAGATTACAAATACCAAACAAAAGCAAGTGTGTTTTGAAATAACAATCCACTGTTCTATGAAACAATTTTTAGGTCCATACCAACTTCTATAAAACCACAATGTCAACAATCAAAACACAACAGATTATTTCCCTCAAAAAAAGAAAAACCAAAATGTAGAAATTAGTTGTGGTTCAAAAAAAAAGTACACACTTCCTGCTTTGTTTATTTCAGACATAAAGAGAGTATTAGTTAATCATTAAGAAGTGTGACTTCTTGCATGAAAGCAGAACTATAGGTTGTTCTGGAGCACCCAGTTTTGTGTAAACATCAAGGCATCTCTCAGAAAAGCAATCGTAACTGTTAATCGGCCTGTTAGGGGTTATAAGGCCATTTCCAAAAAATTTTTAAAACCCTAAAAAACAATTGCATTTTTTCTCCACAAGAGTATCCCATTTGCTTGGCATCCAAGCATCCTACATTTTTTAATGAGATATGAACCCAAAAGCTACATCATGTGCTTTGTGTTTAGTCATTATATCGCTATATGTATAATTATGTCAAATGAATTATGCTCAGGAAAATGTCAATGTTCTGGCTTATAAGGAATGTAAGACGAATGTGTGTGTGTGTGGGGATTCATTTGTTTGTGCAGGAGTTTTCTCTGGCTGTTTTGGCGGGTATTAAATGCCACTGTGGTTTCCCCACCACCCTATTTACCCTGCAAGAGCCCGAGGAAGAGGATTTGTGCCTTAATCGCTGTGTAGCCGAGGACTTTGAGAGCTGCGGGAATGATGAATACTTTGTAGTTTACCAAACACAAGTGCAAGGTAATGGCGAAAAGGAAATGCTTTCTCAACCACCATTTATTTTACCATCTAGCACAGTACTTCCCTTTTTTTTTTTTTTTTTTCGTTTAGAGTTAAGACTGGTTTGTACCATCGCCTGGTCCATTGTTTTAGCTTTGCTAGCATTTAAGGAATTGATTTCTTCACAACCAAAAGCAAGAAACCAATCAATGCATGCTATATGGAAAAACAAACCAGCATGCAGTAAAACAAACCAGGACGATCCCAATTCAATTGAGATTAAAACCACATTATTTAAAAAAAACTATATTTTCACAGACACATACAGCATGTGTATGTAGAATATATAGGCTTTAGTTCTCTATAGTGACAATGTTTTTTTAAAAATATATGATGACTCATGTTTTGAGGAGGTTTATTGCATAAATGCACCTTTCACTTCCCTGTTCATGGACGATGACGTTATAGCGATAAACACATGATTTTACACCCCACCTTCAATTCCTTTGACGTGTCCCCCCCCAAAAAAAACAACAAAAATGCTGCCTATGCAGATTCATAGTTAGCCCATTGTTAGCATTGTTTTCCTCTCATTTAGACTTGAACGGCACAGCTGATAGCATATCTACTCACTTCATGTATATGTAAAATGAAGCAAAGATTCCTCAGAATATGCAAGTAGCCCTGGTAAAAGAATGCGACCAGAATTGGGGAAATGTTGGGACGTTTTTTGTTTTTTTTAGATAAATAAGATGATCGCTAAAAGACAAATCACATGAGTGAATTACTAATAAGTGAACATTTCTACTGAGAAATTTGACAATTTTATGCACAAAATGAGCTCATTTCAAATGTCATGCCTGCTACAAGGAAACCAAAACAAGAAAGTGAATGACCTTGTTCACATTTATTACAACTGCAATTCTACTGTATTTCAATTGCACCCTGTTCAAAATGTCCAATTACAAAAATACACATGACTGGAATGAGCAGGGACATTTCACTTACAGTGTTGTCCAATTCCCTAGACAATCGGTGTATGGACAGGCGGTTCCTTCCCACGCGTTCGAAAAGACTGACGGCTTTAGCGAGCTTTCCTGGAGCTGGAAACACTTGGGCTCGCCATCTCATTGAGTTGGCCACCGGCTATTATACAGGGAGTTACTACTTCGATGGTTCACTATACAACAAGGGTGAGTGTCTACATCCTGGTCTTTTTGTCTTTAGACTTATTCTAGGTAGGGGACGATGAAATGATACAGGAAGCAAGTATTGAAAAAAACAGTACACCAAGGCAAGGCAGGAAGTTCTACCAATACGGCTTCTATGAATGCTCATTGCTAACAAAAAGGCACGTTGAAGCTCGTTTGAAGTTACACATTTGCTACATTTGGAACTTCAACATGCCTTGGAGGCCATTGGCTTTCTCAATGACAACTGTACCTGCTGTGTCCCAGACTTTCTGGAGTTTTTTTCCAAGTGGTCCTTGGCTATTAGGCAAATCTTCTAAAAACCCTTCTGACTCCATGATTAAAAAGGTTTGTATTTTTTTATTAGAAAAATTCTGTATAATGGTTCCCAATAGTGCTAAGAGGAACACATACGATTTGCAAAATCAGCACCCAGTGCCGTTGTTATGTACCTTGTCTTGTAGGTCTCTTTGCTCAATTCTCTAATCATCATGAGATGTATGTATTCTTGCATTCAGAGATACATAAGCGTTCTTTCACCTGATCAAAACTTGCACTTCCAATAACTTAGCTGATTCTAATCATGAGGAACTGTAGGAGGTAGAAGGTACAGTAGAACAAGGTTTTCTTGGTGAACTGCTTTTTCTTAGTGTTCATTTTCTGTGTAATTCCACAGTTTTTCAATAGAGCCTTTTTTGTGAATGGGTTAATATGATTTGTTTTGATCACTATAGATCTTTTGGAGCTAATGAAAATGTCTTAGTCAAACTTTCATGTGAACTGTTGCACTGGAAAAAATGTGCTTCATTTTCACTCAGAATATATAAGCATTGAAATGTCTGAATTTTTAGGTTTCAAAGGAGAGAGGGACCACTGGCGCAATGGTAGGACGGTTTGCATTAAAACGCACGAGAGCGGGAAGAAGGAAATCGAGGCCTTCGACTCCAGCATCCTGATGATTCGCAACCCCTACAAGGCCCTCATGGCGGAATTTAATCGCAAGTACGGCGGCCATATTGGATTTGCATCACAGGCTCACTGGAAAGGAAAAGGTGAGCTTACAGAAGCGATTCTTAGGAAATCTGAAGGATTTCTATTTTTTAAGCTTTTCCAAAAGGCCAATATGACGGGTCAATCATAGGAGACCTGTATGATAGAGTTCTAACCATTTTAAACTTTGTGCAAAAGCCTGGACTTTTTTCAAGAAAGCTAGATCAACGATTGCTTCAAACTGTGTGCCGACGTTTCTCTCGACTCTTTTGTAGACGATCACAGTTTTGTTTCCTCTTTTTATCTCCTTCTTGTTTTTCATCTTAGTTTTCTTATTTGCAAACAAGTTCCGTTCCACCATGTAAAGAATATACTTCAGTTCCATAAACTTAGTTAGTATGCGAGCGTTAGAGGGGTATGGGGGGGGGGGGGTGTCGGAGGGTCTTTTTGGGTCAATTTGTTGTAAATTGCATTTTTGTTCTCACTGCCTTCACTACTCATATTGCTGCTGAGTGGTGGGAAAAAAGTATGATTTCTTCTCAGGGTGTGTTTTACACTATGCAACTATGAGATGCGTCACCTCTCTTTGATCTCTCCATCTTTCACTTTCTCTTGCCGCCTCCCTCTTTCACACAACTTTCCCTTATTTCTTAATCCCAAGTGATTTACTTACAGTATATATAATATGACATTAAACATGCAGCCACCATACTGTTTGGCTCTTTATGACCAGTGGTGTTAAACCCAGTTTCAACTGAATTCAATTATATTTTATTTGTATAAGTGCTTTTAATAATAACATTGTCCAAAAGTAGCAACTAACGATTATTACGATTAATTGGATAAAAACATTTTTTCAATGGATTTTTTTTATTATAACAATATAAAATCAATATAAAATATAATCTATATATAAATATAATATATAATTAATATAAAATAAGTTTTGTGACAATTTTTGAAAATATACAAAAAATGTTGACATTTTGTGCAGTTGTGAAGATTTAAGCATTTAGACTATATAATTAATTTAATGTATAAATAATTAAATGATAAATTAAATATACAAACATTGAAAACAAGCATTTGAACGCAGTAAAGCCGCAGTAAACCACGTTTAAAAACAGATGAGTACTGCTGTAGTAGACAAATGCTATAAAAAGAGAATGGAACAAAATGCAGCAAGGTGACAGACTTGATAAGATAAAAAAAAATGGAACGAAATAAGCATTGGTGTGCAAATGCACAAGTATTCGCTGAAAACCACAAGAGCGACTAAAAATTTAATCGTTTACTGCTGCTGTTATTTGCTGCATTTGGATTCAGTGTTTGTTCGCACAGTTTAAATTGAATCCATCATGCGATTATTGCGCCACATGGCGCTTGCGAGTCACGACAGAACAGATCCAGTGCGACTTTCCCGAAGTTAGCGAACAAACAGTTTACACAATAGCGCTTTATCAAACATCAGTGTGTTTCCGTGCATCACTGTTGTGCTCACAAGCTACACAAGCTACACTTTGAATACCTTGCAAGTTAAAGTTTTCTTTGTTGCGTTTTAATATAAAATTCTCCCATGGATGACTTCGGACGGACACTTTTTCTTTCTGCCCGTTGACCCTGTGCTGTCCTCCATTTTGCACGCGGCTGTGTTATCTTGCCCTCACGCTCAACCCTAACCTGAGCAGCTCAACTAATCAATAAAGGCATTCGTTGACAACGGATTTCATTACTGATTATTATCAATTTTATTGATTAGATGTTGTAGCCCTAGTTTCAACTGTTGGAGTACTGATGAAGACTTCATCGTAATTGCAACCCTAAACCATTGTAGCACACTGTTTATATTAATTGCGTTTCAAAGTAATGTTTATAGCTCTTAAGTTTAACCTTCCACAGGAACCTCAAAGATCTTTAGACTGTTCATGGGGAACCATCTTCAGCTGCAAAATTTATTTACAATTGAATAAATCCAAATTTAAGGTGTCAGCAGGTGTCAGAAAGGAACTGGATCAGGAGCATGTGTAGCTTGACAGAGAGAGAGAGAGAGAGAGAGAGAGAGAGAGAGAGAGAGAGAGAGAGAGAGAGAGGAGAAAAGCGAGAGACATTAGGTGACCTAATGGTTATATAATTATTACAGCCACTGTACAGCCCTAAATAAACCAGGATTCATATAGATTTTTCTGCCAAATTTGGTTCAGAACTTCACTGCACAGTGAAAGTGAGGGACGATCAATTTAAATTCCAAAAGTTCTCAATATATTGTTGTCGCTTTTAAGACTGATGAGTCAATCCAAATGATCTGATTGTTCCCCCCTGTACAGTGGGGCAAATAAGTATTTATAGCCGATTTTTCAAGTTTTCCTATTTACAAAGAATGAAGAGATCTGTAATTTTCATCGTAGGTACACCTGTATAAAAAGACACCTGTCCACACACTCAGTCAATCAGACTCCAACCTCTCCAATATGGGCAAGACCAAAGGATTAGGAACAAATTGTAGACCTGTACAAGGCTGGGATGGGCTACAGGACAATAGGCAAACAGCTTGGTGGAAAGGCAACAACTGTTGGCGCAATTATTAGAAAATGTAAGAAATTCAGGATGACTGTTAATCTCCCTCAGACTGGGGCTTCATTGCAAGATCTCATCTCATGGAATATCAATGATCCTGATAAAGGTGAGGGATCAGCCTATAACTACATGAAAGGACCTGGTCAATGACCTGAAGAGAGTTGGTAACATTGTCTCAACGGTTACTATTAATAACACACTACACCATCATGGATTAAAGCCAGCACACGTCCAGGCCTGAAGTTTGCCAAAGACCATTTGGATGATCCAGAGGAGGCAAATCTAACACCATCTGCCCTTCCACATTTCTCTCCTTAAAGCCATACCTACCATCACCTCCTCATCACCTCTGTTCCCTTCACCTACATGCACATTTAAAGTCTGCCCCATCAACAATCATTCTTAACTAGGTACACTTTCCACCAATTCATCTAACTCACTCCAGAATGTTTCCTTCTCACAACATACTTGTGGAGCATAAGCACTGATGACATTTATCATCGCCCCTTCAACTTCCAGCTTCACGGTCATCACCCTATCAGAAATCTCTTCACCTCCACTACACCCTTACTGTACTCTTCCTTTAAAATCACCCCTACACCATTTCTCTGTCCATCCACACCATGATAGAACAGTTCAAACCCTCCTCCAATGTTCTTGTCCTTACCCCCTTTCCACTTGGTCTCCTGAACACACAACATATCTACCTTTCTCCTCTCCATCATATCAGCTACCCCTCTCCCTTTACCAGTCATAGTACCAACATTTAAATGACCAACTCTAACCTCCACTCTTCTTCACTTCTTTCCCTGCTGTAGACGTCTTCCTCCTCTCCTTCTCTTCCTTCGGCCAACAGTAGCCCAATTTCCACCGGTACCCTTTTGTCTAGCGATACCTGTGACAGTCGTTGGTAACCCGGGCCTCGACCGATCCGGTATGAAATTCTGATTCGTGATCCGCATATTTGATTTGGCACATTTTTCACTGGATGCCTTTCCTAACGCAACCCTCCCAATTTATCCAAGCTTGGGACCGGCACTGAAAGTGCACCGGCTTGTGCAACCCTAATGGCTTGCTTCGTTAATAGCGTGAACAATGATGGAAAATGGACATTCGGTGTCACACAGAATAGGATGGGTTCGCTTCTGAGGGAGTTTTTAACTGGTTTACTCATTAGGGATAAAGATATAATCTATAATCTATAATCATATTTATAGGACATTGTTAAAAGTGCTATACCAATAAAATGTAATTGAATTTTTGCATACTGTATAACCAGTACCAATGACTGTACAGTAAATGAACCTTGGTTCCCATGCTTTCTGAACAGTTTCGTGGTGAAAGTTGCATAATGACTCGATTTCTGTAGTACTGCTTTGAGAAATCCTGTAGTTTTGTGACCTGACCGTAGAAAAGCAATCGTTCTTGAAATAACCCCAGATGCCTTATTCTTAAAACAAAGATATTACATTATTTCATTGTTTTGCTCCTTAATGCTATTCACGAGACATGCTAAATGGCAGCAACAGATGGCCAATTCAACAGAGACCCATTGTGAACATTGTATTTCTATTGAAGCCATTGCAATTTTTAATGAGCGTTTCTATTTCACTTATGGATATTTTAAGCAATGGTAAAAGCCTTGAAAACAGGTATTGTTTCAGATAAATAACATTTAAACAGCATTTACTTGAATAGAATTCCATTTTACCTCACAAAGACTTCCAAAAGTCGTCCACTATAGGTTATGAAAAAACAAATCCGCAAAACCACAAATGATTGATTTATAGAAATTGATAGAAAAAAAATTACAAACATTTATAGCATGGATCACCAAAAGGAAATTTAAACATTAAAGGTTCAAATTGCCTTCTATATTTTTAATGTTTAATTTTCCTTACTCTCACATTTTACATTGTGTTTTGTCCACTGTGTCTGATTCATACTAACTCAGAGAGTTTCATATTACTGCAGTTGTTAAAACAGACATCTGAGACAGATAAAAAAAAAAAAAAAGGCGAGTCCAATTGTTTCCACAAGACTCACCACAATAGAGTGTGAAAACCTTTTTGACTCATTACTGCCTTGGTGTCAACCGGTAAATGTGTTGCTTTACGATGAAAGGGTGTGACTTTATTTGAGTTTATAATAAATGATCTTCAAGGCTGCATGGGGTTTGTTTTGTTTGCTGGTTTGTTTTAAATCGGTGATCCGTTTCCTCATCTTCAGACAATGCTTGCCACACACTTACTTTTTCACATTTTGGCTTGGGCTGTAACTCCAAAATGAAGTGGCTGTGGAGTTTTTCTTGTGGATAAAAGATTGGGGACACTGAAGGTCCATCATTCTTAAGGCATGCAGTGATGTTAGTTAAATAGAAAAACTGTTCATGCATACTGTGGTCCTGAGCCATCGTAGTAGACAACTCAGTGTTCAACTCCAACCATGGCAAACTATGCTGGAACAGGTTGCAACCTCTTATTGAAAACATTTTCAATTACATTTACAGCATTTGGCAGACTTACAATGATCTAATTTATATGCTGAGTAGTTGTTTGTTGAGGGCCTTGCTCAGAGGCCCAGCAGTGGAAGGTGCAGGTATGGGTGCCATGATCTTTTTTGGGAAAAATATCTTAAAAATGTAGTTCTTTTGGATAAGCGAGAACTCAGAAGAGAATCAGATTACCAGGATAGAACTGTAAGGTGGCAGTGCTACCCTCTGTACCCCTATACTGCCCGGTTTCATTGCTGGTTCAATCTTAATCCCATGCTAACCATCTTATTAACTACCCAAAAAGGTTTTCGAATCAAGGTTTTATAATCCAAGATTGATTCTTATTGTAGAAAAGGTTTTTCAAGTTCTTTCTCTTCCCCCTTCTGTTTCAGAATGGCCCGAGTTCGTAAAGAACTACGCACCATGGTGGGCATCGCACACGCTCGACTGGCTCCAGCACGGTAAAAACGTACACCTGGTTCACTTTGAGGAGCTGAAGCGAGACCTTTTTACCCATCTAAAACGCATCGTCCTCTTCCTGGGCCTGGAAGTTTCGGAGGATCGGCTGCTGTGCGTCGTGGCGCAAAAAGACGGAAACTTCAAGCGCTCAGGCCTCAGGAAGCTCGAGTACGACCCGTACACGCCGGAGATGCGGGAAAAGATCGACGGACTCATACGCAGTGTGGAAGTTGTGCTCAAACAGCGAAACCTTCCAGGGATTCCAGATGATTATAGACCAAGATGATACAACCTCACACTTTTTCCCTCCCCCTTTTTTTTTTTGTTTTCGTTGTTGTTCTGTTCGGGATTGAAAAACAAAAGAAAACAATAGTCTCCTTATTTTTTGTGGCTCAACCAAAAAAAAAAAAAAACACTTGACAAGAAGGAGGAACATTAAGAACACTAAACCAGCACTTTCAGTAAGCAGAGAGAAAAGAGAGGAAAAGTTCTGAAAAGTCACATGATTTGATGATTACAAAGGAAGACAATCTGATGACTATAGGCAACTTACTATGAGGGCTGTAGTGAGTGACGCACTTTTTTATGTCTTGTCTCATTTGTGTGCATGCGTATAAGTATGTATGGTTGTGTGTGTTTGTGTGTGTGTGTGTGTGTGTGTGTTTGGCACTACACTCTGAAATCATCGGGATATGCGATATTGGTCAAAGTACGCTGGCAGTTTAGCACTAGGTGATGTAATGAAGTACGCATCAGACATAATATAATCTAGGGTCTTTTTTATTTCCTGTTTATTTAGCAAAAGGATGTGGCTTCAAAGTTTTATTTTTACACTTTACACAAGAACACTCCAGCTGCAATATGAAAATTCAGAACCTGGCTACATGCCAATGACAGAAGATACAATAATCGTGTTCTATTTTACTTATTTAGCACACAAACACGTATCATGTAGTAAAAACACTGCCTATTAATGGCCGTGATGAAAATGTTGTGTCCTAAAGATAGAACTGGAGCTTATAATATTAAATACACTGTACGGACAAACGTTTGTGGACACCCAACCATCAAATTTGCATAGCGTTTCAACCTCCCAGTCCACATTTGTTATTATAATAACTTCCACTCTTCTGGGAAGACTCTCAACTAGAGTTTAAAGTGTGCTTGGGGAGATTTGTGCTTATTCTGACACAAGGGCGTTAGCAAAGTAATGTAGGGTGAGATGGACTGGGATGCCATTCATCCCAAAGGTGTTTAAAACTGTTCAAAGAACTATAGCAGGCCACTTAAGCTCTTCCACACACTTCCATCTCATGTAAAGCACATCTTCATAGCACAGGATTATTGTCACGCTGGAACAGGTTTGGGTCTCCTAATTCAAGTGAAGGGAAAGTTTGACGCTACCACACCTAAAGACATCCTATACAATTGTTCGTCTCCTGGTTTGTGTTAACAGTTTGAGGAGGAATCAAAAATGGCTGAAAAAAGTCAAGCATCCCAATCCTTTGGTCCGTATAATGGATATTTAACTAGTATTTCATGTATTCCACATACCCGGAGGCAATGACTTCATAAAGAGTGCATGTCACTGATACATTGGCCTTTGGTTCATTGTTCGGAAAAAGGAACTTGTGGTAAAAGTCTTATTCACATTGAGAATCTGTCCAAAAGTGATGCAGGCTGATGATATATCGATTTCACAACACCAATAACTTTATGCATGCATCATTCTAATGTTGAGTAATTTTTAAACATAATCTTATTTCAGTGCAGTTTTAGGTTACTGTGACTTCAATGGTCACATCTCTCTCTGTTTCTTTTTTACAGAGGTTAAGCATTTGGTATTTCTTGGCCACAAAACAGGTTCTGGTGTTGGCGTGAAAAACAACCAACATATTTTTCCAATTGACAAATCTCACCGATTTGTGTCAAGTATACATTACACTACAAGGTTACATTAACCAGCTGTTCATTATTTCCCTGTTACCATGACAGCGTGTGCCTTTGACGTTAACGTTTTTTGGAGATACAACAAATACTGTAGATTGTCATAAACTTAGAACTGGAGGTTATAATATTCTAAATACACTGTACGGACAAACGTTTGTGGACACCCAACCATCAAATTTGCGTTTAAACCTCAAATTTCACATTTAGTCCACATTTGTTGTTATATTAACTTCCATTCTTCTGGGAAGACTCTCAACTAGAGTTTAGAGTGTGCTTGGGGAGATTTGTGCTTATTCTGACACCAGAGCGTTAGTAAATTAATGTAGGGTGAGGAGGCCTGGGGTGCAATTCATCCCAAAGGTGTTTAAAACTGTTCAAAGAACTATAGCAGGCCACTTAAGATCTCCCACACACTTCCATCTTATGTAAAGCACATCTTCATAGCACAGGAGTATTCTCACACTGGAACAGGATTGGGTCTTCTAATTCAAGTGAAGGGAAAGTTTGACACTACCACACCTAAAGACATCCTATACAATTGTTTGACTCCTGGTTTTTGTTAACAGCTTGGGGAGGAACCAAAAATGGCAGAAAAAATATTTAACTAGTATTTCACATATTGTACATACCCTGAGGCGATGACTTCATAAAGAGTGCATGTCACTAAAACATTGGCCTTTGGTTCATTGTTCTGAAAAGGAACTTGTGGTAAAAGTCTTATTCATATTGAGAATCTGTCCAAAAGTGATGCAGGCTGATGATATATCGATTTCACAACACCAATAATTTTAGCATGCATCATGCTAATGTTGAGTAATAGTCAAACATAATCTTATTTCAGTGCAGTTTTAGGTTCCTGTGACGTCAATGGTCACATCTCTCTTTTTTTCTTTATACAGAGGTTAAGCATTTGGTATTTCTTGGCCACAAAACAGGTTCTGGTGTTGGCGTGAAAAACAAGTGAAAGACTCGATAAAAAGTGAGCTGTATGTTTTAGCAGTATATAAACAGCTGTCAAGCTGAAAGCGATTAAGTGTTAAATAAGAATCAAAATGCTCAAATTCTTTAGAACTTACTCTGTTTTTCTGAAATTTTTTTTCTTTCGCTCTCATTTCTCTAATGCGTTCGTGCAAGATTTGTGGGAAACAAGACTTTTGCCATTAAAACGATTAATTATGTAAAAGAAATTTCAAAAGAACACCACCACCGACACCACACACTGGAAAACTACAACCTGCAATATTCATAGAGATTTATTCATGTCAACAACAGCACCACTTATATCATCACCAACATATTTTTCCGATTTACACAAATCTCACCGATTTGTGTCACGTATACATTACACTACCAGGTTACATTACCCAGCTGTTCATCATTTCCCTGTTACCATGACAGCGTGTGCCTTTGACATGAAAGTTTTTTTGAAAATACAACAAATACTGTACATTGTCCTAAACATAGAACTGGTTATAATATTCTAAATACACTGTACGGACAAACGGACACCCAACCATCAAATTTGCATAGCGTTTGAACCTCAAATTTCACATTTAGCCCACATTTGTTATTATAATAACTTCTTCTGGGAAGACTCTCAACTAGAGTTTAAAGTGTGCTTGGGGAGATTTGTGCTCATCCTGACACAATGGCGTTAGTAAAGTATAGTAGGGTGAGGAGGCCTGGGGTGCAATTCATCCCAAAGGTGTTTAAAACTGTTCAAAGAACTATAGCAGGCCACTTAAGGTCTTCCTCACCTAAAGGAACTTGTGGTAAAAGTCGTATTCACATTTGTGAGAAAACAAGACTGTTGCTATTTAAACAACTGTATTAATTATGGAAAGGAAATTTCAAAAGCACTTACACGCTTAACCACCACCACGGACATGACACAGTGGAAAACTACAGCCAGCCAGCACGACTTATATGATTACCAACATCTTTTTTCGCCTCATCTCACTGATTTGTGTATACATTATGCTACCAGGTTACATAAACCAGCTGTTCATCATTTCCCTGTGACCATGACAGCATGTGCCTTTGACATTACAGGCCTCATTTAACACTTGGATACGAACTAATGTATTTGCAAATGGTTTGTAGGAACCATGTTCAGGAAGTGATGTCTGTAAAAAAAAAAACATTCTGTCTGATTTTCCTGACTTTGTGTACATTTACTTTGTAAGGGGACTCGGAATAAAACTCATAAAACCCTTGTACCGCTTCACGTTGTGACGCAAATTTGTGTGTAGATTGTGCTGTCGAAAACGGCAAATTCGTAGCGAAATCCTTTTAATGACTCGTTAAGGAAGAAAATCCGAGACAATGCAATTATGACCAAAATAATAGCACCCTATAATAGAAGTTGGCAGATGCAGTGGCTGAGCTGCATTACTGGATAAACATGCTTTCACTGTTTGGGTGTGAATTTGGTTATTTTAAGTCATTTTTGCAGGTCATGTGGGCGGCAGGACATATAAATCGGCTGATTCTGTGGCTTTCCTGAGCCACTTTTTGAATGCCATGCCTTGCTAGCTTTCTGTACATGTACCACCATCTCATGACTTTATGGGAGCCAGGTTGGTACAGATTGGTGTGCTGTATGTCAGTGACACGCTGTGTTTTGAGCTTTCCTTGTTTTTCCTGAAGGACCAGGATATCATTCCAGTCCAGCATGGAAATGATTGTGTTGTGTTCAACCTGATTACCGGGACACTTCCTAAACTTGAATATTTATATCATCCATTTGTTTTTCTTTTAAAGGTGAAAAACATATATTGATTTTTGTTCTTATGCAAAAATCTTTCTTTTATCTAAAGTATTAACTCTACTGTACATTATATATCTGCCCCTTTTCTTTGCATTTTTGTTAGCTAGCCACAAAAGCAACTAGACGGGAACTGCGAAATAATATTTACAATTGTATTTAAAACTGTTTAAGGGTGAAAATTTCAGATGACCTGCACGAAATGTCACATACTCATCTGTCTGTAGGCTGAGACTGAACAAGACATAAATAAGAGACTATTATATTTTTTCGACCGAACCCCAAAGACCCAGTCTATCTGAATGTATTTTCAATGGGATGAATGTAACAATGATATCAAATGATGAAAACAAGCTGTGTGCTATTGATTTGTTATTCTTTTCACTGTAACCAGTCACTATAGACAGACCTGGCGTACTACGACGGACTATTTTTGTACTTGCCTGATCGAGGCCGATACTGTACAATCCTCGATAATAAACAGCTCTAAATGCAGTTGTGTTCTTTACTGGCATGAATGCTGTAATATAGAATATATAATCCATAGTGTATATGTTATAAAAAAGTATACAGATGTGTATACAGGGGTATACAGATGTGTTACAATAAATAAACATGAAAACTGCTAAGGAAAAATAAAATATTGCCATGTATTACATTTTCTTTTAAATATGGTAGCCATTTTTTAAATCTTATTACTTTATACGTAGCTGGATTAGTGTAATAGAGTCACATAAAATATTTTGTAAAGCAAAAATGTATTGCGATTAATAATAAAAATCAGTCAAAGGAGAAAGAAAGAGGCTATTGTCATATATACATTACAGCATTGTGAAATTCTGTCTTTGCATATCTATCTATCTTTGATAGAGATGGGGTCTGAGTGCAGGGTCAGCCAAGTTACAGCCCCCCTGAATCAAGGAGCTTCAGGTCAAAAGGTCAAAAGGATAAAATGGTGTCCATACAATAATAATTTGTATATATACACAGTACCAAGTCCCCTTCAGGAACTCTAACTGCACATGGGAACAAACATGGAGTGAAAGCGGCGCTAGCTTCTGTTTGTTCGTGAAGCGCTCTATGTGTGTATTTGTCTATGGTAAGTGATAAATGTACAAAGAAAAATGATAAAAAAAGGAAATTAAAGCAATAATGAAGAGTAAGCACTCTTTCCAGTTGCATGTTCCTCCTTGCCCCCGCTATTTCACAGGGGGATACACACAGCCTTTGTATTGCTTGCTTGAGAGCGGAGAATGCTAGGTCGGTTCTCGAGGGAGCCGAATGCATAGATTGAGCTTGCATGTCGTTGTTAATGCACCGCTCCTGATGAGTGCTCTTTAAGGAGGGTGCTCCTGCTCCTTGTAGTATTGGCGCCGCTTTTGCTGAGGCGAAGCGGCATTCAAGGACCTGGGGCTCGCAAATGAACCTGGCACAGACAAACGCTTTCTGCAAAACCTCCATGCCGGGGTCTGCCCTTTTTCTTGGACCTGCACACCAAGAGGTCCAGGTCTTGGGCTAAGCTATATTTGGCCTGCCTCTTCAGTCCTAAGATGTCGCTATATGCTAATATAGTTGGATTGAAAAAATGGGGTTATTAGACGCTGGCTAGCCATCTCTGCCGGGTACTGCATCGTCCCTAAAAACCACAGGGGCTTGGTGGGCAGTGCTGAGGCTTATGCCAGGTCAAGCTGCATGCTGTCTACACACCTGTTACGGGAGCTAAATGTGGGAGACATGTGGGATGGTCAGGAAATCCGAGAGCTCCAATGTGCGACAGACCTAGCTTTCAGGGCACCTAAAGAGACCCTCCAAGACATCTGCAATGCTGCATCCACCCCGTTGATCTTTGTCAGGTTTTATAGCCTTGACCTTAGTGCCACTCCTGGCCCCTCTGTCCTTCAACCTAGCTGTGTCTATCTACACTAGGCAGGGATTAATTAGTCCGGCGTTATTGGCCTCTCGTGCCCAAATCGTTGTTGACGCAGCTGAAGTTCCTGAACGGGATGCCACACTGCCGGCATCCCTGCAGCGCTTCCTTTCCTTTTCAGAAGCTAGCGCCGGTTTCACTTCATGTCCGTTTTATAGTTTCCTCTTTGTGCCTTCACCCGGCGAAGCCTCTCTTTCCATTTGACAGATTACACACATGATTCAGAGCGTGGATGACGCTATTCTCACAAAAACTCGCTATTATGGAGATGCCCTGACCCAGTCATCCAGCCAGTTAAACTCATACAGTAGCTGTATAGATTTGCACTCCAAATGGTTTCAGATTTTTTTTCAGGAACATTATAATAAAGCTATAACACAGACCATACAGGGGATCATTGTTTGAACCTAAGGCCAAATTATTTTAAACCCTTTACAGGGCAAGACACAAGACATCGGTAACAAATATTGCAAAGGATTGCAAAGTTCTGTGCAATTATAGTGCAAATGTAAGAATCAGGAGTATGCATGTATAGCGTGTATAAAGTGTATAAGTGTGTATAAAGCACGTATAAACTCCCACAGAGGTAGATTGGGTATATGTTGGTATTCCCATTGTAAATATATATATATTTTATCATCATCATCACATACAAATTCTGCAAAACTGATTTAAATGAAATTGTCACAGATGTTGATATTCTTCAAACCATTCCAAAATTACTTTTTTTTATTTTTATTTCATGTATAACTTTCATACTTCTATCTTGCATAAGGTATACCACAGATTTATTTATTTTGTGCACAATATTCTGTGCGTTAGTGCAAAAATCAGACTTGAATTATTTGTTGTAACTTTTGTAACCTTTATTGGAATGATTAAAAAAAAAAAACAAGAATCATTTTGTTATAATTGTGATGCAGTGGCTGATGGGATATATGGATTATTTGGAAATATACACAATCAAAAATTTGATATGAAATACAGGTATATGATTCATTTATGAAATTTGTAATACATAAACATAATGAACTAGAGGTAAAGAAGAAATATAAAGAAAACAAGATAATATCAAAACATTTTTAAATAAATATAAAAGAAACAAAGGGAAAAAATGCAAATTCACATTTTTCAGGAGTTAATGCCAAAACGGAAAATATAAGCTTCAAAGTGAATATTAAATATAACCAAACATTTTCTCTTTTTTCTCTTTCATTTTTTTCATCAGGTTTTATTGCTTACTTAATAAAAAATAAAAAAAGAACTTTAAATGCTGAGCGCTTAGTACATTGTTTCATAACTTGAAGTACATGCAATACTTTTACTTTTAATATTATTATTATTATTATTAGTATTATTATTATTATTATACCTTTTATTAAATATATTGAACATCTGGACAAAATTGTTGGGACACCTGCCTTTACCAGACAAATGTGGTTCTACACAAACACAAAGCTAGAGGTACACAATTGTTTAGGATGTCTTTGGATATCATTTAAAAAAATTTCTAGGAGACCCATACCTGTTCCAGCATGACAATGCCTTTATATGCAAAGCCAGCACCAGGAAGATATGCTTTACATGGGTTGTAATTGAAGATCTCCTGCTATAGAGCTCTGACATCAACAATATGGAAAACCTCCGGGATAAATTCAAACATTGACGGTGCCCCAGGCGTCCTCACCTGATCATCAGTACCTGGGTTTACACAAATCTTCACAAGCACTTTCCAGAATCTAGTGGAACATCTTCTCAAAACAGCAAATGGGCACTAAATGTGGAATGGGATGTTCAAAAAGCATATTTGAATCTTATTGTCAGGTGTCCCCACATTTTTGTCCATAGTTTGTATATTTATTTACTTTTCCTTTAGTTGCACTTATTAAGCTAGGCGTTATGAAAGTCATCCAGTGGTTTTAATGACAGAAGCAAATCTGAATTCTTCTATTCAAACAGCGCTTGAATGTACTCCTGAGTTAGTAATAGACGTTGCTCGGAGCGTACTCCGGGCTTCCTCCTCGAAAGTGCTCTCAATCTTGGACCAAAGTGCATAAAATTTCCTCTTAAAATCCTTTCCCATGAAAGCATAAAGGAAGGGGTTCATAAAACTGTTGGCACTTGCAAGCGTGGTTCCAAATTGTTGCCCGATCTGAATGATGCTATTTTTTACATTTATTTCCAATAAGTTAAAAATGTGATACGGCAGCCAGCAAATGAAGAAAGCGGCTATCAGTGCGGTCATGACCTTAAACGGCTTATTGGACCTCCCCGTCTGGTTATATTTCAGCTTCTGGATGATGAAGGCATAACAGATGATGATGACCAGGAGGGGGATCGCAAATCCAAAAATGAATCGGCATAGAACTATGGCAATGTGTTGTTCGTCGTATGCGTAGTTGTAATAACAGATCGTCTCAGAGTGTCTATGGTACGTGGTATGTACATCTCGGAAATGGGCCGCTGGTGAGCTAAGCATCGCTGAGACAATCCAGGCTGCTAGAACCATCACCCAGGCCAGGCGTATGGTGCGCTTGTTTTGTGCCCATACAGGAAACATGACTGCAACACAGCGATCCAAGCTGATGATGACGAGGAGGAAGATGCTGCTGAACATGTTGAGGAACAAGATAAAGGAAGTTAACTTACACATAAAGAGACCAAAGCTCCATTCGCTTTTAACCATGTAGGTGATGTTGAAAGGCAGGAAGACACAGAAGAGGAAGTCTGACACAGCGAGGCTGAGGTACCAGACAGTGTTGACTGTTTTCTTAATTTTAAACCCTGCGATCCAGATCACCAGACCGTTTCCAGTGATGCCAAGAAGCATCATAATCACATTGACTGTTGCCAGGAAAACACACATCGCATCAGTGCAAGTATGTGTTGGAGCCGCTGGCACTGACGGTGTCATTGAAGAATCATAATCAGGGTAATCAGGGTAATCAGGGTAGTTATGTTCAGAGTTGTAACCTTTTTCAGATGAATTCATGCTGCCGTGTGAATCTGTAGAGAAAACAAACAGAATCGTGTTTTGTTAGCAAAAGAATTTTCAGTATAAAGGAGGGGTACAGTATTATACATTATACATTATTCTGCTCTGATTTTTACGCTGAAAAAACTTTTTGTACATGATCTGAACTAATACATTAATTTTTTTACCTTGCCCTTGTATAAACTTGAATTAGTTAAATTCTCTGTAGGTAAAACGGAGATTTGTTGATGTAATATAAACTATTTGCTTTAAATCAAATAAAAATTTTACGTTTTCCATTCAAACCATGTGACTACCGTCATCACCAAGGCTTGGCCTTTGAATTTTCTGATCGTGCGTCATTTTGTTTTGGCAGCCGCCATTACGTGCAAGTAACCTTGAGAATTTAATGATACAAAAAAAGAAGAATCTAATAGCACTGTTGACATCCTTTTGTGGGGCACAAAAGTTATTGTTAACTGATTAATGTAAGTGTTTGTCAAATGTCTTAGCCTGAGTGTAGCGAATTGAAATCTTGCATGGCAGATAGCTTTTAACTGATTAAAAACACATTATTCATATTCATAATAACTGCTTCTTTTTTTCTCCTTTATTGTTTAATGTATTCTGGCAAACTCATGAAGCACAGTTTTTTTTTTGGGAAAAAAAAAAAAAAGAAGAAGATTAATGTATAGTCTTTGTTTATACTATAAAATACCTTTTGAATCTTATTATATATTATATATAATTGTATTAATTGTGGTCACGTTCCAAAACGAAAAAACACAATAAAATGGACCCTACCCCAATAATGCAATTTTGTGTATACAGTACTGTACTGTACTAACATTTCACTGTAATTTATAATTAATAATTAGATTTTTATTAATTAATTCCATTATTTCCACATAAAACTCAATAAAAACTATTTCCTATCCGTGAGAGACCAGGAAAATCAGCCAAATTAATTAGTTATGTGGCAAATGCAATAAACTGGGGGCATGAGATTCGAACCACCGTAAAGCGGGGGATTACCGTATATGTTTTAGGCCTGTCATTTCTTTTTCTTTTTTTTAGCGTTGTAATTTTTTTCTTTTTTTCTTTAATTCAGTTGCTAATTGCTGTCATTATCTGTTGCTTATCATCATTATCTGAATGACCACAGTTTGGAGGCATCATCACCCAGTCACAACATAACTGTAGGTAAGTTATCACTATTTGATAAAACCAAGTAGATGCTTGAATTTATCACTCTTCTGAATTTAGTCCTTGAGGTTTAAGAATTTGGTTTTATATATATTACATTGCTTATGCCACTTTATGCCACTTTCAGTGCCGGTCCCAAGCCCGGATAAATGGGAAGGGTTGCATTAGGAAGGGCATCCAGCGTGTGCCAAAACATGTGCCAAATCAAACGTGCAGAGGATCCTGCTGTGGCAAACCCTAACGGGAGAAGCTGAAAGAAAGTTTTTTATTCAGATCTTAAATTTTAACATGCAAAGACTGTGGTGTCACCAAATCGAAGAAACCTGAACTTCTCACATTTTATACTCGATCATAGACATTTTGGACATCGTTCTTACCCTTGCACTTATTCAAGCTGCCACTGTTGTTTTAAAAGCTGGAATGCCCTTAAGAGCCATTTGTCAGGAAGCTATGATTGTCATGATTTTCAAAAAGATTTTAAAACATTTCAATGCACATTATGTGGATACAAACACACCTCATACTTTAAGATTTTCATTATCACATTGGCCAACATCTAAAAAAATCACAAATCTGTTTCCTGTATCGTTTAAAGGGTCTGGAAAATGAAAATGGAAAATCCTTGTACAAATTTGAAAGTCCTTGGTAAATTCTCTCAAAATCAAAACTACAAGTGACTTGTTTCCAGTAAAAAATGTAAAAACGGCCTAAACGTAGTGAACCTAATCACATGCCATCGTTTCCAGCTGGAGAGACAGCAGAGCATCTTGAAATGTAGCGCTTGGTGCTTTTAAAGGAGGTGAAAAAAAAGGAACAATATGAGTGTTATCAGAGTAAAAAACCAGCTAGGATATTTGTCTTACGAAGGCAAGCCGTTGTGAAGAAACAGCCAAGTGTTGAGGAATTGCAAGTGTTTGAGTGTATGTTTATACAGATACCACACACAGTAATTGCTGTGAGAAGTCATTTAAAGATTTCAGTCACTACATTTCAGTCTATTTAAGAAACTCATGTTCATCAAAATGCTGCTGTGTATCTGTGAAATTGCTTCTCACAGAGATGCTTTTGATGGTCTCTGGTTTGCATCTTTTCCAAAGATAAAGGCAGAATTCTTGTGCATCAAGCAATATTTTTGGCTGCATTGGATAAACTGTGTAGTCCACATCTTCAAGAAATTCGAGGCATTGTGGTTCTCAGTCTGTAGTCTGCTTTGTCCATGTTGTCCCTAGTTTACTAGAAATTAAGCAAAAGATCTTGGAAACCACTGATTTGTTTTAAACATTGTAAGTATTGTTTTGTCGCATTGACAACTTTAAATCTTATGCTTTGCACAGTCTAGATGTAGATCTCAGGAGAAAATGCATCTTGAAGTGCCTCATCGTGTATCTGGGTGAAGATGTGTGCGGCATAATCAAAGAACACCCGATGAGGTTGGAAACTTGAAAAACACTGATGCTTGGATGTGCAGTCTCTCAACTTCTCTCTGCTTGTATGCATTTTAGATTGGCCAGAAGGATAAAGCACAGAGGGAAATTGCACAAACCACTGTGGCCATTTTTGTGCTTCGTGAAGGTGCTGGTCTAAGTACACCATTGGGCATCAGCATAAAGTTGAGGTTTTAGGCGAGTTGCCTTCCGTTGCATCTGCTTGTGCAATGATGTTTGGCATTACTTACATGTTAAACTTGAGGTATTATGATAGACTTAAATAATACATAATTTGAGACCTTTGAAAAAAATGATTATGAATATAGAATCAGGCAAATGTCCAGAAAAGTGCAGAACCTCTCCTCAAAGCTACAAGAGTGAAATGCATGTATACTGTATTTCTAAATCAGTGGCAGTTGGTCACAAAAAATGTTTGTGTTACTTTTTAAATCTACGCTTTATCAGAAAACTGTTTTTCTTTGATTTGTGAAGGACGTTTTATCTACAGCACCGAATCAGGCAAAAACATTGCATTGGCCAATTGCTAAGCATGTTTTTGCTTTTATTATTCTATTTCTATGAATATATTATTTTTTTCATTTGTGGGTTTTCATTGTTCGCATCTATTCCAGCTATGGTTTGATCTTGACATTTTATTTGCCAAAATAAGTAAATGAATGGTAATAAATATGGTTACATTTTTGACTGTGTAAAAGGAGTCATTTTTTTTATTTTATCATTCCAACTATTTGGATTTGTAATTATTTGGAAAAATTAAGTTCATCCAAATGTAATCTAATAATATTGTATGTATTAATCAGATGTTTAAAAACTATTTGGTAAAAAAGTGTTTTTTTTTTTTGTTTTAATACATACAGAAAATTGATTTGTATGAATAGATTTCTATTTAGTCGAGGAAATTGATTGCTTGTAACAAGTTGAAGTAATTTTGGATCCGACTTTTTTTTCCCCCAGTGTAAAAGTGACTCAATGATCCATATCTAAACTCGAATAAACTGCTGCCACCCAACTATTTGTATCCATATGTACTGCCATTTAATGCCACTTCATTCCACCCAAACATTGCTGTTTACACACAACTGCACTTTTAAGCTCTTTGCAAAATTACAGTCTTAGAATCTGGAACTTAATGCAGTGAAAGTAAAAGTTTAAAGAAAGACAAAATAAGTTGTGCACTTGTAAATAATATGCATGAAAAACACTTGTGAACTTTGTTTTATCCCTTTTTTTAAATGTTTTCTTTCTTTCCTTCTTTCTTCATATATAAAATTCTTCAATGCATATGCAATACTTGTAATGCATTCCATTAGGTGCTTTTAGACTCTTCGCCAAACTCTATAAATTGTCACTATAGCAATTCCAACAAAACGATTGAATAAAGAGAGAAGCACATTTTTTTAAAAGAACAGCGCAGCAGCTACTGTAAAACAAACGGCTTGATAGGCATGTCTTCTAAATTCTTGACAGCCACATGTACATGTACTGTAAAGCTCACGCTTTCACTCGTATCGTGGGTGTATTTATATCAGGAGCAATAACTCACCGTTTCAAATGCCTCCTTCTGAACAGTATTTCTGCCAAAAGATTTCCTCTTTATGGTGCAGGACTTTTTTTAAACAATGTCATTTTTCTCAGTTCTCATTTTTCTCAGAGCGGAGGCAATTCTAAGAAACAAACATGCTTAGATAACCACAAAATTTGTTTTCTCCCCACCCTCCTGCACCCTCACTGTAGGTCACCCAGCTGTTGTTGCACTGCAGTGGTCATGTAGGAAGAAAGTTTAGATAAAAAATTTTTTTCATTGGTTGGTTTTTTCATTGGTTGGTTTTGACAAAACTAATCAGACTTATCTGGTAAACACTATATCTTGACATGCACATCATACACACATACACTCTGCATGATGGCACCCCTATGTACAGTAAGCTACTGTACAAAAAAAACAAACATTTTGCATGTGAATATGGACAATGTGTTAATTGATCTAAAAATAGATTTTTTAACAAATGCATTTACAGGGCGATCATCAGATCAGAATGGGACTAAAACATTGGGTTTGAAAATGCACTAAAAATAAATGATATAATTATTATTAATATAAGCAAAAGAAGATGGCATGAAAAATCATTCACATATTACCAGTGGAAAAAACAATGACCATTTATTGAACCTTGTTTATTACATTTTGTCATGGACACAATCAAGAACATAGTAAAAAAGAAAGATAAGTGGCTTTTACATGTGCATTACAACATAATTAAAATCTTTCCTTGCATATCCCAGCTTGTTAGGAAGTTCAGGTTTGAGGGCCCAATTTGAACCCCCAACCTTCTGATCAGTAACCCTGAACCTTAATTGGCTAGTAAGACAATACACTGCCCACAGTACAATTAAAAAAACAAATGTACAAGAGTACAGATCCTACTGATTACCTGTTAGCAGGATAAACACATCACATCACATCCACATCCATATATTCTCTTTAAAATATTAATCCAATCAATTTATTTTTATTTGTATGGCGTTTTTAACAATGGACATTGTTTCAAAGCAGCTTTAAAGAATTTATAAATTTGCTCCTCATGATTCTAAATTTGTCCCTAATGAGCAAGCCAGTGGTGACTGTGGTGGCATGAGATGCCATGAAGAAGAAACATGAGAGGAACCAATCTTCAATCCTCATCTGGATGGCATTGAACGTCCATATATCATCGTTGTGAGGTGTGAAGTGACAGGTGATTAAAATGGACCCTGTGGTGCAAAATACATACGGTGCAATTTTCTTCTCAGAAATGTGTTGAATCTCTCCAAAGAAGGGTTTTTTTGCCCATTTTTTTAAACACTCTATTGTTATACACTTCCACTGCACCAAATTTTGACTGGAAATCCATGTCGAGTTCTTGTGCAAATCCAACCAGCTACATAATCCTGTCATCTGGGGTGTTTTCCAAAGAGGAAAAAGCTTCTTCATGTGGTCTTTTGATTGCCCCTCAATCAACTTTTTGACTTTATTGTAATATATTGTCGAAAGTGCTATGCAATTCAAATCAAAGTGAATCGTTCAAATCGAAGTGAACGCAACGGATTATTCTTCTCACAGTCAGGAACATGACTATACACTATATACAAAGGAATCAGAACCCTGATTTTCGATCAGCTTCCTAGTTTATCCTCAGATGTGAGTCGAAGCTCTGGCGTCCATAGAACTGGAACGGGATAAGTAGCGGCTCATGGTGCGTCCTTCTTCTCCTATCGCGTTCTCGATCTTAGACAGGATGGAGTTCTTAAACTTCTGCCTGAAATCGTTGCCCATGAAGACGTAGAGGATGGGGTTAAGGAAGCTGTT
The DNA here is from genome assembly GCF_014805685.1 of Silurus meridionalis. Taxonomy (NCBI): domain Eukaryota; kingdom Metazoa; phylum Chordata; class Actinopteri; order Siluriformes; family Siluridae; genus Silurus; species Silurus meridionalis. Next base: position 15,775,490 of record NC_060910.1, on the reverse strand, counting down.
GGCTGAAGCCATGGAGGTTCCGATGCTGAGCCCGTAGATGATGATCTTGGTGGGAAAGCTTTGGTTCAGTTCAGCCAGCACAAAAGTGTGGTAAGGCACCCAGCAGAAGAAGAAGGTCACAATAAGAGCTGTCATGATTTTGAACGGCTTTGTGGATTTCGCCATCTGGTTGCTTCGCAGTTTACAGATAATGACCGAGTAGCAGACCATGATAAACAGGAACGGGATCAGGAACCCAAAAATAAACCGGCAAATGGTTATATATTTGTGGCTGTCTACGATAAAGTAATTATTGTGACACCTGGTCCTGCCTAGATGGTGCTGAACATCACGGAAAATGGCAGACGGCATACTCAAGGACACCGATAAAACCCATGCGATGAGAACAATCAATGAAGCCTTCTTTATCGTACGCTGGTTCTGTGCCCACACAGGAAACATGACAGCTATGCAACGATCCATGCTGATGATGACAAGAAGAAAGATGCTGCTGAACATGTTGAGGAACATCACAAAGGAAGTCAACCTGCACATGAAATGTCCGAAGATCCAGTCTTCCGTGGCTATATAAAAAGTGTTGAAGGGCAAGGTGGCACAAAATATGAAGTCGGAAATGGCCAGGCTGAGGTACCAGGTGGTGTTGATAGTCTTCTTCATCTTAAAACCTGCGATCCAGATCACCACACCATTTCCCACCACCCCCAGCACAATGATGATCACATTTGCGGCCAGGAGCAACATGCACAGAATTTCTCCCTTACAAATGTGATGTCCGTGGTCATTGTAAACAGAGTCTACATCTGTCTCGTTATCATTTGTGTAGTTTGCATAGTCCATAGAAAAGAATTCGAGCATGAAATCTGTTGTTTCCATGGTAAAATTGGTAACGTTCCTTCTGTTCCCCTGTAGAAAACATGAACACAGCTTTAGGCTCTTCGGCATGTTCCAGCATGGTAAAATTTAGGCAAAATTGTATTATACATTGCTTATTATTACTTTTATCATTTACACAGTAGTTCTGTGCCAAAATGCACTGCATCTGGCTTTTATTTTACTGCAATCAAACTAGTACATCACGGTTATTAGACTAACATGTTATTGAAACAGATGAAAATAATTCGAGCATAAAAACAACTGGCCTCGTAATAACAAGAGGCTGAAAAGACAGACTTGGGGGACATAAAACGAGAGAACCAAACAATCCTTTATTTTTTTTGTATACATTGACATTTAAATGCAACCTGCTGATATTAGAAAATAATTTAATTGGACAAGTCTGTACCACACCAAATCATTGCTAATTATCTTCCTATTACAGCATGCCCCCAAGTGATTAATACATTATATGTCTGCTGTCCAAACATCTGCCATTTCTTAAGATCACATTAGATTAACTTTATTCATCAAGAACAATTTTATGAAATGAATAATTTGTGAAATAAAAAAAGATGCTATGAATAACACTACTAGATACTTGCTCGTTTTCATTTATCTATTTTTTATTTTTTTTTGCAAAAAAAAGCTAAACTGCTTAGAATTTGCCTTGCTGTCAATCAACAAATGTTCAACTCGAAGTGAAAAACTTAGGAATACTCTAATTAAACATGTTCTTTTTTTAACAATCAAACAGACTAATAAAAACTAAATAAAAAAATAAGTCATGCAGCTAATAGTCATTTTCCATTTAAATGGCCACTGTGGGAAAATTGTAAAAAAAAATCTTACGTGAAATTAAAAAATGAAAAGAACCAAATTCTGACTAAATCCACTGAAATATTTTAAATAGTTTATTTTATTTTTTTTTGTTGTATAGTTTTCTAGTAAAAAACAATAACCCTATAGCAATAAAAAAAAGCTCTTACCTTTTGAAGGAAATCAGCTTGTGTGTGTCATGCTGGTTTTGACAGCTGTATTCTGTGGGCTGCTTTTATGCTGCTACAGAGTCAGGTGCCACTTCTTATGAAACAGCTTCCGCAGGAATGACTTCCGCAAACACCCTTTCACAATGCATTTTCCACATAAATGTCTGAATTTCACTTCTGTTTAAGTCCTAGACAATAATTAACAAAATACTGTGTGTCCTGTTTTTTTTCCATCACAGTCCAGATGAACAGATCCTTAATCCAGTTTAGTACGTCATGGAATTCAAGATATTTTTTTTCTTTAGTCTGATGTTCTAACACACACACACACACACACACACACACACACACACACACACACACACACACACACACACACACTATTGTTAAGATCTTCTATCACTCATATATTCATAATGTACAAAGCAATATTATGTTTGTAACATAGTAATATAAAAACACAGTACAACACACCCGATTTCCTCCTAAGATGTATTTACCTTCAATTTAAAAACTTTACAGTTGATGAGATAAAATGAATGTCTAAACCAATTTGTTTTACACATAGGGGTTCTATACTGAATGCCAGAATAGAGGAGGTGAAACTCACCTAAAAAAAATGCTCTGGGCGTTACCCAAAACCTATGAGATAACTGGGCCATATTTATCTGCTTCCTCGCTGTAAATTCTAGTTGCCTGGTTTCCTCTCAAAACCAATTTTGTTTTCCACATTTAAAGAATTAAACCACCACAGAAAGTTAACAGCGACTCATGTAGGATCTGTAGAACATACACATAAACATTTTATCTACATTCAATTACCGTAGTTTCTGCAAGCAACACAATGTCAGAGCGACAATGTCAGTCTTTTATCTCCTTCTGTATTGTCACGGAAATCTGCAGTAATATGAGGGGACGGATGTCCACACTAACCAAATAAAGCAAATAAAAATTTCACTTCTACTTTTGACTTTATTTCTTTCTAACTTAGGTCTTAGGTATATCTACCTATAAAAGACTGGGTTATATATGTAAGGGGAACAAAGGTTTGTGCAGATACTGCAGTGTGAGACCATTCAGTGCGAGAAGTATTTTATAATGAACGTGAAATTATTCATATTCCAACCTAGACATAACGAAAACTAGTTTTTCCTGCATACATAACAACACAGACTCAGGCAGGTTGGAATCCATATGCAGATTTAATGAAACCGAACAGATTGATCTAATACACAATTCCAAAACAAAATAGTAGTTGCAGACACTAGGTTCAGAGCACAATAAGAACAGTCCACAAAACAAACAGATCTAAATAACAAAACAGTACTTACAGATGTAAAGAGGTAGCCAAGATTGGTACACAGTGGCAAAATAGATAATGGGCAACGAAACCGCTTTTTTCAATAGGAATTATAATACTTTGCACTGTATTTAGCAAAAAATGTTTTCTTTTTGTGGAAATTTGCGGGTTCTCGTTTGAAACCTAACTAACAGCAAGTTGCGGCACAGAAAACCTTGCTGGCCCTGACAGTTAGGAAGAAACATTGAGAGGAACCCATTCTCATGTGGGTGAGACATTGTTTATTTGTTACAGTTTCATCATTGTTGAGGTTATCAACCGCTCACTGATCATGGGAACTGCAGCTTTTGTAGCAAACTGTAATTACAGTCCCAAATTTGTCTTCATGCTTGTTGAGTTTAACTCTCCACAGTAACCCCATGTAGCTTGACAGATAGCTAGAAAGAGGAAATTTTTCTATGTATTTTCATTGTTAGATACTAAGGACACGATTCCTCCAGACCTGCTCCTTCACCTAAAAACACCTATTCAAAAAAGGCTTGACTAAACCAATATGTTTTCAAATTAAAACAGAGTCTGAGATATCTGAATCTTGGTTCCTCTGCATCTTTTAGCATAGCCAGTTAAATTTTTGATATAGAAGAATGGCTGATGCATGAATGCTTTATCATGAGCGATGAAAGAATAAGCTTTTTTTTCTTTCATGTCACCAGTCACACAATTCTCTAACACACTCTCCATTACTTTGCACTGCTGACCCCAGGTACCTGAACTACTCGACCTTCTCCACCTCTTCTCCCTGCAACCGCACCATTTCACTGCCCCCCATTTCCCCCCCCCACACACACACACACACATTGTAACGAGATAAAGTGAACAGTAGGAAAAATGTAAACAAAATATTGTACACAAGGGCAAAAAGCAGCAATCCAGAAAGATTGCAAAAACTACATGTAAACAAGTTATTGGTAATGAAGTGAGTCCGGGTTGTGCAGATCAGTCATGCTTTCGGAACCGCTTTCCTGATGGTAGGAGAGTGAAAAGTGTGTGTGACGGGTGTGTGTGGTCGTCCACAATGCTGTTGGCTTTGCGGATGCAGCGTGTGGTGTAAATGTCCATGATAGAAGGGAGAGAGACTCTGATGATCTTCTCAGCTGTCCTCACTTTCCTCTGTAGGGTCTTGCGATCCAAGACCATGCAGTTCCCAAAACAGGCAGTGATGCAGCTGCTTAAGATGCTCTCAATGGTCCCTCTGTAGAACGTGGTCAGGATGGGGGGAGGGAGATGGGTTTTCCTTAGCCTTCTCAGAAAGTAGAGATGCTGCTGGGCTTTTTTGGTGATGAAGCTGGTGTTAAGTGACCAGGTCAGGTTATCCGCCAAATGAACACCAAGGAATTTGGTGCTCTTGACGATCTTCACTGAGGATCCATCGATCAGTGGAGAATGGTCACTCTGTGTTCTCCTGAAGTCAAAAACCATCTCTTTAGTTTTGTCAATGTTCAGAGACAGGTTGTTGGGTCCACACCAGGCTGTTAACCTTTGCACCTCCTCTCTATATGCTGACTCATCGTTCTTGCTGATGAGACCCACCATGGCCGTGTCATCTGTGAACTTGATGATGTGATTCGAGCTGTGCATTGGTACACAGTCGTAAGTCAGCAGAGTGAACAGCAGTGGACTGAGCACACAGCCCTGAGGTGCCCCAGTGCTCAGTGTGGTGGTGCTGGAGATGCTGTTTCTGATCTGGACTGACTGAGGTCTCCCAGTCAGGAAGTCCAGGATCCAGTTACTGAGGGAGATGCTCAGGCTCAACTTCTCAATCAGTTGCTGAGATAATTGTGTTGAATGCTGAGCTGAAGTCTATGAACAGCATTCGTATATAAGATGTGGGTGGGTGAGGGCCAGATGAAGGGTCGTGCACCTTCCTCCACTCTTTTACGTCACCCTATACTCCTCCTTCTTCTTAAAATACGTATTTACCACTGCCATTTCCATTCTTTTAGAAAAATCTACCACCATCTGCCCTTTCACATTCCTCTTCTTAAGGCCTACCCATTACCTCCTTATCACCTCTGTTCCTTTCACCTACATGCCCATTAAAGTCTGCCCCAATCACCACTCGTACATTCCTAGGTTTCTTCTCCTCCATCTCCCAACCCACTTCAAATTAAGCACTTCAAATTTCAGCTACACATTCATAACCCTATCAAAAACTCTTTCAGAAACTTCACCTCCACTACACGTGATCTGCATAATTGATTTGACATGTTTTACGCTGGATGCCCTTCCTAACGCAACCCTCTCCATTTATCCGGGCTTGGGACAGTCACTGAACGTGCACTGGCTTGTGCAACCATAATGGCTGGGTTGCCAGTCACACAAAGGACAAAAATGTTTATAATTTCTTTAATTTCGTGTTTAATTTCTGAAAATTAGGGGAATCTGCAGCAGAACCGAATGTTCAGAAACATTAGGAATAAGATTTTAAACTATGTATTTGGTCAAATACTGTACACTATTACATTTATAATGTGACATAATTGTCTAGATGAATTCACTAAGGTACCATAGGGGCTGCGGGGGTGCGTCCAAAAACACGGATTTCCGGAAGTCGAAGGGGGTTTTAGAACGTAACTCCCACATGTTCGGGGGGACCATTAAATGCTAAAACCAGGAAGGCTCATAGAAGGACTTCCTCGGTTTAGCAGGGAGAGGGTGAAGATGCAGTAGGAACTGCATCGTGTAATGATATTATCTTAACGTGATTTTTTCTTATGAGATGAAAGAAGGCCAGCTTAGTCAGAGTATCTACATGAGCTACGGAAGAAAGACTGAAGTCCATGATCACACCAAGGTCTTTTACTGCTGCACTGGATGAAACAATTTGTAGCAATTTGTACAAATTACGCATAATGCTTGTGGACAGTGTTGGGGGTAACGTGTTACAATTAACGTGCGTTATGTAATAATATTACTTTTCTGGAGTAACGAGTAAAGTAGCGCGTTACTTTATAAATTTATACATTAATATCTGAGTTACTTTTTTAAAAAAGTAATGCGAGTTACTTTTCAGTTAAATTATTTTGCATAAAAAAATAAATACTGAATTAAAATGAACGTAGTCAAGTAGAATCGCACACTCATACGTGCAAGCCGCGGGAACAGAAGCTGGTCAGAAGCGGAGATGGCAAACCAGAGCATTACATTACTGTGATGGAAGTATTCTTATTATTTTGAAATAGTCAAGGAAAAGGAGAAAGGAATAATGGTTAAGTGTAGATTATGTGTCGGTGAAAAGCTCTTGTCAACTGCAAAAAATACCACTTCAAAAAAAAAAAAAAAACATGTGCATGCAAAGCACAGCACTACAGATGTGTGTGTGTTTGTGTGTGTGTGTGTGTGTGTGTGTGTGTGTGTGTGTGTGTGTGTGTGTGTGTGTGTGTGTGTGTGTATATAATGTTGCATACATGGAAATGGAGACAGAAATATAGAAAACCTTTGCCGACTTTCCACCACTGCAGATCTATGGACTGCTCAGAATAAAAGTTTTCCGTGGGAGACACATGTACGATGCCATCACAGCGGAGATAGAGAGCAAATTCACAGCTCATTTGCTCTTTGTGGGAAGATAAACTGCCACGGTGAACTTTGTAAAAGCGTTCAGAATGTTTCAAGCTGATGATAAAGCAGAGAATGATGTAGACGAGGACGAGGTCATATTTACGGAATTGCACGATGTTTTACGTGATGACAGCGAAAGGTATGTTCTCCCTCCCCACACTCTTAACCTCATATACACGAACGATAGTTACATTCCTGACGGCGAAGGCAGATTGCAAAGCAGTGTACAGAAGTGTGACTGGAAAGTGTTCAGCCTTGTGGTTAAAATTTAGTCCATCATTTTATTATTCTCTAAGAAGTTATTAAGCATTTTAAATGTTTAAGAAATATCTTTTGCCCTAATATAACTTATTTCTTAATGGCAATTATCTATATTACACCTGTTACACCTGTAAGGCGTGAAAGAGATACAAGTAACGCAAAAGTAACACAAAAGTAATATAACGCATTAACTTCCATAAAAAGTAACTAAGTAACGTAATTACTTTTTTGGGGAGTAACTCAATATTGTAATGCATTACTTTTAAAACGTTGCCCAACACTGCTTGTGGAACACCACCTTTTATTTTAGGCAGTGTCGAGATGTTACTATTTACATCTATGATCGAACTGTTGATATAACCCAAATGAGGATGGGTTCCCCTTTTGAATCTGGTTCCTCTCAAGGTTTCTTCCTCATAACATCTAAGGGTGTTTTTTCCTTGGCACAGTTGCCACGGCTGCTCATCAGGGATAAATACACACCATTCACCTTGACTATTGATTTCTGTAAAGCTGCTTTGAGACAATGTCTTTGTGAAAAGCGCTATAGAAATAAACTTGACTTGATGTCTACAAACTTCAAACTACATAAAAGAGCTGAGCCATGGGAGGGCTGTTCCCTTAACTCCATTAACATTTTTTAGCACATCAAGATCAAGAGACATTCAATGTTGTCAAAAAGCTGAACTATAGCAAAGCAAGTCAGGAGACACAACTCTCAACAGAGGCCAGTAGAGGGTCATTTACCACTTTAACCAGCACTGTGCCTGTGCTGTGATGAGTCCTAAATCCTGACTGATACAGTTTGTGAATGTCATTGCTATAGAGGGTATGAGCATGACTGCTATCCTACAATTATATTAAACTATATACACACAGCTGACAGGGACAGAGGTCTGGTTTTCTGATTAGAAGCTTTATAAATGCTAGCAAAAATATTTGACACACAGCCAGTGATAAAAGCATTGAAATATGTTTTAAGAAACATGTCAGTTAATGATCTAGTACATATGTTAATAATTTTAATTAGGAAAAAAAGACATTTCTTTAGTCTCTTGAATGGGAGGCTAATCGCTGGCCTGATATAGTTATATTTATGTATACAGGGTCATTTATCAAATTTATCTGGTTTTAAATTAGGTCTGGATTCTTTTAGTTTTTTGCAATTTTTTTGTCTTTAAAATAATATTTTTAAATAAGGAATTATTTGCTACATAATAGTGGCATGTATACTTCTGTGGTGTTCTTATTCAGGGTGAAGAGATTTGATGATCTAGTAGCATTATGAGCGTTCCCCAGACAATTCTACCAATATTGATGCCATTTACACTTTAATTTTTGAATGGTCTGTTGTACGGTGGGTGTGCAATCCTTATAACACGGCATTATTTTGTAGTTGCAGGCACTAGGTTCAGAACACAAGAAGAACAGTCCACAAAGCAAACAGATCTAAATAACAAAACAGTAATTATAGACATAAAGAGGTAGGCAAGGTTGGTACACAGTGGCACAATAGATAATGGGCAATGAAACCGCTTTTTAAAATAGAAATTACAACACCTTGCACAGTACTTAGCAAGAACATGGTTTATATATACAGGCAACCACCGATAATTAGCGTTTCGGAAAAGGTTCTTATTTTAAACATAACTAACAGCAAGTTGCTGCAGAAAAAACCTTGATGGCCCTGACAGTTAGAAAGAAACATTGACATGTGGGTGAGATCATGTTTATTTGTTTTAGTTTCATCATTGTTGAGGTTATTAACTGATCATGAGTCATGATCCTTTACCTGAAAAGACCTTTTCAAAAAAGGCTTGACTTGACCAATATGTTTTCAGATTAAAACAGAAACTGCAATATCTGAAGCAGGTCACTTAATATCTTCCACTCTAATCCATGTAAACCATATCTGACAACTACTGGAGGTGCAAAATTTTATTTATTTTAAAGTGTAAAATAATCAAGTAATGGTAGTCAATGGTAAGGCATCAACAAAAGCTGGTGCTGATTAACAAGAAACAGGTGTGCATTGTTCGTGACATGTGACATGCAGGGGCTGCTGGGAAGTGTAGTTCCTGTGCTTTTCCTACTACTCAGAAAGTATGGCTTTGTGCACATGGAAATGGTCATGCTGGAACAGGTTTGGGTCTCCTAGTTCAATTGAAGGGAAATAATCCTTGCTAACACATTTAAAAACACCCTATAAAATGTTCTACCTCCAATTTTTTGGTAACAGTTTGGAGAAGAATCACATATGGCTGGAAAAGTCAGGTGTCCGAATTCCTTTGTCCATATTATGTGTATATTTAACACTAAATTATAATGATATATATATATATATATATATATATATATATATATATATATATATATATATATATATATATATTTATTTATTTATTTATTTATTTATTTTTTTCCGCTAAATCCTAGTTTTAAAAGAGATCAGATAATTATCTAAAATAACATTGGACTATATTTGATCTAGTATTTTAGTATTAAATCAAGGGTGTTTCCATCATTATGATTGCGTCCTATCACGTTCTGATTAATCCCGATTACCTTAAGAATGGACAACTGTTGTCTTCCAGAGTATCACAATGAATATTAAAATCCCCAAAAATGAATGCTTTTTTAAAGTAATTAACAGATTTGAAATTCACAAATCTAGAAAAAAATAAATAAATAAATAAATAAAATTAATGAAATAGACTGGGTAGATTTATTTTTAGTTACTACATAGTCAGTATAAACAAAACCTTTTTTGATACTTAAATTTCAATAAAATGTACTATTACATCTCCTGCTCTGATAATAAGATGAAGCCGATGTGTATAAAAAGTTCCCCTTCGGGAACTCGAGCTGCATCACAATGCAATGCTCTGAATCACACGTGAAACCCAGCCAACAGCAAGCGAACAAGAAAGCTACCATATGCGCAAGCAATAGAGCGACTCTAGCTTCTGTTTGTTCAGGGAGGCGCTTTGTGTGTGAATCTCTGCAGGCATGAATTTTAAAAGCAAGCAGAATTACGACTGTGTGCTCCTTCTTGCCCACGCTCCATTCGGGGGGATACACACGGCCGATGTGTTGTTTGCTAAGGTTAGAAGCATGCTCAGTTGGCTCTCGAGGGAGTCAACTGTTAGCATTGTAGTCGTGTGGCTATGCGCTCCCGGAGAGTGCTCTCTGAGAAGAGCCCTCTCCCTTGTGGCTCAGGTCCCGCTTTTGCCGAGGCGTGGGGCTCGCAAGGCACGAAAACGGATGAGTTCTCTCTGGCCTCTCCTGCCGGGTCGAGTGTTCATTCCCCGCAGAAGCACACCCTTTTCTTCTCCCGGCGTAAGTATCGCGGTGTTCCATATTTTTTCCTCAGGAGGAAAATATTTTGGAGGCTAGCGAGCCCACGGACTCCTCACGGACGCCTGTGCTGTATGAGGAGCTCCTGGAGGTAGTGGCGCCGGCCGTGTCTAAGCTAGAATTAGCTTGCCGGATGAAAAGTGGAAGCAGGCCTTAGTCAGAGAGTCGGGCTCTACAGTTCCAAAGAAGGATGGGGAGTCCATCTCCTTCAGGTGGCTCCTCGTTGGACATAGCAGACCATAGTTCACGGACGTGGTGTACCTCCTTGAGGGCCCTCCCCTGCCTAGAGTTATCGAAGCTATGGCTGTGGCCCCTGAGAGGGCACAGTTTCTAGCAGCTGGTCTCTCTACTGAGTGTAGTGGAGACATCCTCCATTCCAGAGTTCCCTCCACAAGGAGGTCGTATGCTCCTAAATGGCACCTGTTCTCCATGTTGTGAACACCACCAGTTAGACCCAGTCAACTGCCCGGTCGGTTCAGTTCTGGATTTCTGGCAGGAACAGTTTGCCACAGGGTTGGCTCCGTCAACCCTATCGCGGCTTATTTTACCCAGCTTGTTTTTTATTTTTTTTATTTAACCTTTATTTTTACAGGCAAGTCATTAAGAACAGGTTCTTATTTACAATGGCGGCCTGACAAGTGGAATAACCACTTAGGGAAAGGGAAGTAGGGCTAAAATAAATACAAAACATAAAAAAATACATACAAAATTAACAATTACATAAATACATTTTAAAACAAAATTATGGAGAAAAACAACTGCATATATCCGTGAACAAATATGATATCATATTTTTAAAGGTTGAAATTGGAATGAATTTATCCAGTTTGAGGGTATTTTGCAAAGCATTCCAGTCGCGAGCGGCAGCAGATTGAAAAGATGCATGACCAAACGCAGAGTTGGTTTTAGGAATGCTTAATTGAAAGTGAAGTGAGGACCGGGTGTTATATGTGACAGGCTTTAGCTGCAGCAAGTGACCTAAGTAAGGAGGTGAGTGGCCGAGAAGGGTCTTATAAATGAAGGTGAACCAGTGTATTTTACGGCGATTGTGAAGGGAGGGCCAGTTAACAGATGAATATAAAGCACAGTGGTGTGTATTGAAAGGAGCATTTGTGGCAAACCTGATAGCAGAATGGTAAAGAGCATTAAGTTTTGATAGGGTGGACTTGCAAGCAACCCTATATATAGTGTCTCCATAATCTAACATGGGTAGAATGGTCATTTGAATAAGAATAAGTTTGGCAGAAGTGGTGAAGGAAGAGCGGTTTCTGTAAAAGAAACCAAGCTTGGCTTTGACCTTAGATTGCAGCTTTGATATGTGGATAGAGAAAGAAAGTGAAGTTTCCAACCAGATGCCCAAGTAGTTATAAGCAGTGACTTGTTTTACCCAGTTGATGGGTAAGCACTGTGGGTAAACACCTCTGGTCTTCCCACTTCTTTCGGAGACAAGGCTCATTCTACCCGGTGTATGGCAGCCTCTACGGCCTGGTCCACTGGAGTTTCTCTGGTCCACCTCTTCAGGCTCTTCTCCACCTGCTCCCTACTCTCACCACAAGTAAAAATATCATTCGCAAACACCACGGAGACTCCTGTCTGACCTCGTCTGTCAACCTGTCCATAACCACTGCAAACAGGAAAGGGCACAAAGCTGATCCTTGATGCAGTCCAACCTCCACCTCCACCTCCAGATTCTGATTTTCTCTATACTTCTCCATCAACATTCTCAAAGTGAATAATGCATCTGTAGTGCTCTTCCTCAGCATGAAACCATACTGTTCCTCACAGATGGTTACCTCTTCTTTCAGCCATGGTGAAAAGATAATGAGTGTTATTCAATCACTAGTCATAATGTTATGCCTACCCAGCCAACATGGTGGGTCCATGGGTTTTATCTGGGTTATATGGGCATATATAGGGACCTGACCTGACCTGACATGGAGCACCTGACCTCTCTGTCACAGTAAGAAATTATCTTTTGTTTTAAATTAATCACATTTTACTGTTGTTTTTATTTAATGTATACTTCTGAAAGATTTGTGGTAATTAAAGTTACAGGCACGATGTAACAAAGGTAAGTGTGGAGAGTGAACTGGTTTACCTCAGAGATAAACACCTGTGGAAAACTGAACATTCTTAACGATTAGCAGATAACTAGGAAATTGTCTACTAAAATGTGGAAATAACGACTTTTCAAACCATTTTCAACCGTGTTTTCTCCATACAGTGTCCTCATGATAACAGGAGGGTGAAACAGTAAAAGCACTGTGGAGTCTTTTTCTCTTTCACTACCTTTATAACATGTGTATATAAAATACACAGAGAAAAGTTTTAAAGAGATTGTGACAATACTTAACATTATTCTAATGTGATTTAGGTGAAATAGGTAGAGGTGATAAAAAAAAAACTTTCATATTTATATTATTTCTAAACATTACTAAAAAATATGATACGTTATGATTACGTTAAAGATAATAAACGTCATTTTGCGCCGTTCAGAAAGTCAGTCAGACCCCCCCAGGTCTCGGCTCAGAAGCTTCACGCATGCGCAGATCTGTTTGACTTGAAGCCGTGCAGTGCAGACCGACAAATCCGAGAGCAGAAAACTCCCTATTCTTCTGAATCACTTTCACTGTATTTTTATGTCAAGCACGCTTCTGTCTGTGCAGTAAAGTCGAACACTTGCTGTGTTAGCTCCACTAAGGCTTTTAAAGACAAAACATCGTTATAAGTAACTTAAACTAATGTTACAGTGGTCAGTTCAAATTCACTGTCCAAAGTGAACCAGTACGAATTCAATAATCGATCTGTGTTCAAGTCCCCATTAATTATTTAAAACATTAATCACAACAAAACCTAAAATTCACTGTATTGATGCATTTAACTTTTTGCATGGTATTGTGTCATTTTAACATCATTTACTCAGATCAGTTAACAGTTTGGGCAAATGGTGGATTAGAAGGTGCTTATGATTGTGATTGTCCTTTTTTTTATTTTTTAGTTCTGATAGTCTTATGCTCATGTAACTTGCATGTATACAAATAATGGATTATGCCCTGGTTGATACAGTAGCATGCTCTAGTTTATATTATTTTTTTTGCTTTACAGGAAGCCTGAAGCAGAACCTTTGCTGAAAACTGTCAGTAAGAAAGAGCTGGAGAAAGCACTTGGTAAATGGTTCACAAATGCAAGAGACAGAGAAGGCAACCGTGCTTTGAGAGCCCAGCGGGACCATGATCGGAGGGCAGTACAGCCAGAAGTGTAAGTCATATAACCATATAGCTAGGGCTGCACAATTAATAATATTTTATCCCGATCACTGTTTTTGCCTCTGTTTAATTAAAGGATTACTCCACCCTGAGTTGAAAAAATATCTTATAAATTACTTACCCTCAAGGTATCCTATACGGTGACTGAGAGAGCTCAACACGCTGCAACTGAAGAAAACACATGCAAATAGAAAAAAACACCAGCAAATAAAAAAAAACAACGTTATCAGTTTGACAACACATGTGCTGCAAACCCCCACCAGAAACACGCTGCAAATCCTCACAACACAACCAAACAGCACAGATCACAAAATAAATGTTTCAAGGGGACCACAACAAGTGACAAACCCATCTGGGACTGCTTATTGTTCAGTGTCTATTCGTCAGTGGTGTTGTCGATGACCTGAAAGGTGAGTTGTTTGTTTATTTTATCATTGTTTGTTTATGATTCCTTTGCCTTTTTGATATTAATATCCTAAATAATCTGATGAAATACACAATTAACTGTAAAACGTTATGTTAACTGGCAAAGCCAAGGAATCATGATCAGGATGTTAAAATAAACAAAAAACTCACCTTTCAGATCATCAACAACAATCAATGATTGTGTTGTGAGGATTTGCAGGACGTTTCTGTATTTGGTTGCATTGTGAGTATTGGCAGCACGTGGTGTTTAACTGATGAAGATGTTTTCTTGATTTGCTGGTGTTTTTTCTGTTTGCATATGTTTTTTTCAGTTGCAGTGCGTTGAACTTTCTGGCCCACCGTGATCCTAGGTGTGACTTACATCTTTCAGCTGATCAGAATCATTGTTCAATCACTGGCTTTTGGCAATAGCCAAATATTGGTTTAGGAGACAAGTTAAGATGCAAGGTTGATATTTTAATTGTTACATTCATAACATTTGGATTCCATGACTGGTCCCCCGGGCATAAGTTATTACTGTGCGAGGCAGAGGTGGGAACAATTCACTGATGAGATTCTAGGATATGTCTTAATTATATTATAGATGCATGTTTTTTTAGATGCTGCTGTGAATGGTAGTATTTTAAAATGTACTAAATTGCCTTTTCTGTCTTCTCTTTCCTTACTGAACTATTCTACATTAGTAATTCTGTTATTCCTGTTTACTGTTTTTTTACTTGAATTAATTTAAATTAAATGTGATTTACACATTCTGAGTTGAAGTCATTTATTTTTCACAGTTCAAATACTCAACCATGTAATTTTAAATATAGAGCAGCACATAAAATCAACTAATATTAGTTCTTTATTAGGTCAGGCACAGTTTTACATTGTAACTGAGGTTTGAAATGGTTTGACAGTGGATTTTCCATAGTAAGATTAAGTACACATTAAGTTCACCAACAGAAATTAATCATGAAATTAATAAATGGGGCCCAATTCTCACCCACTGTGGCCCCATAACAACCCCATAAAGGGGCCATTTGTGGGTTGACCCATGATTAAGTCATGTGGGTCCCATAAGGGTCCTTTTTGTAGCCCACTTTGGCCCCATTTTAACACCTGTTTGGGACCCAAATGGGCCCATATAAAGAACACCTATACAGGCCCCACTTAGAGCCCACCATGGACACATCAGTCGTCCTTCTGGGCTAACACGCATGGGGCCCATGTGGAGCCGATGGACAAATTTCTCTGGGCCCCATTGGGGTTGCCCATGCAGGGCCCAAGTGACAGCCCATCAAAAACCCACATGGGGCCCACATGAAAATGTTGTCTTGGTAGTCGGTGTATCTCACAAACATACCTCTTTCTTTTGTAGAGAAACATTTGTTTTACTGTGAGCTTCGTGAATACACTTTCCACTTCAGTGGAACAGAAGTTTTTCTTCTTCTATCATAAATGTAACATGGCTGCAGATTACCATTATCATAGTTTTATAGGGGTAAATAAGTGTATTTCAAAACAAATAAACAAATCCCATATTGGGCTTAGGTGTTTCCTTGCTATTACTTTGGGTACTTGTTCCTGACTGCAGTCTGTAGAATTGTTAAAATCTTGTTTCATTGAGAGGCATGTACACATTTTTGATAATTGATTTTTGAAAAGTAATTTGTGTAAATAATTTATTAAACATAGGTTTATTATAATCCATTAGAGCCGTTAGAGTTGCACAAGCCAGTGCACTTTTAGTGCCAGTCCCAAGCCCAGGTAAATGGGGACGGTTGTGTTAGGAAAGGCATCCAGTGTAAAACATGCGCCAAATCAAATATACAGATCACGAATAAGAATTTTATACTGGATCGGTCGAGGCCTGGGTTACCAACGACCGCCACAGATATCGTTAGCCAACAGGATACTGGTGGAAATTGGGTCACTGTTGGCCAAAGGAGGAGAAGGAGAGGAGGAAGACATCTACATAGATGACAGGGAAAGAAGAAGTGTAGGAGGGTGAAGGTTAGGGTGGGCACTTTAAATGTTGGTACTATGACTAGTAAAAGGAGAGAGGTAGCTGATATGATGAAGAGGAGAAAGGTATATATGTTGTGTGTTCAGTAGACCAAGAGGAAAGGGGTAAGGCCAGGAAGATTGGAGGTGCGTTTAAACTGTTCTATCATGGTGTGAATGGAAAGAGAAAATGGTGTAGGGGTGATTCTGAAGGAAAAGTACAGTAAGTGTGTAGTTGAGGTGAAGAGAGTTTCTGATAGGGCGATGATCCTGAAGCTGGAAGTTATCAGTGCTTATGCTCCACAGGTGGGTTGTGAGATGGAGGAGAAGGAAAAATTCTGGAGTGAGTTGGATGAAGTGGTAGAAGGTGTACCTAGGAATGAAAGATTGGTGATTGGGGCAGATTTCAATTGGCATGTAGGAGAAGGGAACAGAGGTGATGAGGAGGTGATGGGTAGGTATGGCTTTAAAGAGAGAAATGTGGAAGGGCAGATGGTGGTAGATTTTGCTAAAAAGATGGAAATAGCAATGATGCACACTTATTTTAAGAAGAAGGAGGATCATAGGGTGACACAGGTGGACTATGTTCTATGTAGGAGATGCAACCTGAACGAGATTGGGGACTGTAAGGTGTTGGCAGGGGACAGTGTAGCTAGACAGCATCGGATGGTGGTCTGTAGGATGGTTTTGGATTTGGTAAAGAAGAAGAGGAGGAAAGTGAGGACTGAAAGTAGAATAAGATGGTGAAAACTGGAGGAAGACTGTAGTGAGAGATTCAGGGAAGAGGTCAGACAGGGGCTCAGTGGTGGTAAAGAGGTGCTGGATGATTGGGAAACTACTGCAGAAGTGATCAGGGAGACAGCTAGAAAGTTACTTGGTGTGACATCTGGAAATAGAAAGGAAGACAAAGAGACGTGGTGGTGGAAGGAGGAAGTGCAGGGAAGCATTAGGAAAAAGAGGTTGGCAAAACAGAATTGGGATCAACAAAGTGATGAGAAAAGTACAGAGGAGTACAAGGAGATGTGGCAGCAGGTGAAGAGGGATGTTGCGACACTTAAGAAAGAGAAAAGGATTTGTACCAATTGGCCAGGCAGAGAGACCGAGTTGGGAAGGATGTGCTGCAAGTTAGAGCAATAAAGGATGGAGATGGAAATGTGTTGACTAGTGAGGAGAGTGTGTTGAGAAGGTGGAGAGGGTATTTTGAGCAGCTGATAAATGAGGAAAATGAGAGAGAGAGAGAAGGTTGGATAGTGTGGAGATGGTGAAGCAGGAAGTGGATAGGATTAGAAGGAGGAAGTGAGAACAGCGATAAGGGGAAAAAGAGTGGAAAGTTGGTTGAACCGGATGCCATACCAGTAGAAGCATGGAGATGTTTAGGTGAGGTGGCAGTGGAGTAACGAGATTGTTTAACAGGATTTTGGAAGGTGAGAAGATGCCTGAGGAATGGAGAAGAAGTGTGCTGGTACCGATCTTTAAGAATAAGGGAGCTGTGCAGACCTGCAGTAACTACAGGGGAATAAAGTTGATCAGTCACACAATAAATTTATGGGAAAGAGTAGTGGAAGCCAGGCTGAGAGAAGAGGTGACCATCTGTGAGCAACAGTATGGTTTTATGCTGAGGAAGAGCACCACAGACGCATTATTTGCTTTAAGAATGTTGATGAAAAAGTATAGAGAAGGTCAGAAGGAGTTGCATTGTGTGTTTCTGGATTTAGAGAAAGCGTACGACAGAGTGCCAAGAGAGAAGTTGTGGTATTGTATGAGGAGGTCAGGTGTGTCAGAGAAGTATGTGAGGGTGGTGCAGGACATGAGGACAGTGTGACAGCAGTGAAGTGTGCAGTAGAAACAACAGACTGCATCAAGGATCGGCTCTGAGCCCTTTCCTGTTTGCAGTGGTGATGGACAGATTGATGGACGAGGTCAGACAAGAGTCTCAATGGACTATGATGTTTGCGGATGATATTGTTTTTTGTGCTGAGAGTAGGGAGCAGGTTGAGAAGAGCCTGGAGAGGTGGAGGTACGCACTGGAGAGAAGGGGAATGAAAATCAGTAGGAGTAAGACAGTGTACGTGTGTGAATGAGAGGGAGGGCAGTGGAGTGGTGCGGTTGAGGGAGAAGAGGTGGAGAAGGTGGAGAAGTTCAGGTAGCGGGAGTCAACAGTGCAAAGTAATGGACAGTGTGTTAGAGAAGTGAAGAAAAGAGTGCAGGCAGGTTGGAGTGGGTGGAGAAGAGTGGCAGAAGTGATTTGTAAAGGGAAAGTTTATAGCACTGTGGTGAGACCTGCGATGTTGTATGGTTTAGATACATGGTTTCGTTGGGAGTGACGAGGATGGACAGGATTAGAAACTAGTTTATTAGAGGGACAGCGCATGTAGGACGTTTTGGAGGTGAGATTGAGATGGTTTGGACATGTTCAGAGGAGGGACATGGGGTATATTGGTAGAAGAATGCTGAGGATGGAGCCCCCAGGAAGGAGGAAAAGAGGAAGACCAAAGAGGAGGTTTATGGATGTGGTGAGGGAAGACATTCAGGTAGTTGGGTTGAAAGAGGCAGATGTAGAGGACAGGGGGGTGTGGAGACGGATGATCCGCTGTGGCGACCCCTAATGGAAAAGGTCGAAAGAAGAAAACAATTTAATCAGTCAAAAGCTAAGTAAATGAATATGGCTCAAATTTAATAAACCAATATGGTTTTAATTCTAAAATTGTTGACATTGATTGTATTTTATTTAATCTGAAGCTGTTTATTCATCATGGTTGAAAAACTTTGCCCTTAGTTCACCTGTTAAGCCACACTGTACAGCGCTACATTATGACTGTTAATGTATTTGAGCACTTTCCCATAACAGGTTCAAAGTACAAAGCCATGCAACATGCATTTCAGACGTTGACTGTAGGGTCGTACTGAAGCACTTAGTGACTTTAAACATTAAACTTTAAACAAATAACATTTCAACATTTGTCACAATTTAGTTCATAGATTCTCTTCACTGTTAAATCTGGAAAAGAAATATTTAACCTCCTATACATGTAGTTCAAATATACAAAATTCATATATATATACAGTATATATATTTTATATCTTTCAAGCTCCATAAATATACATTGACTATGACAGCTGAATATAGTCAATGTATATTTATGGAGCTTGAAAGATATAAAATTGGGCATTAACAGCAACACCTAGATTCTTTCATTAACTTCCTGGGCCTCATTTCAGAAGATCAAATGCTGTGCATGGGCCTTAGCAGGCTTAAATATGACCGGTGCATTTCAGAGATGAGAATCTCGATGGCTTCTCTAATTTCTCGACAACCACATGTACTGTCAAGCTCAGGCTTTCACTCATACCGTGGGTGTATTTTTGTTAGGAGCAATAACACCGTTTTGAATGCCCAATTCCAAAAAGTCTTTTAGTATCATAGTTATGGGTCCGGTCAGACTTTTTTAAGCAATGTCATTTTTCTCAGTTCTTCTTTAAGAGCTGCCCCCCCATACACACACACGTAAGGTACTGTAAAAAAATATATACAGTATATATTATGCATGTGAATATGGACAATTGACAATGCATGTGTTGACAATCTATCTATCAATAGCTTTTTTTTACCAAATGCATTTATAGTGCGATCATCAGATCACTTGTGCAAATCCAAACGCTACATAAACCTGTCATCTGGGGTGCTTTCCCAAGAGGAAAAAAGCTTCTTCGTGTGGTCATTTGATTGCCCCCTCAATCCAAATTTCTGCTTTGAAATTCGACTTTGTTACTTTATCTATTGTCGAACATGCTATGCAATTCAAATCGAAGTGAATTGTTTTTAAAAGCAACGGATTATTCTTCTCACAGTCAGGAACATGACTTACTGAAACACACTATATACAAATGAATCAGAACCCTGATTTTTGATCAGCTTCCCAGTTTATACTCAGATGTGAGTCGAAGCTCTGGCATCCATAGTCCTTCCTCTCCTATCGCGTTCTCGATCTTAGACAGGATGGAGATCTTAAACTTCTGCCTGAAATCGTTGCCCATGAAGACGTAGAGGATGGGGTTGAGAAAGCTGTTGGCTGAAGCCATGGAGGTTCCGATCCTGAGCCCGTAGATGATGATCTTGGTGGGAAGGCTTTGGTTCAGTTCAGCCAGCACAAAAGTGTGGTAAGGCAGCCAGCAGAAGAAGAAGGTCACAATAAGAGCTGTCATGATTTTGAACGGCTTTGTGGATTTCGCCATCTGGTTGCTTCTCAGTTTGAAGATAATGAACAAGTAGCAGACCATGATGAACAGGAACGGGATCAGGAACCCAGAAATAAACCGGCAAATAGCTATATATTTGTGGCTGTCTATGATAAAATAATTGTTGTGACACCTGGTCCTGTCTAGATGGTGCTGAACATCACGGAAAATGGCAGACGGCATACTCAAGGACACCGATAAAACCCATGCGAGGAGGACAATCAATGAAGCCTTCTTTATCGTACGCTGGTTCTGTGCCCACACAGGAAACATGACAGCTATGCAACGATCCATGCTGATGATGACAAGAAGAAAGATGCTGCTGAACATGTTGAGGAACATCACAAAGGAAGTCAACCTGCACATGAAATGTCCGAAGATCCAGTCTTCCGTGGCTATATAAAAAGTGTTGAAGGGCAAGGTGGCACAAAATATGAAGTCGGAAATGGCCAGGCTGAGGTACCAGGTGGTGTTGATAGTCTTCTTCATCTTAAAACCTGCGATCCAGATCACCACACCATTTCCCACCACCCCCAGCACAATGATGATCACATTTGCAGCCAGTAGCAACATGCACAGAATTTCTCCCAAGCAAATGTGATGTCCTTGGTCATTGTAAACAAAGTCTAAATCTGTCTCGTTATCATTTGTGTAGTTTGCATAGTCCATAGAATTGCTTTCGAGCATGAAATCTGATGTTTCCATGGTAAAATTGGTAACGTTCCTCCTGTTCCCCTGTAAAAAAACAAGAACACAGCTTTAGGTTCTTCGGCATGTTCCAGCATGGTGAAATTCAGGCAAAATTGTATTATACATTGCTTAATATTATTTTTATCAAATGTTCTAAAATAAAATCTTTAATAGTAGTTCTGTGCCTAAATGCACTGCGGTCTGGCTTTTATTTTACTGCGATCAAACCACAAACCCGATTCCAAAAAAGTTGGAACACTGAACAAATTGTGAAAAAAAAAGGAATGCAATAATTTACAAATCTCATAAACATATTTTATTCACAATAGAATTTAGATACCATATCAAATGTTGAAAGTGAGACATTCTGAAATGTCATGCCAATTATTGGCTCATTTTGGATTTCATGAGAGCTACACATTCCAAAAAAGTTGGGACAGGTAGCAATTAGAGGCCGGAAAAGTTAAATGTACATATAAGGAACAGCTGGAGGACCAATTTGCAACTTATTAAGTCAATTGGCAACATGATTGGGTAAAAAAAGAACCTCCCAGAGTGGCAGTGTCTCTCAGAAGTCAAGATAGGCAGAGGATCACCAATCCCCTCAATGCTGCGTCGAAAAATAGTGGAGCAATATCAGAAAGGACTTTCTCAGAGAAAAATTGCAAAGAGTTTAAAGTCATTGTCATCTACAGTGCATAATATTATCCAAAGATTCAGAGAAACTGGAACAATATCTGTGCGTAAGGGTCAAGGCCGGAAAAGCCGGAAAACCCTACTGGATGCCCGTGATCTTCGGGTCCTTAGACGGCTCTGCATGAAATACAGGAATGTAATTGAAATCACAACATGGGCTCAGGAATGCTTCCAGAAAACATTGTCGGTGAACACAATCCACAGTGCCATTCGCCGTTGCCGGCTAAAAGTCTATAGGTCAAAAACAAAGCCATATCTAAACATGATCCAGAAACGCAGGCGTTTTCTCTGGGTCAAGGCTAATTTAAAATGGACTGCTCATTTAAAGTGGAAAACTGTTCTGTGGTCAGACGAATCAAAATTTGAAGTTCTTTTTGGAAAACTGGGACACCATGTCATCTGGACTAAAGAGGATAAGGACAACCCAAGTTGTTATCAGCGCTCAGTTCAGAAGCCTGCATCTCTGATGGTATGGGGTTGCATTAATGCGTGTGGCATGGGCAGTTTACACATCTGGAAAGGCTCCATCAATGCTGAAAGGTATATCCAAGTTCTAGAACAACATATGCTCCCATCCAGACGTCGTCTCTTTCAGGGAAGAAATTGCATTTTCCAACATGGCAATGCCAGACCACTTACTGCATCAATTACAACATCATAGCTGTGTAGAAGAAGGATCCGGGTACTGAAATGGCCAGCCTGCAGTCCAGATCTTTCACCCATAGAAAACATTTGGCGCATCCTAAAGATGAAGATTCGACAAAGAAGATCTAAAACAGTTGAGCAACTAGAAGCCTGTATTAGACAAGAATGGGACAACATTCTTATTCCTAAACTTGAACAACTACGAGAGAACCAAACAATCCTTTTTTTGTTTTTTTTGTATACATTCACAATTAAATGCGTAAGAAGGCTACAGCATGCTGACATGAAGAAATAATTACATTGGACAAGTCTGTACCACACCAAATCATTGCTGAATATCTTCCTATTACAGCATGCCGACAAGTGGTTAATACATTATATGACTGCTGTCCAAACATGTGCCATTTCTTAAGATCACATTAGATTAAATATATTCATCAAGAGAAATGATATAAAAAGAATCATTTGTGAAATAAAAAGATGCTATAAATAAATAATAATAAATAATAAATAAAAACTAAAAACTACTACTAGATACTTGGTCTTTTTTACAAAAATGCAAAACTGTTTGCTGAAAATTTGCCTTGCTGTCAATTAACAAAAGTTCAGCTCGAAGTGAAAAAGTTAGGAATACTCTAATTAAACATGTTCAAGTTTATCAATCTAACACACTTTAGTAAAAACGAAATAAAAAAATCATGCAGTTAATAGTCATCGAGCACTTGTTTAACATTTTCCATTTAATTGGCCACTGTGTAAAAAAAATAAAAATAATTATTTAGTGAAATTAAAAAAAGATAAGAACCAATTTCTAAATAAATCCACTGAAATATTTTAAATAGTTTATTTTAGTTTTTTGTTTTTCCAGTAATGAAAAAAAAACTTATAACGATAGAAAGCACTTACCGTTCACGGAAATCAGCTTGTGTGTGTCATGCTGGTTTTGACAGCTGTATTCTGTGGGCTGCTTTTATGCTGCTACAGAGTCAGGTGCCACTTCTTATGAAACAGCTTCCGCAGGAATGACTTCCGCAAACACCCTTTCACAATGCATTTTCCACATAAATGTCTAAATTTCACTTCTGTTTAAGTCCTAGACAACAAATAACAAAATACTGTATGTCCTGTTTTTTTTTCCCATCACAGTCCAGATGAACAGATCCTTGATCCAGTTTTTTTTCAACTCACACACTATTATTAAGACCTTCTATCACTCATATATTCATAATGTAAAGCATGTTAATATTATGCTTGTAACATAGTAATATAAAAACACAGTACAACACACCCGATTTCCTCCTATGATTTAGTTACCTTTAATTTAAAAACTTTACAGTTTATGAGATGAAATGAATGTCTAAACCAATTTGTTTTACAAATAGGAGTTCTATACTGAATGTCAGAATTGAGGAGGTGAAACTCATCGAGTTGTTCAGTAGCTCCTGGTTCCACAACATCAACTGACTGTATAAGACTGTAGAAAGGACTTTATTCACAATCACACAGACTCCGGAGTTCATGTTAGTTCTCACTCTCCAGTGTTTCTATTGTTTTTAGATTTATAATCATGCCCTTGATATCACCCAAATAAGGATGGGTTCCCCTTTTGAGTCTGGTTCCTGTCAAGGTTTCTTCCTCATTCATGTAGGGAGTTTTTCCTTGTCACGGTCGCCCCAGGCTGCTCACCAGAAATAAATACACATAATTCACTTTATTTCTTATGTTTTGTAAAGCTGCTTCGAGACAATGTCCATTGTGAAAAGCACTGTAGTGATAATAAAACTTGAACTTAAAACATTTTATCTACAATAAATGACAAGGAAGCAACACAATAATGTCAGAGTGACAATGTCAGTGTTTCGTCTCCTTCTGTATTGTCACGGAAATCTGCAGTAATATGAGGGGACCGGATGTCCACACTAACCAAATAAGGCAAATAAAAATTTAACTTCTACTTTTGACATTTCTCCTTTCTAACTTAGGTCAGGTTATACCTACCTATAAAAGACTGGGTTATATATGTAAGGGGAACAAAGGTTTGTGCAGATGTGTGCAGTGTGAGACCATTCAGTGCGAAAAGTATTTTATAATGAACGTGAAATTATTCATATTCCAACCTAGACATAACGAAAACTAGTTTTTCCTGCATACATAAGAACAAAGATTTAGGCAGTTTGGAATCAGATTGATCTAATACACAATTCCAAAACAAAATAGTAGTTGCAGGCACTAGGTTCAGAACACAAGAAGAACAGTCCACAAAACAAACAGATCTAAATAACAAAACAGTAATTATAGACATAAAGAGGTAGGCAAGGTTGGTACACAGTGGCACAAAAGATGATGGGCAATGAAGGGGCTTTTTTTAATAGGAATTACAATACTTTGCACCGTATGTAACAAGAACATGGTTTATATATATACAATCAACCGCTGATAATTCCTGTTCTAAAATCGCAGGTTCTCATTTGGAACCTAACTAACAGCAAGTTGCTTCAGAAAAAAACATTGCTGGCCCTGACAGTTAGGAAGAAACATTGACAGGAATGTCTCTAGGTTATGGATGTAACCCTAGTTCCCTGAAGGAACGATAAGCTGTGTCGAAACGCTTTGGGAACGGCCAGCGTTGTCCATGCTCTGAATCACGTGTAAAATCCGGCCAAAAGGCAACTCATGACATCATCGGCGGGTGACGTCACGTAAACCAGGAAGCTACAAAATGGCGGAGCTATGGTAGCAGCATTAGCTTCTGAGAAAGGTGAAGGTAAATGCTTGCAGGGATGCAGGAAGTATGGCCCAAGACGCAGCGTTTCATTCCCTCAGAAACACTTCCTATCACCTCCACCTGCTCCCTACTCTCACCACAAATAACAAGATCATCCGCAAACATCATAGTCCATGGAGACTCTTGTCTGACCTTGTCCGTCAACCTGTCCATCACCACTGCAAACAGGAAAGGGCTCAAAGCTGATCCTTGATGCAGTCCAACCTCCACCCTAAACTAGTCTGTCATTCCTACTGCACACTTCACTGCTGTCACACTGTCCTCATAAATGTCCTGCACCACTCTCACATACTTCTCTGACACACCAGACTTCCTCATACAATACCACAACTCCTCTCTCCACCCTGTTGTACGCTTTCTCTAAATCCACAAACACACTATGCAGCTCATTCTGACCTTTTCTATACTTCTCCATCAACATTCTCAAAGCGAATAATGCATCTGTAGTGCTCTTCCTCCGCGTAAACCATACTGTTTCTCACAGATGGTTATCTCTTCTTTCAGCCATGATGACAATATAATGAGTGTTATTCACTCACTAGTCATAAAGTTATGCCTAGTCGTTGTATATCACATACAAAACTCTTTACCTCTTTTGGAGAGAAACATTTGTTTCACTGTGAGCTTCTTGAATACATTTTCCACTTCAGTGGAAAAGAAGTTCTTCTTCTTCTATCAGAAATTATTCCATGGCTGCCGATTACCATTAGCATACTTTTATCAGGAAAAAGAAGTGTATTCCAAAACAAACAAACAAATCCCATATTGAGCTTAGGTTTTTCCTTGCTATTACTTTGTGTACTTGTGTAAGAGTTCCTGACTGCAGTCTGTAGAATTGTTAAAATCTTGTTACAATTAGAGGCATGTACACATTTTTGATAATTGATTTTTGAAAACTTATTGGTGTAAATAATTTAATAAACATTGGTTAGAAAACAATTGACTCCTTTTGTCCCCAGTCAAAAGCTAAGTGAATGAATATGGCTCAAATCAAATAAAAAAATATTGTTTTAATTCTAAAATTGTTGACATTGAGTGTATTTTTTTTTTTCATCTGGAGCTGTTTATTGTTCATGGTTGTACAACTCTGCCCTTAGTTCACCTGTTAAGCCACACTGTACAGCGCTACATAATGACTTAATGTATGTGGACACTAAACCATAATGGGTTTAAAGTACAAAGCCATGCAACATGCATTTCCACCGTTGACTGTAGAGTCGTACTGAAGCGCTTAGTAACTTTAAACATTAAACAAAAAACATGTCAGCATTTGTTATCATTTTATTAATAAATTCAAAAATATTTAACCTTCTATGCATGTACTTCAAATATACAAAATTCATAATTTCTTCTCCATAAATTTACATTGACCATATGCAGCTATGTCGCCATCTACTGGGCATTAACAGCAACACCTAGACTCTTTCATTAACTTCCTGGACCTCGTTTTAGAAGATCAAATCCATCACAGCATAGAAGGCTCAAATATGACCGGTGCATTTCGGAGATGAGAATCTCGATGGCTTCAGACTCCTTGTGGGCGCTGAGCTCAAACAGGAATTTTTCAGGTGTTCTGTGTGAGTCTAGACCAATATGATAAACCTCATACTTTTCCCTATGGTTCTTTTTGTTGTGTAGTATTCCTGAGTTTTTTCCTAATGGAAAAAACTAACACCAAACCAGCACTTTGAGTGATCAGACAATGAAGGAGGAAAGGTTTCTGAAAGTCACATGCTGATGAAAAAGCAAGACAATCTGTTGAATGCAGATAGGCAACTTACAGTATTATGAAGGCTATAGTGAGTGAAGCATTATTTTATGTTTTGTCTCCATATATGGCTGTGTACATGGTTTTTGCATTGGTTACTGCACCAAGGTCATAAGGACACGTGGTATCGATCACCAACCCAATATTGTTAAACTAGGTGACGTAATGAAGTGTACATCTGATATTTATAACCTGACATCATAATCTGTTTCACAGTTCTGCCAAAAGAAAAGAGTAAATTATTAAAAAAAAAAATTGTAGTAGAGCAGACAATGAGGGGAAATATAATGCTTAGTTATTTATTTGATACAGTGGAACCCGGTTATCTCGACCTCGGTTACCTCGACAACCCTATTAAGTCGACGTTTTTGAAGTGGAACCGCCAAATTTGCCATTTAACGTCGGTTATCTCGGTGCAGCCGCAGAAGAACTCGCGGAAGTGGCGGAAAAATCAAGGCTTACAGCTGCTACAGGTGTTGTATTGTATACTGGTGAATCTCTGCTGTTAGTTAGTGCACATATGCCTTTTGTTGTTAAATGTTATGCGATGAACGGCACGCGAAAGCCGCGCCGAACGTGTGATGACCATCCAAAATCATAGAATAAACACCGGCAGGATCGGGGGGAATCCGCGGTGTGCTTTGGGAAGAAAAGCGCAGCCGTTAAGAGAGAGCCGGTGGGAAGGCACATACCGGAATACGCATGAGCAATAACAACGACCGCCGTGAACCAACATATACCAACAATACCGGACAGTGAGAGTGTGGAAGTTTAAATAGGAGCTGGTGATGATGCTAAACGAGCACCATATTTGCGCGACTGAAGCGGAGCTTCAGAGAGAGCGGCCGAGAAAACACCTGCCACGCTGAAGGGGGCCGAAGGGGGCGTGGCAGGTGGATTCCTGACAGATAAACATGTACTGTATGTATTTTTATAGCATGCCTTCATCAAACAAATCGCAGCAACGCTGTTGTGTAAAAAAAACCCTCCAAAAACACAGGCATGCACATTCTTATTTATTAACGCACATCATGTACATAAAGAAATTTCAAGCACGTTAATATATTGCCGCGATTTTGATTTTTGTTTATCTCGATCATCGGTTACCTCGATGCTTTTTGGCGACCCCCTAGGACATCGACATAACCGGGTTCCACTGTATTTGCATATTGCATGCATATTAATTCAGGTGCCTGAAATGAGTCCTTTAAAAAAGAGAAAACGTGTACTAGAATGGACCATTTCTTTTGAAGCTCATAGTAGCAGTCCTTGATAATAAAAATCTCTAAATGGAGTTGGGTTCTTTACAGAAATAGAATATATAAACCATACAATATCTTCATTACAATAAACAAAATGTTAAAATATCTAGGCTGATAGTTTTTTTATTGTTTTTATTTGTAATTTTTTAAGGCTGTCAAAATGAGTAATATATAAAAAGAGGCAAAATTTAAACATTCAATGCCACACAATAATTAATTTAATCACTAAATAATAGTTTTATTGATGTTGAAGTCTGAAATCAAGCACCATGATGCACACATCCGGCAATTAAAACCGTCCGTGTGGAAACGTGGCAAAAGTTCAGTTTGGTGTCCTGATGATTGACTTTATTTAAAACACTACGATTACTTTAAAACATTTACAAAAATATTTTGTCTTGATGCTCCATGTTGACTTGGGTTTCACTATTAATAAACATACATTTGCATAAAGCATCAATATTCGTCCATACCAATGTATAAAAACTTGAAAAGTATTATCTAAGATACATTTAGAACGGGAAAATGTGCAATTAAGCTGTGATTAATTACAAGTTAGCTCATGGCAATCATGCGATTAATTGCGTTTCGATATTTTCATCGATTGACAGCCATGTTTTTTTTTTCACATAGCTGTGTAATTCATTTATCATTTTTAACATGGTACATACATCGTTAACACTGCCCATTTTCCATAAGATAAAATTGATGAATAATAAAGGAAAAAAAATACATTTTTGTCAGAATAGGATAACTTTAGACAACACTTGAATGTACTCCTGAGTTAGTATTAGTTGTTTCTTGGGGTGTACACTGAACTTCCTCCTCAAAAGTGCTCTGAATATTGGTCCAAAATGCATAACATTTCCTCTTAAAATCCTTTCCCATGAAAGCATAAAGGAAGGGGTTCATAAAACTGTTGGCACTTGCAAGCGTGGTTCCAAATTGTTGCCCGATCTGAATGATGTTATTTTTTATATTTATTTCCAATAAGTTAAAAATGTGATACGGCAGCCAGCAAATGAAGAAAGCGGCTATCAGTGCGGTCATGACCTTAAACGGCTTATTGGACCTCCCCGTCTGGTTATATTTCAGCTTCTGGATGATGAAGGCATAACAGATGATGATGACCAGGAGGGGGATCGCAAATCCAAAAATGAATCGGCATAGAACTACGGCAATGTGTTGTTCGTCGTATGCGTAGTTGTAATAACAGATCGTCTCAGAGTGTCTATGGTTTGTGGTATGTAAGTCTCGGAAATGGGCCGCTGGTGAGCTAAGCATCGCTGAGACAATCCAAGCTGCTAGAACCATCACCCAGGCCAGGCGTATGGTGCGCTTGTTTTGCGCCCATACAGGAAACATGACGGCAACGCAGCGATCCAAGCTGATGATGACGAGAAGTAAGATGCTGCTGAACATCTTGAGGCACAAGATAAAGGAAGTTAACTTACACATAAAGAGACCAAAGCTCCATTTGCTTTTAACCATGTAGGTGATGTTGAAAGGCAGGAAGACACAGAAGAGGAAATCTGACACAGCGAGGCTGAGGTACCAGACAGTGTTGACTGTTTTCTTCATTTTAAACCCTGCGATCCAGATCACCAGACCGTTTCCAGTGATGCCAAGAAGCATAATAATCACATTGACTGTTGCCAGGAAAACACACATCGCATCAGTGCAAGTATGTGTTGGAGCCACTGGTACTGACGGTGTCATTGAAGAATCATAATCAGGGTAATCAGGGTAATCAGGGTAGTTATGTTCAGAGTCGTAACTTTTTTCAGATGAATTCATAATGCCGTGTGAATCTGTAGAGAAAACAAAAAGAATCGTGTTTTTTAAAAGAATTTTCAGTACAAAGGAGTGGTACAGTATTTGTAAAACCATGCATCACTGTACTGGAACATTTTTCTCCTCTGATTCTGATGCTGAAAAATGTACACATGCCTTGTCTTTATTTCAAGAAACTTTTTGTACATGATCTGAATTAATACATTTATTTTTTTGCCTTGCCATTGGATTAACTTGAATTTATTAATTCTCAGTAAAACTGAGATCTGTTGATGTAATTTAAACTATTTGCTTTAAATCAAATGCCAATTTTAAGTTTTTCTATTTAGCTCTCGGGAGAAAACATGTCGACAGCAATGGCACCTGTCAACTTTCGCATGCAAATGCTTAGATAAAAAAAAATAATAATAATAATTTTTTTTTATCTGACACCTAGTGAAATGTACAAATTTTCTCTGTCACATCCTTACCAATTTACATACACCAATAATTTTTACGCATACTATGTTTACCTCCATACAATTCAAATTTACACGTACAAATCCTTTCTTAAGGAAGTCCTATGATCGTGCACTTATGCAAATAGCAATGCAACAGAATCATCAACCGCAATTTTCGCACATTTGTTTGCTTGTGTTTTTTCTCTGTCTGCAAATCATCCTTTGTTTTGTTTACACCTTTTCTAGAAAGTGGATCTTTTTTTCAAACTTTCAAATGCTTTCCCTATTTTTCATAGCTTTTACTTAGTTTTGTTTTGCAATTATTGTAGCAGACACCAGCACAGAGAACCAAAATGTCAGACATGTTCTTTATTTCTGCACTTGCCCCGCCCCAATCCCCACAACACATGATAGTGCATCAGGCTGGTAATTCGCTGGTAATAAGTTTTTCTTGAAAGCTTCTCAAAATATATTTCTTATGCCATAATCCTTCTTTATATGGAATTTCCTGTCTTACTCTCATCCTGCCTGTGCCGTCAATTCACTCTTTCATAGAAACATTTTACTTCCTGTGTGTTTTGGGCATTCAATTTCTTGCAGCTATTCTCTTAAGTTCTTTATTATCTGACTATTTGTTGCACCTATTACTCATTTTTTATATTTTATATTTTTTTTAATATGAGTTTCTGTCAGGAAGTTCCCTGCTCCGTCTCCCGTGCGTGCCCCGCCCGCACGGAGCTCTTCGCCCAACTACTGATTTGGATCACCTGCGGCTCATTCAACCACTGATCACCTGCCTATTTAAACCCCTCACCTTCACACACTCACCGTTCGTTATTGCTCGTACATGTGTTTTGTTTTCCTGCTGTGGTTTTCGCTATACGCTTCCCCGTTGCGCTCTGCTCTGCACTTCCCTTCGCGCACCTTGGGGATTTATCATCACGAACCGCCTTGCATTGCGGTTCGGGACTCTGTGGGCCACGCTCCAGTTAGCGCACCACTGGATATAACCTTTTGCATGTGTTCTGTGTTGGCATCGCCTCTATTCTGACATTAAACATTGCTTTGTTTCACTTCGGCTTCCGCCTCAGCTTCTCGCATTACAAAATAACGGACCTTGTACAAAACGAAGAAAGGAACAAGGAGCGTTTTTCACCGCGCTTACCTGGAAATGGAAGCCCGACCCAGCACCGCTTCTGACCCGGTTCAGGACCTCATCGTCGCTCTCCGGGCAGCGTTTCCAGCCGCCGCTGCTTGTCCCACGCCCCCCGTGAACACCAGCAGTCCCATGGCACTCCCAGCGGCATTTACAGGCGAAGCGTCTGAATGGCGTGGTTTTTTGCTGCAGGTGAATCTATACATCGAGATGCAGGCGCAAAGTTTTTCCACCGAACGAGCCAAGGTAGCGTTTCTCATTTCTCTCCTCTCCGGTAGAGTGCTGGCTTGGGCACAATCGCTGTGGGAAGCCGCCAGCCCCGTGATGGGCACGTACGCCGCGTTTACCGCGCACTTACTGGAAGTCTTTAGCGCCGCCTCTGGGGTTCTCTTTACTGCTGACCAGCTGCTTCACATACGTCAGGGCAAGGATGACATCACCCAATACAGCCTCCGTTTCCGCACCCTGACGGCATCTAGTGGTTGGAGCGAGAATGCGCTCCTCAGTGTGTATCGGCTGGGTTTAGCTGCAGACATCAGACAGGCTATGGCCGTGCATGATGACAACATTGGTTTGGAGCTGTTTATCCGGAAGTCGATTGGGCTCTCTCAGCGTCTGGCTGCATGTCATTCACCCCAGCATGTGAGTACTCAACCCGGTACTGCGGCGGAACCCGACACTGAACCGATGCAATTAGGAGTACAACGGCTATCCCGCAGAGAGCGAAACAACCGCCTAGCCACCGGGAAGTGTCTGTACTGTGGCACTCCTTGCCACACCCTCGCCAGGTGTCCCACTCGCCTGGATCGCGCAGCGGTGAGTACAGTGGATTTCCCGTCTGATATTTCACCTTTATCCAAACTCACCGTAATGCTTCTAACCCCCTCTCTCTCTCTCTCTGTACATGCCCTGGTCGACTCTGGCTCGGCAGACAACTTCATCTCCCAAGCCTGCCTCGACCGCCTACAGCTCCCCCGAGAGAGGGGCTCCCAGGACTTAGCGGTTCAGACCATCCAGGGGCATCCACTGGGGAAGGGCTGGGTGAAGTTCTGTGCCCCAGTGATCACCCTACAGGTGGGACTGTTCCATCAGAAGAAAATCTGGTTCATGGTTCTCGACAGTTCCACCGTTAGTGTGATCCTAGGGAGGCCCTGGCTGCAACAACACTCTCCAAGATGCTCCTGGGACCCCTGCGACATCCTGCAATGGAGTCCTCACTGCCACGCCACATCCCTTACCCAGCTCCCGAAACGGGTTGTTGTTGCCTCCTCTACCCTGGTTGCTCCTATAGTGACCTGGGGGGGTCACTATAGGAGCAACCAGGTTAGAGGAGGCAACAACAACGACCCAGGGGGAAATCCCACAGGAGTACCTGGCCTTCAGGGACGTTTTTTGTGCCCAGGCCGCCACACGTCTCCCTCCGCACCGGCCAGGGGATTGTTGCATCGACCTGCTCCCAGGGGCCAAGCTGCCTAAAGGCCGGATCTATCCTCCGTCCGCACCCGAACACCATGCTATGGAGGAATACATCCAGCAAGCACAAAGCCAGGGTTTTATCGCCGCTTCCTCCTCGCCGGCCACTTCGAGCTTTTTCTTCGTGGGAAAGAAGGACGGTGGCCTTCGTCCCTGCATTGACTACCGTCAGCTTAACGCCCAGATCGCTCCTCTCCCTTACCCCCTGCCACTGGAGGACCTGAGGGAGGCGAGGGTGTTCTCCAAACTCGACCTCAGGAGCGCATACAACCTGGTGCGCATCAGGAAAGGCGATGAATGGAAGACCGCCTTCGTTACACCTACCGGACATTACAAGTATCGGGTCATGCCGTATGGCCTTTCCATCACGCCGGCGGTCTTCCAGGGGTTCATGAAGGAAGTGCTCCGGCCCTACCTCCAGAGGTTCGTCATTGTCTACATCGATGATATCCTCATCTACTCCCGGAACCTGGAGGAACACCACAGCCACGTGCGTGACGTCCTGGGAGCCCTTCGTTCACACAAACTATACCTGAACCTCTCAAAGTGTGAGTTCCATCGTCAGGAGGTTTGCTTCCTGGGGTACGTGATCAGTGCGCAGGGTATCCAGATGGACGAGGGTAAGGTGAAGGCGGTGAGGTACTGGCCTGTCCCGGGTACTATCAAGGAGCTTCAACGCTTCCTGGGCTTCGCGAACTTCTACCGCAGGTTCATTCAGGGTTACAGCGGAAGATCAACTGCGAGATCCGCAGGGCCTCCCTACGAGAAACCGCCCCCGTTGGATGTCACACGGGGCGTGTCTTTTGTCCCTGTGTCTTGCCGGCAGAAGCTTATCCAGTCAGTGCACGGGACATCCGGGGGAAAAGCGGACAGTCCAGCTGGTCCAGGCACGGTACTGGTGGCCTAGGATGACCGAGGAAATCACACGCTACGTTCAGGGCTGTTCCACTTGCGCTATGGCCAAGGTTCCACGACACCTCCCGGTGGGCAAGCTGGTGCCGCTGCCCATTCCTCAGCGTCCTTGGTCGTATTTGGGGATTGACTTCGTCACAGACCTACCCCAGTCTGGAGGCAGCACATGCGTTCTGGTGGTGGTGGACCGCTTCTCGAAGGCCTGCCGCTTCATTCCCCTGAAGGGGTTACCCACGGCCCTCAAAACGGCCGAGGCCCTGTTTCACCATGTTTTTGGGTGCTTTGGTTTACCGGAGGAGATCGTCTCGGACTGTGGCCCGCAGTTTACATAGCGGGTTTGGAAGGCCTTCTTCCAGTTCTTGGGGGTGTCAGTAAACCTGTCGTCTGGTTACCACCCGCAGTCGAACGGCCAGGCGGAAAGGAAGATACAGGAGCTGAGCAGGTACCTCCGCACCTATTGCAGCCAGCAGTCGGGTCTGGGAGTCCGCGCACACGCAGTTGCGTAGGGCCCTCCGTAACACCCCCTAGCTTTATTCCAGGAGATCGGGTGTGGCTGTCGACGAGGGACCTGAGGTTGAGGCTCCCCTGCCGTAAGCTAAGCCCTCGGTACATTGGGCCTTTCAGGGTCGTCAGGCGGGTCAGCGACGTGGCTTACAGGCTGGAACTACCACCGAGGTACCGCATATACCCTACGTTTCACGTGTCCCTGCTCAAACCCTGTGTGTCCTTTGAGGGTTACTGTCCGGAGGAGCGGTCTTGGGTGCTCAGGCAGAACGTGCTGGATCCCGCACTGCTGGCTGAATTTCACGCCTCACATCCACTTCGCCCGGCGCCCCGGGCTTGGGGTCAGCCTCGTCACAGGGTCCGGGCGTCCGGTGCCGCCCCTGGGGGAGGGGTTGGTGTCAGGGAGTTCCCTGCTACGTCTCCCGTGATCCAAATCAGTAGTTGGGCGAAGAGCTCCGTGCGCCCAACTACTGATTTGGATCACCTGCCTATTTAAACCCCTCACCTTCACACACTCACCGTCTGTTATTGCTCGTACATGTGTTTTGTTTCCCTGCTGTGGTTTTCGCTATACGCTTCCCCGTTGCGCTCTGCTCTGCGCTTCCCTTCGCGCACCTTG
Organism: Silurus meridionalis; assembly: GCF_014805685.1. Taxonomy (NCBI): domain Eukaryota; kingdom Metazoa; phylum Chordata; class Actinopteri; order Siluriformes; family Siluridae; genus Silurus; species Silurus meridionalis. The sequence continues at coordinate 15,740,431 of NC_060910.1, read as the reverse complement.
GGGATTTATCATCACGAACCGCCTTGCATTGCGGTTCGGGACTCTGTGGGCCGCGCTCCAGTTAGCGCACCACTGGATATAACCTTTTGCATGTGTTCTGTGTTGGCATCGCCTCTATTCTGACATTAAACATTGCTTTGTTTCACTTCGGCTTCCGCCTCAGCTTCTCGCATTACACTTTCGACTTAAGTTTTTACTTGTGCTTTAATATATTTGCATATATACTGTTTGAGTATAGTTAATGGGTGTTGCCTGCGTGCTTCTAGCTTATTATTTTTTTAATTTCCTATTATATTGTCTCTTTTGTGCATTCCGGCCGATGCCCTTTGCATGGCGCATCATGGTGATCGTCAATTTCGACTACCCTATATGACTATGGCACATATTCGTTTCCTGGAGCGACTTTTTGATTCTCGTATGCATCGGTATTTTCCACTTCGAACAAAACATATTATTTACATTTACATTTGCGCCATTTAGCAGACGCCTCATCCAGAGCGACGTACAAAAGTGCTTTGAGTCTCTAGTAATGAATAAATCTACACTGGTACGCCAGATTACAAACTTAATATAAATATAACCCTAGAATTCTACAAACCTGGGAAGTTCTAATTTAAGTATTTCAGGAAGAGGTAGGTCTTCAACTGTCGCTTGAAGACAGTTAGGGACTCTGCTGTACATACATCTAGGGGAAGTTCAGTCCACCACCTCGGTGCCAGAACAGAGAAGAGCCTTAAAGTGTACTTACCTCTCATCTGAGAGAAGGTGGTACCAGTTGAGCAGTGCTGGTGGATCTCAGACAGCGTGGTGCAGTGCAAGATGTGATGAGGTCACTGAGGTAAGATGGCGCTGGTCCATTTTTGGCCTTGTTATTTTTAAATGTTACGATATACTCTAATTGATAGCTGAAGCTGGCTTAAGCTGAACTTACATGGGTGAGCTTTTTATGCAAGATGAGTCAAGATTTCATGCATTCTTGCAGTTTTCTCCACATAGCCAAGGTGTTTAACCACATAGGGAGCAGATGCGTATCTATACCTTGTCTGACATTACTCTAATTTTTGAATATGTTCCATACACACTCTGACTGAATTTTTTTTTTTCACAGTGCATGATGCACTTGCCTATTCTCTGGCTGCACAATGCTGCTGCCAATCACCAATAAACCTATAATTTATTTACCCTACTAATAAACCCACTTTTCTAATATTATTGCTGTTCTTCTTCTTCTTATTATTATATATTATTATATTTATCATTATATTATAAACCAAATGAGCAAAACTTCTTTACCCTCACCAGCTACAGCTTTCATAAGCAAATTGTACAGCTTGAATTATAGAAAAAAGTGTGTGAAAAAGACCAGAGCAGAAGCTAACAAATTACCAAATCTTCTCAGCAATATCATGCCCAATAACACTCAGACTTTTACTCATATCTTGGTTGCTTTTAGTCATGAGCAATAACTTACCTCTTTGAACAGCTCTTCAGAACAGTATTTCCAAGAGAGTGCAGGCAGTTCTAAGGAAACAATGGTATGTTTGTGCCACCCTCCTGCATACGTCACTAAAGCAGCAAGTCTTTATGGAGAACTTCTTTTCAGTTAACAAATCGTTTGCTATGATTTTTTTTCCTTTTGCCTCTGTCTTAATCTTTTCTACTTTTTCCCCCCATTAATATTCTCATTCTATGAGTTTCACACTTCCTTTACTGCATTCTTTATTCCTTTTTTCCACCCCAAAGAACAGCCATCCATAGTAGATCTGTGCAAAAATAGGACACTCCCTAAATGGAGTAATGCTGCAGTTTTTTTTTCCCATGTGGAATGATTTCTGGACATGAAAAACTGCATTATTTCAGTATATGCGAATCGAATAAAAAAGATAGATTAGAACAGATGTGAATAATGTCCTGCAGTGTCACTCAAATACAGCTGAAATAGTATGAAAATGCAGCTGCGGTTTCGGAAATCTACAAAAAAAACAATGAAAAAGGGCTGACAATTCAATGTGCAAGTGTTCCCTATGTTATGTATTTTCCCCAGCTTTACTCTTAATGTCAGAAGCACTACAGGAGCCAATAAAATTTAAGAACAAGCTAAACTAAAAATCCAAGAACATGATACAAAGGAAGGCAGAAATATGTCCTCAGTAGGGCTTGAAAAAAGTGCAACATTCACAGAAGGACAGAGAGGCAGAGTGACCAGGGGTGAGAGAGTGGGGCATGGCTGTTACAAGGTTGCCTTTCCTCCACTGTTGTTTCCAAAGTTTGTGGCTCGACTCATGGAGGGCATGAGCTAAACCAAAAACAACAGCCATGAAAGTCAAGAAAAGGTGTTAGTGATCAGAGACATGTGATCGAGCCAAGTGAGGCTGATGGGAATCGTAGTCCAGGGCCATAATCCTGACAACTGTGAGCTTTAGAATTATAAGCAATGCACAATTACATAAGCTACATGACTGAGCTGAATTATATTTGGCCATAAAAACAAAAAACCTCAGAACTATTCTTTATCAATAAAAAAAGCTAATTCGTACCCAATATTTTTCAAATCATGAAAATGATCAACTCCCACAAAGGCATCCTGTGGCTTAGCCCAGCTAGGCCCCAATGTAGGGTCGCAAAACCTTTATTTTCAGGGCTGTGGTGGACTTGCAGTATATTGGTATTGTGGGTACGAGTAAATACACCCTGGATGCAATACCAGTCTATGAAAGGATATGTACAGTCATTCACACAAATTAGTGGCAGCATGGCACCTTTCAGTCCCTGTGTGTGTGTGTATGTGTGTGTGTGTGTGTGTGTGTGTGTGTGTATGCACATTTTAAAGACGTTTGGAGGGAAAGTGGGAGTTGGAGGTGCTTGGAGGAAGAGCCTGTGCAGGAGGTACAGTGAGGTGGCCAGTCGGTCACCTTTCCTCCACCTATACTGATGATGGAGACTCTTTGTCTTCTGTTCCCAGCTTGTGGTTTTGTTCGGTTCTTTAAGGGAAAAAAACTAAACAAAACCCCAGTAAAAGGTCGTACGTGAACTTTATGTCCACAATTTCTTTACTGAAGATCAATTTGTGAAACTGTAACATATATTAACACAAATTATGTCAAGTTTTCTCTTACAGACACTAACAGACTTGAGGATAAGATGTACTTTATACATTTGTACTTAGACATATTAAGATAATTATGCAAATACAATCTAGCATCAATATTTAATTCCATGAACTGTATTTTAACACAGCATATGTAAATAGTTCTGTTACTCTTCATGAATTAGGTCTTCAAACTTACAGATTTGGGGCATGGATGCACCTCTATACTCCCTTTAGCTCTGAAAATTCAAAAAGGGCTGATGTGTTACTAAGGGGTTTGAGTACTCTATAGTGGCCACTAGTTGTCAGTATTGACAGGATGAACTATAATATAACTAAGGCAAGGATCATTTGTGATCTTTTATTTATTTTTTTTTTTGTTGATATTATCTGAAATGCAACCGCAAGTGACACAAATATAAGATCATTCTGTCATTGTAGCAAAAACAAATATCAAATCAAAAAAAGAAAAAAAAAAAAATACAGAAAAACAACACCAGGACAGACAAAATACCAAAATCAAAAACTATAGCAAAACTAGAAAGTCAGGAACAGAATAGGGATTTTGAATAGGCATTAAGATCAAGACAAGGAAACACAAATATTTTGCATTGAGTGAGTGGTGTGTGCAGGTGTATCATCAGTACGTGGCTTTTTGGACACGTGTTCATAAATGTACATAATGGAAGTTAGAGTCCAAATTGGCCATGGCTGTATAAGGTGATGTGCACTAATGTACAAGAAGTTTATTTCAAGAAGTTTATTGCAACAATTTGGTAGTTTGCAAAACGAACAAGCAACATAATCCACAGGCATTATGCAAAGCCTCAAATCAAAATCAAATCAATTGCTTAAATATATCTGATAGCTTATATTAGGCTCATGGAAAATTAATGTTGTTTTACTTTCTATTAAGTCAGTGGAAGGATGTGGTTTTAACACATGTTTAGTGTGTGTGGTTTTTTTTGTTTTTTTTAAAGCATTAACATCAAACCAATACAATATATCAGCCAGACAATAAAAAGACACCTGCATACACTTATTTTTAAATAATACACTACCCACAAGTGACACTGACCTTAAAAAGGTCAAATATTCTTCTAACAGAACCATTGAAAATCTTTGAAACAGTGCTGCTGGTGCATAACAAATTCCCACACCTGCTATTTTTTTTTTCTTTTTTGCAGAAAGATGCTTGCAAGACCAACTGCCTTTGATCAGCATTGTGACATAAAATTGTAAGAGGTTGGAAAGATAAGACCACACACACACATACACACACACACATATTGCATTGGCCCAAATTAATAGCCTTTTATGGTATTGTATGAATCTAGCTGAAAAACTGACAGGAGACCACACATGCACACAGTATACAACCAAACATCCTTTCACTACATCTCTCCCTTTTAGCTAAAGAACTCCTCAAATAACATGAAATGCCATTGCCAATAACATATATTTTCTATCTTTTTTTTCCCACATGTACACTCAACATAACATTACCTGACATTCCTTTTTACCACCCTCTTTGAGGAATTTGTTTTGGTGTCAGGTGCAAACATATACACAGATACAAAATGTGTACACAATTTTTTAAATATTTAGTTTTAATAATAATAATAATAATAATAATAATAATAATAATAATAATAACAATAATAATAATAATAAAACAATCATAATAAATAAATTAAATAAATACTGTATACAGAAAGTGGCAGTAGTGCAACTTAGAATGTAAAGGTGAAATTCACAGTGACTGTCCGAACATATACAGACATGAAGTAGGTACACAATCTAGAATGAAATAAATACTGTATAAAGAAGGCATCTGGTGGTAAGTGGGGCACACATGTGAAGGATTTGACCATTTTTGTCCACACAGGCTGCCCAAGTGCTTGTTCAGTCTCTTGTCATTTCGAGACTGGACTACTGCAACTCTCTGCTGGCAGGTCCACCTCTGAACGTTATTCGTTCACTGCAAATGTTCCAAAACGCAGCTGCGCAACTTGTTTTCAATCTGCCCAAGTTCTCCCACACCACCCCACTGCTGTGACCCCTTTACTGGCTTCCCGTAGCTGCATATATCAGATTCAAAACACTGATGCTTGCCTACAAGGCCAAAAATGGACCAGCACCATTGTCCCTAGGTTACGTATGTAACCCTAGGAACCAGTGTCATGCCATATTGACCAGTCCCTGCCTAGTGTGTGTAAGCACAACCAGAACGCAGGACAGAGGAGCCTGGAGTGGTTTTGATTTTGAGGTCATAAAACCTGACAAAGGTCAGTGGGGTGGACCAGCCTGCAGTGTTGCAGATGTCTTGGAGAGATACTGGAGAGACGAGGCCACAGAAAGAGCCTGTAGGTCCCCAACCCTCTTCAGGAAAGATATTGCCAGAAGGAAAGCCGTCTTTACAGACAGGTACCTAAGGTCCACCTCGGCCAAGGGGTCGAAGGGGGCTCAGATAGAGCCGCCAACACAATGGTAAAATCCCACTCCAGAACTGAACCGACTGGGCAGTTGACTGGGTCTAACTGGTGTTGCTTACACCACATGGTGAACAGGTGCCATCTAGCAGCATATGACCTCCTCGTAGAGGGAGCTCTGGAATGGAGGATGGTCTCCACTACCTCAGTAGAGAGAGCAGCTGCTAGAAACTAGATGCCTCCTGGGAGGGATTTCCCAAGGAGGTTCCCGGAGGAGGGACACCAGGTCCCAGCCAACGTTTGCCCAGCCAACGAGGTGCCACCAGGAGGAGACGGGCTCCTTCCCAGCAAACTCTCTTCAGAGCTCCGGGGAGCAGCACGATGGGGAAAAGGCATACAGGCATAGCCTCAGTCAGCATTATGGCATCCAGCCCCAGTTGGGCTAGGTAAGAGAGAGAGAACCAATGGGAACAGGGTGAAGTCTCCTGAGTCGTACACAGACCCACCTGTACTCTGAAAACCTCTGCCATATCTGCTCCACCACCTCAAATAGAGCCTCCATTCCCCTAGGCCTCGGCCCTGCGGAGAATGGGCGACTGCTCTACGAGACCACCGATGTGTTGACTGTACAGACCAGCACATGGCGATCCCTCAGGTCTAGGAGGAAGTGTTTTGAGATTTAACTTATTAGCCTCCTGTATATCTGTCTTTATCATCTGGTCAGTGTTTCTTCCATGGTCAATGATGGCTCTCATCTTGCTCCACACTTCTCTTAAGTTGTTTTGGCTCTTAAGCTTTCTCCTGTTGCACTTTTTACCCTCCTTAATTTTCTCTCTCAGCTCTGTCCGTGTCCTTTTCATCTCCTCCTTGTCACCTCTCCTGAACGCAGCCTTTTTCCTGTTCAGTGATACCTTGATGTCCTTAGTCACCCATGGTTTATTGTTCGGAAAGCAGCATAATGTCTTGGTGGGTATTATGCTGTCCATGCAAAAATTAACAGTCAGTTATACAGTCTGTAAGCACATCAATATCATGTGACCATCTTTATACAGTTTTAGTGATTACAGGTATATATATTGGCTTGAGGTGGACTAGGTTATGATCCGATTTTACCCAAAGCAGGGAGAGCTGTAGAGCTGTATGCTTCATTTACATTAGCATACGACCAGTCCAGAGTTTTATTTTCCCCTTGTCTTGAAGTGCACAAACTGTTTACATTTGAGACAAAATAGACCTCAAGGTGACATGGTTAAATTGATAACTGATAATTGATAACTAATTGATAAATCGTTACGTTACACTCTAGATGATGTAGCTCCCCTTAAGACCAAAATGATCAGGGAGAAAAAATTAGCACAGTGGTATAATGATCAAACGCGCACCTTAAATCAGACCACTCGAAAATTAGAATGTAAATGGCGTCAAACAAAATTAACAGTATTTCAAATTGCATGGAAGGAGAGCCTCTTAAATTATAGAAAATCTCTTAGTGCTGCTAGAACAGCATATTTCTCCACCCTCATAGAAAATAACAAGCATAATCCTAGATTTTTATTCAGCACGGTAGCAAAATTAACAGGGAATAAAAGCACTGCACTAACAGGCACACCATCAATAGGTAGTAATGATTTCATGAACTTTTTTAATAATAAAATTGAAAACATCAGGCAAGAAATCCAGACGGTTAATGTAAATCCAAATTATTTTACAAGTAACCCTGTAGACAGCAGCATAATTATAGCAGACAATCAACTGCAAAGCTTCACTCCTATTCATGAGAATGACTTAATTTCATTAATCTCCTCATCAAAATCATCAACCTGCATTCTCGATCCCTTGCCTACAAGTTTCTTTAAACAGATAACTCCAGAGGTAATTGAACCTGTTTTAAAAATAATAAACTCTTCCATTAGCACTCCTTATGTACCTAAATCCTTTAAACTGGCAGTTATCCACCCCCTTATTAAGAAACCTGACCTTGACCCATGTCAGTTGTCCAACTACAGACCAATATCAAATCTCCCCTTTATATCCAAAATTTTAGAAAAGGTTGTAGCACAGCAGTTATGCTCACACCTAATTATGAATAACATTTTTGAAATGTATCAGTCAGGTTTTCTGCCCCATCATAGCACAGAGACGGCGCTAGTTAAGGTGGTAAATGACCTGTTATTGGCCTCTGATCAGGGTTTTGTCTCCTTACTTGTTTTGCTCGACCTTAGTGCAGCTTTTGACACCATTGATCACACTATACTGCTTGCTAGACTTGAGAACGTTGTTGGAATAAAGGGAACAGCTCTCTCTTGGCTCAGGTCTTATTTGACTGATCGCTATCAGTTTGTTGATGTAAATGGTGAGTTCTCCACACTCTATGATTTAAAGTTTGGTGTTCCTCAGGGATCTGTCTTAGGCCCACTGCTTTTCTCTTTATATATGCTGCCTCTTGGTGAAATCATTCATAAACATGGGATTCGCTTCCATTGCTATGCTGATGACACACAGTTGTATATTTCAGCAAAGCCAGATGAGCGAGATCAGCTAAACAATGTTGAGAAGTGTGTAAAGGACATTAGACAGTGGATGCTTAATAACTTTCTTCTGCTCAACTCAGATAAGACGGAAGTACTTTTACTAGGAACACATGCAGCTAGAAGTAAACTTTCCGATTACGTAGCATCTCTGGATGGTGTTTCTGTTTCAGCGTGTACGGCTGTCAAAGACCTTGGTGTGATTATTGACCCGAGTCTTTCCTTTGAGTCTCACGTGAATAATATCACCAGGATCACCTTCTTTCACCTTAGAAATATTGCTAAAATTAGAAATATGATGTCGTTACAGGATGCAGAAAAACTCGTTCATGCTTTTGTTACTTCTAGATTAGACTACTGAAATGCTTTACTGTCTGGGTGTGCAAATAAGTGCATAAATAAGCTTCAGTTAGTTCAGAATGCAGCAGCAGGAGTCCTCACTAAATCTAGGACGTATGACCACATCACCCCTGTTTTAATCAGTCTACACTGGCTCCCAATTAAATCTCGCATTGATTATAAAATACTACTACTGACGTATAAAGCACTTAACGGTCTCGCACCGCAGTATCTGAGTGAACTTCTGTACCAGTATGATCCTCCATGCCTACTTAGATCAAAAGGTGCTGGTTATCTGTTGGTTCCTCAAATAATAAAGACTACAGCAGGGGGCAGATCTTTCTCTTATAAAGCCCCACAGTTATGGAACAGCCTTCCAACCAGTGTTCGGGACTCAGACACAGTCTCAGTGTTCAAGTCGAGGTTGAAAACTTATTTATTTAGTCAAGCCTTTGATCAGTAGATTTTTTTTAGGTAAAGGCTCAGATCTAGAGGGAGCATGGATATAGAGTGTTTGGTGAACTGGTATATTTGTATGCTGTCGTCCCCTCACATTTACACGTTCACTCGGGTTTGTTGACGGTGGTGTGGTGGGTCGTCTCTTATCCCAGAGATCCCTCATGTCTGTGTTACCTTCTGGTTCTCCCTTTTAGTTATGCTGCCATAGCGAGTCTTGCCGGAGTCCAAACTGCACAGTGACATTAACATTCATACACCAATAAGGACACTTAATAATCCATATCCTTCTCTTCCCGTCACCCTCTTCTCTCTCTCTCTCTCTCTCTCTCTCTCTCTCTCTCTCTCTCTCTCTCTCTCGGTCGAGTTAAACATGCTCCTGAGGCTCCAGTGACCACTGTTCCTGCCCCTCTCCCCTCCGTGGATCTTTACACTTCTGTGCAGCTTGGGACGGTCTATCATCAACAACTTGGGTGGTTCCATGTAATTCCGGAGTAGAACGGGTGTTTTGAGGATGGATTGGACTGTAGTTAATGTCAACAGTCTGCTACACTGACTCAGGAATACAGTTTGCTTCTGATCATTATCACTGTACCCTACAACATTGTATATCTGCTTCAAATGGACATTTGGTGCAACCCAGATGAGGATGGGTAAAACTCTCTGGGCAAAAAGTATAGCTGTAGACTTACTACTAACAGTTCGATATCTGGGCTACACATGCTGCCCATCACTGTTATGTGATTAGTATTACACCATCTGCTGTTTACATCAATCGCAACTCCCCCACATTTCTTCCTGCCATTCTCGTTGCGTTTTTTTTTTTCCCCCAGTTGCACGCACCAACTGAAAGCCTGCTAAGATCAAAATAGTCCTATATGCTGTCATTCAGCCATATTTCAAAGCACATAACAAAAGCTTTGTGAAACCCACTTTCACTCTTTGGAAGTGATGTTGGCTTGTCCATCTTATTAACCAGTGATCTTGACAATGACAATAATAGGAAGAAACGGTCTGTCGGCATGACGATAACAAGGAGTAACTTGTTTAAAAGATGCATTGTCGCATTAGCAAACCGAACCTTATTACAGTGATTGATGTTTAAAAATATAAACACAAAAATAGACAAAAGAAAAACACTCAATAAACACAGAGCAACACTGGTAGGCAGCGGCCTGAGGCAGCGCCGGAAGATAGTAGTCTATGATGAGCAAATCATTGCCATTGATCTATTGGAGGAGCTGAGTCAATTTAGCCATTTCAGAAATGTACATGTGTACATGTGTGTGAATGAGAGAGAGGGCAGTGGAGGGGTGCGGTTGCCATGAGAAGAGGTGGAGAAGGTGGAGGAGATCAGGTACCTGGGGTCAACAGTGCAAAGTAATGGAGAGTGTGTTAGAGAAGTAAAGAAAAGAGTGCAGGCAGGGTGGAGTGGGTGGAGAAGAGTGGCAGGAGTGATTTGTGATAGAAGATTATCTGCAAGAGTGAAAGGGAAAGTTTATTTCCATTCTTCCACTACATAGTCTTTAATCATTTTTTACTTGGGAGTAAGTACACGACATCAAGAAACATCTGACCGTGATTAGTATTTAAGTAATAGTTTAACTCAGGCCATTGCGCAGATCTTAGATGAACCCAATATATTTTACTTATTTTTTACTGTTACAACACACTTTGTTGTCATCTTCTCTACTGAGAACTTTTCCTGAAACTGCATTTAAAGAACTAATAAATGGTAAAAGTGTTAATATTTTCTGCATTTGGCTTTTCAAAGGACACATTGTAGTACTCTTCTACCTATACTGATGATGGACACTCTTTGTCTTTTGCTCCCTGCTTTTGTTTTTGTGCAGTGCTTTGGCAAAAAGCTAAACAAAACCCCAGTAAAGGTCGTAGGTAAAGTTTACCTCCACAATCTCACAATGAATTTGAACCTGTAACATATATTAACACAAATGATGTAAAGATATTTTCTACTGTCTACTGTTCTACTGTTACTTTACACAGCACTGTACTTAACACTGTAACAGACTTAAGGATAAGATGTACCTTATACATTTGAACAATATGTACATAGACATGTTAAGATAATTAGGCAAATACAATTTAGCACTTCAACACATCATATGTAAATAGTTCTGTCACTCTTCATGAATTAGGTCTTTAAACTAAACAGATTTGGGGCATGGATGGACCTTTACACTTGCATTAGCTCTGAAAGTTCAAAATGGCTGATACTAAGGTTTTGAGTTCTCTATAGTGGCCACTAGTTGTCAGTATTGACAGCATGAACTATAATATAACTAAGGCCAGGATCATTTGTGAGCGTTCAATTTGATACTATCTGAAATGCAACCGCAAGTGACACAAATATAAGATCATTCTGTCATAGTAGCAAAAGCAAAATGGTGTTTCCGATTCTAGAACATGATTTCTTTTTTAACTGCTATAATCATAATAATCATAATAATCATAATAATCAAAAAACAGACACCAAGACAGACAGAATACCAAAAATAAAATCTATAGCAAAACTGGATTGTCAGGAACAGAATAGGGATTTAGAATATGTATTTAAGTTCACAACAAAGAACACAACTAAAAATATAATATATAAAATATATAACTATATAACTATATATATATATATATATATATATATATATATATATATATATATATATATATATATATATATCACAGGTGAAGCTCATATGACAAGGCAACAACACTTATGTCTTTGCAAAAATTGATTTAATGGGCTTTACCAAGCTGTGAATATTAGAATACTTTTTGACAGTGTCGTTTTGCACTGAAACATTATTACAAAAGCTGTTAGGATCAAAATGAGCCATTTCTTGTTAAAAAAAAAAAAAAAAAAAATCTTGATTAGAAATATATTTCAGCGGCACTTCGGTTCAATTTGTACACAAGCGACAAGACTTTTGTCAGGGACTGTATCTATATCTATATATATCTATATCTATACATATACATATACACACACGCACGCACGCACGCACGCACGCACACACACACACACACACATATATACATTATATATGCACACTTATTTACAGGAAATTTACACCGGTTTGCTTTCTCCTGAATGAGAAAAACGTCCCACTGAGTGTATTCTGGTATTTCTCTTTAGTGGTTCTCTCAGTCTTCGACAGAAGTCCTTTCCCATGAAAGCATACAGTATTGGGTTTATGAAGCTGTTGGCGCCTGCAAGAGTGATTCCAATTTTTCGTCCGATCCGGTTGATACTGGCGCCTTCTAGATTTATTTCCAATAAGTAAAATATGTGATAAGGCATCCAACAAATAAAGAAAGCAGCTATCAGTGCTGTCATGACCTTAAATGGCTTTTTGGACCTCTCCATGCTGTTATATTTCAGTTTTCGGATGATGAGGGCATAACAGCTGACGATGATCAGAAAGGGGATTGCAAATAATAAAATGAACCGGCATAGCACAATAGCATTCTCATGCTCGTGCTCGCAAATACAGTGGCTAGATGAGTTGTTGTTTGTAATTTTATAGAAAATGGTGGCTGGCCAGCTAAGCAATGCTGAAACAATCCAGGCTGCTAGAACCAATGCCCAGGCCTTGTGTATAGTGCGCTTGTTTTGTGCCCATACAGGAAAGATGACCACAATACAACGATCCACGCTGATGAGGAGGAGGACAAAGATGCTGTTGAACCAGTTAAGGTACAGGAAGAAGGGCAAAGATTTGCACATGAAGCTCCCAAAGATCCAGTCTTCTTTAACAACATAGACAATGGACAAAGGAAGGAATGCACAGTAAAGAATGTCAGACACAGCAAGGCTGAGGTACCATACAGTGTTGATTGTTTTCTTCATCCTAAACCCTGCGATCCAGATCACCAAACCATTTCCAATGATTCCAAGAACCATAATGATCACATTGAACATTGCCAACAAAACACACATTACATCTGTGCATGTATGATTTGGAGCCACTTTTTGAGCCACTGAAGAGACAGGAGTGGAGAAGCCATTATGTCCTGTTGTTTCATATTCAGTAGAATTAGAGTCTATTACTGAATTCATGATGCTATTTGAATCTGTAAAACAGACACAAACAAAATAGCTTGGTTTGGTTAGCAGAAGCAGGCAGATGTTTTCAACAAAACATGCTCAGTGAGTATTCAGAATGAACAGGTTATGAATTCTGTGGTTTGTTAAAAAATTGCTTTGTATTTTAAACTATTTAAATGCACAAGATCAAAATATGAATCAGGTGCATATGAACAATAATTATGAGGAAAAGAAAGTAGTAACTCCTTTGTTTCCATTATAATATGTGGTATTTAGTCCTCAAACAGTAAAAAACAAATTAGACACTACTGTGTAAAACCCTTCGAAAGAAAGCAAAAATTTAATATGGTTCAAATAAAATTAAATCATGTGCAAGTAAAAAAATATATATATTTTTACATTGAAAAGATTGGCTGCAAACCATTAACGAAAAATAATGTAGTGAGAAAAATTCATAATAAATTTTTTTTCCTCTGTACAATTCTTATTCTTCCTTATTCAAATAAAAACTATATAAAATGTTGCATGCAGAGGTTTTTCCCCTTTATTGTTGCTGGAATTTTAACATTTTGTTTAGTTTTTTAAACTACTATCAAAGTCTACAATAAACATTCTTTATCTTTCTTTAGGTGGTTTGAAATGCTCACCAGATATACATTTTAATATAAAAAAAATTTTAATTAATTAAATGTAGCTGAAATAAAAGTGCAGCAAATACTGAAATAAAAATTGTTTCATAATATACAGCATTTATTAATACTTTCAAAACATGTGCAGCTTTGAAATGTCTCGATATCTAACTCACTACATTTAGGCTTTTATTGATAGATTTATGTATTATGAGCAGAAACTCACCTTTGAGATGCCTCCTTTAGAAGTGGATTTCAAAACTATGGGTTTCTCTTTAGAAATTAAAATTGCAGCATTAGTTCAAACTCTATTGGCGGATGCACTGCTAAGAAAACAAACATGAGTTGCTAACCACAAATCAATCTTCACTTGAAAGATCAACCTGCGGGTGCAATGCTGGCTAGCATTTTTAAAGTAGATCAAATAAAGATCAGTGAGATTATATCAAATATCAACTGACTGATGAATGTTAAAAAAATAAAATCATATAAATATTTTAATTCATATGAAAACTCATTTAATATGTAATGCATTCTTCCGCAATGCAAAGCAAAATACAAAACACGAGTTGTGACTGTTTATCTTTGTATCTGCACTACATTGGAACCCCACGCCCCTAAATCTATTCAAAAATGTTTCATAAATGTGGTGAACTTTTTTTTTCCACTGTGGAGAATGCTGAAGTGAACACACACCACCGTCTGAAATATACATGTTCTTGTCAAAAATTCTCATTTCTCAAAGTACAAATTAGGCACTATGACACAAAACTAAACTTCATAAACCTGTACACGGGACCACACTAAGTGATAAACAACAGAGAAGGAATGAAGAGGTCTCTTGAAAAAATCTTGATCAGGCAGGCCACAATCTGAGACTATGCTGATGGCCTTTACTAACAACCACCAAACTGTTAAGGTGCAGATAGTTTCTCTGGAGCTTGAAGATGGACACACATTGTCCATGATAAGCTTTAAGCCATAAAAATCCAGGGCTTTATCCAGTTACAACAAACAGAAGACAATGGTGCATGGAAATCCATAATCCATACCAATTTTTAATTGTTCATTACCGATCAACAGAGCAGGGCAGGAATAATCCAAAGTCCAAAAATCCAAAAATATACAATCCATAAATTCAGTACCGATAGGATAGCAATTCAGGGCAGGATAATCAGGGGCAGGCCTGGATGGGTGATGCAGAGTCCTGTCTCCAGCTCTTAATTGAGTTGTTTTATCTGGTTGTTGGTCTCAAGCCGATCAATATCCCCAGGAGCCAACAGGACTCCCTCCAAAAGTTGTATATGAACTGGGGGCCTTGGTCTGATACAATGTTGTGTGAAAGACCATGTATACAAAAAAAAAACTCCTGGACCAGGAGCATAGCCATCTCCTTGGCAGAAAGTACTTATTAAGATATTTTGGCAAAATGGAGTGAAAGCATATCGCAAGTAGATAATTTTCCTAGAGATTTAGATACCACTGGAGGTTTCTAATCTGTTCCAGGTTTTGTTAACCCGCTATACTCTTTACTGAAACAAGAAGTGGTGCATTCCAGCCTCAGCACAAATCCCAAGGAGGAGGTCGTATAGGAAAGGGGAATTTGTTTTTTATTTCCTACAAATTTCCTAAGAATTCACCCTCTGCCTGTTGTGACTTGGACTGGTACAAGCTTTTAATCATAGGATTACAATAGTTTCAAATTAAACTTTTTACCTTCTAGGAAGAGATATGATACATAAAATAAATTGATAAAATGATACATGCAATAAAATATGATGTGTTTAGTTTTTTTTAAACCTGTGTCTTTCCCTTCTGTTCTTATGCTCGCAACTGAGCCACAGCCTCATCGGGAATATTTATTTCTCGATAGTACAAGTCTACAGGGGGTGAAGTGAAAGGTCACATAACTGGAAGGCCAGAAGGCCATCACAAGATTGAGACTGAGTACAGCTTGTGACTAGGTTCTAAAGACCTTAGACTGGGAAAACAGATTCAGAGTTTCTTGGGACTGATTAACTACTGCCGAGTCTGGATCCCTGACTGGACCCTATCAACCATTGTTTAAAATTAATGATCAAACTCTTGATGTCATCCAAATGAGGATAGGTTCCTCTTTTGAGTCTGGTTCCTCTCAAGGTTTCTTCCTCATAACATCTAAGGGAGTTTTTCCTTGCCACAGTCACCACGTCTTGCTCATCAGGGATAAATGCACACCATTCACCTTGTTGACTGTTGATTTCTGCAAAGCTGCTTTGAGACAATGTCTGCTGTGAAAAGCGCTATAGAAATAAACTTGACTTGACCTCTAGGAAATTGCGACACCAATTGGTTATAATTGACAGATTCAGTAAGTGGCCAGAAGCATTCATATGCATGACAGAGAATGCCAAAACATTTGTAAAAATATGAACAAGAGATCATTCCTAGGTTTGGTGATTGAAAGTGACAACAGCAAACATTTTGCTTCTAAAGCAACACAGCTATTGGTCAAAATCTTAGTAATTGATTGCAATTTAAATATTTTCTATAAACCACAGTTTTCTGGAATGGTACAGACAACAAACAGAACCAAAATGGAAAGCATTACTATAAGCTGTATTGATGCAAGCCGAAATTGGACTGATGTTTACCCAGCAGTACTTGTAGAAATGAGAATAACCCATTTTTAAGTGAAGGTAGACGACTATGTTTTCGCCCTGGATGAAAAATGTATTCTATTATTGCTGACGTCTCACAAAATCACTCTCTGCCCACAAATAAGCAAATGCACCCTTTTGCATCTAATAAGCAGGTCCTGATATGAAGCCTGAAACCTACCAAGATCTGGAGTTCTGACCAATTATCAGCCACAGTGGATTCACTTAAGTAGTAAAAAAGCCGCACCCTCTTAAGCTGTGCACAAAATTGGTCTGTTGGCCTAAGAAGCCTACCTAAGTAAGGGCAGAAACAGCAGAGAGCCAATGGAAAGATCCTTTTTTTTATAGTAGAAAGGGGGCCACCTCCAAGGTGAAGATCTAACTCACTCGACTGTTTTCTTTTGATTACCTATTTACCTGCTCTAGCTCTAAATTTCATATGTGCACGGTTGTAATTAGACTTCTAATGCTCCTTATCCATTTTGCAAGGAGAATAGACTTGGCTAGAGCATCCAGACCCACCTCAGGCATATGTGCTGAATTAAAACTTAACCCTAGCAAAACAAAACTGCTGCTCATCCCAGGTGATTTATCTCCAGGTCAAGATATCTGAATAACTCTTCAAGAAATTTCCCCACTGTGGGACGAATAAAGGTATATCTTATCTTATCTTAAGACTCTCTGCTCTCCCCTTCAGCCACTACTCGCAACCTTGGGGTAACTATGGACTATCAACTGTCCTTCTTACATGTTGCTAATATGGCTAGTTCTTGTCAATTTCTACTCTACAACATCCGAAGGATTCGACCATTTCTGTCCACACAGTCTGCCCAGGTGCTTGTTCAGTCTCTTGTCATTTCAAGACTGGACTACTGCAACTCTCTGCTGTCAGGTCTTCCCCTGAACGCTATTCGTCCACTGCAAATGATCCAAAACACAGCTGCACAATTTGTGTTTAATCTGCCCAAGTTCTCCCACCCCACCCCACTGCTGTGCTCCCTTCACTGGCTTCCAGTGGCTGCATGTATCAAATTCAAAACACTGATGCTTGCCTACATGGCCAAAACTGGATCAGCACTATATTACCTCAGAGACCTCATCACTCCTCACACTGCACCACACTGTCTGAGATCCCCCAGCATTGCTCGACTCATACCACCCTCTCGCAGAATGACAATAAAGTATCAGTCTACAATAGTACTACAGAAACTTAAACCCTTAATTATTCTGATAGGGGCATATATGCATATTTGCCCAACAAAAAGGAAGGCAGGCTCTAGCAGGACACCAAGGCGAACTGCCAGAGTAACTGTATGCATAAACTCAGTTTCACAGGGGATGCTGCCAGTCAAAGATTGGTATTGGATATGCGGACATACTATATATAATGTATACGGCACTTCAAAGTGACTGGTCTGGATTGTGTGCACTGATTCAGCTACAAAATGCTGCCTTGATCAAGGCCTGTCACAAGTCATAATAGGCCTAAAAGGAGCTTAGGAAAAAGATCAACATACAGTTCAATATCTAGCGATAAACCCGTCCCCAAAGAACATAAGTGCAGAAAAATGTCTTGAATCGCTTTGTCAACCTGTTGGCATGGTCAATGTAATAAAAGAAGTTGAGTTAACCCAGGATTACAATCTCTTTCATTAATGCCAACACAGCTATGATGCAAGGAAGTAGAGAGGAACGTGGTTTGAGTAACTGCCCAACAAAATCATTCAGATTTAAATCAACACTGCTATGCAAAGTGGAGTATGTGCTGTTGCATGTGCATATCTATTAAGGATGCTGATAGACATATTGACACAATTGCCACAATTTTTCTATTTGTCTGTCATATATTGTTTCCCCCTTTTTTCTATTTATATTATCAGTTTCACTCTTCCTATAGTGCATTAATATATTCTTTCTTTTTTTGAAGAAGAGCCATCCACGGTGGTCCAGTTTTTGATAGATTTAGATTTATTTTTTGACATATACTGCAATAATGGAGCTTTTTATGTGAATAGATTTGAATACAGTTCTACTAAAGTACTGCAGTCACTCCAATACAGCTAAAATAGTACTAAAATTCAGCTGCAGTGTCTGAATGCTGCAAAAACAAGGAAAGGGGCCGGCAATTAAATGTGCAACATTCCTCTTGTTGTGTATTTTTCCATCTTATATTTTTAATGGGAGAGACACCAAAGGACCCACTAGAACTTAACAAGTAAGAGTAAACTACAAAAATATTCCACAAAGGAAGGCAAAGAGGCAGAGTAACCACCTCTACAGGGGAGGGGGAGTAGGGCATGGCCGTTACAGGGTAACAGGTCAGGCAGCCTTTTTTCTAAAAAGATTTATAAATATCTGCATAGAATCGAGCCACTTTTTGGTAGTTCTAATCAAGCCTTTCATCTGTTGCTACTAAAGTTTGTGGTTCCAATCATGGAAAGCAGAAATAAAATTTGTGCTGCCTCCATAGTATGTTTAGTGTTGTACTGCCTCTTTAAGAAATTACGTTCCCGGCATTGATTGTTGTTGTGTTCATGAACAGAGAGCATGTAGTGTTGCTAAGTGAAGTATGCAGTAAACCTCCTTGTGAAGCACACGTCTCAGGTGTTGTCTCGGTCATTACAATGGCGAAGAGTGAGTAAAAGGCAAATTAACGCGAAAATCAACCGGAACCACAGAGAGAGTAGAAAGAAGAGTTCAAACAACAGCATCCTTTTTACGACCGGCAAAAAAAAAATAAGACACAGGGAAAGCCTGAGACGCAGCATGGAAAAAAAAGCTACCATCGTTTGTCTTGTGAGTAAAACTACACAGAAACGATCGAAAAAGAAACTAAACCAAAGTAACCAAAACACAGAAAAGCATAAAGTGGATGTCACACACGTGTGTAAATTTCATACAGCTTCACACGCTCTGCCAATGCCTGAATAAACGTTAAAAGCTAAAGAACTAAGCTACCATTATCCGATAAAAAAAAAATGGATGCTGCTGCTGTATTACCACATTTTCCAAGATTTGACATTGACTCAGATCAAGGCTCTCTTGCAGTAAAATGGAAGAAGTGGTTATCGAGATTTGGAACATTTCTAACAGTTGCAGGTGTAACGGACAAGACCAGGCAAAGAGCGATGTTACTTTCAACACAATTCCAGAAAATGATGATTATGATAAAGCAGCACAAGTTCTGACTAATAGTTTCAGCCCAAGCCGTAATACAGAGTATGAAGTATATGTGTTCAGACAGGCTAAACAAAAACCAGGAGAAACCATCAATGCATTTCACACAAGATTAAGACAGCTTGCAACGACTTGTGAATTTGCAAATACGGACAGAGAAATAAAATCTCAGATCATACTCACATGCACATCATCTCAATTGCAAAGAAGAGCATTGAGGGATAGTAATCTCACATTAAAACAATTGCTAGACTTTGCCAGAGCCTTTGAAACTTCAGAGCAACAGGCAGCTGAAATTTAAAATGTCACACAGGCTAATAACTTTGAAAGTGTTGCAGCGATACCGAAAACAAACCTCAATAAGAGAGCACATACAAATCACCAACAGAAAATAACACAGAGAAAACAACATACGACATGCAGGAACTGTGGTGGCCCTTTCCGCATCCTGGAGGACAGTTAACATGCCCAGCTAAAGGAGCATCATGCAAATTATGTGGTAAACCAAATCACTTTGCCATTGTTGTTTCAGCAGACTACAGACGGAGCAGGACAACAGAAGATACACAAAACCTCGACAAAGACAGGACATCACACAAAAGGTGAGAGCAGTAAAGCTAAGTGAAAACAGCCCACCAACAAAAACAGTAGAGTCAGATACAACTTCAAGCACAGATGATGAATATGTCTATGTCACACAAGAACCTGCAAATGTCAAACAACCAATGACAAAAGTCTGGATAGCTCAACAACCTCTAGACATACTAATAGACACAGGTGCTACAGTCAACCTGCTAGACAAAAACGCACACAACAAAATCAAAATGTCAACAAAACTACAACCAACCAACAAGAAAGTACTGCCATATGGTAAACAACAACCACTTCCATTACTAGGAAAGCTAACTACAAACGTCTCAGCTCATGGAAAAACCACTGAGGCAACGTTCTATGTAGTTGAAGGAGATCATGGATCTCTGCTCAGTCACAAACGGCTATTGAACTTGGACTCATTCACATTGTCCTTTCTACTGACATACTTCAGCCTACACCTTCTGTTGCTGACCAGCTCTTGTCAAAGTACCCAAACATCACAAATGGCATAGGAAAGGGACCCAATGCCTTGGGTCTCACCTATTGTTGCCATGCCAAAACCAAAAAATCCTGAGAAAATACGAATTTGTCTTGAAATGAGATTACCAAATCAAGCTGTATTGAGAGAGAGAGACACATTTCTCCAAACGTTGATGACATTATTCATGGCCTAAATGGCGTGGTAATGTTCTCCAAACTGGATCTCAATTCAGGATATCACCAACTCGAATTAGCACCTGAATCCAGATACATCACAATATTTCCACACGTCGGGTTACGAAGATACCCATGACTCATTTTTGGTATCTCATCAGCTGCTGAAGTCTTCCAAAACACCATCCAACAGGATCCCTGGAGTTCGAAATTTCAGTGACGACATTCTGGTATATGGTACCACAGCTGATGCACACAACAGATCCCTGGAAGCAGTCTTCCAACGGCTACACAAAAACAACCTGACAATCAACAAAGGCAAATGTGACTTCCACAAAACGTCCCAAAACATCACAAAATATAAATAGAAAAAAGGGGGAAACAATATATGACAGACAAATAGAAAAATTGTGGCAATTGTGTCAATATGTCTATCAGCATCCTTATCAGATATGCACATACAACAGGTGGATCCTGCAACAGCACATACTCCAATTTGAATAGCAGTGTTGATTTAAATCTGAATGATTTTGTTGGGCAGTTACTCAAACCACGTTCCTCTCTACTTCCTTGCATCATAGCTGTGTTGGCATTAATGAAAGAGATTGTAATCCTGGGTTAACTCAACTTCTTTTATTACATTGACCATGCCAACAGGTTGACAAAGGGATTCAAGACATTTTTCTGCACTTATGTTCCTTGGGGACGGGTTTATTGCTAGATATTGAACTGTATGTTGATCTTTCTCCTAAGCTCCTTTTAGGCCTATTATGACTTGTGACAGGCCTTGATCAAGGCAGCATTTTGTAGCTGAATCAGTGCACACAATCCAGACCAGTCGCTTTGAAGTGCCGTATACATTATATATAGTATGTCCGCATATCCAATACCAATCTTTGACTGGCAGCATCCCCTGTGAAACTGAGTTTATGCATACAGTTACTCTGGCAGTTCGCCTTGGTGTCCTGCTAGAGCCTGCCTTCCTTTTTGTTGGGCAAATATGCATACATGCCCCTATCAGAATAATTAAGGGTTTAAGTTTCTGTAGTACTATTGTAGACTGATACTTTATTGTCATTCTGCGAGTGGGTGGTAAAAAAATTGAGGCGATCACAGACATGCCACCCCCACAAAACCAAAGTGAGATGAGAAGTTTACTAGGTATGGCCAACTACAGTGCAAGATTCATTCCTAACTATTCTTCAACAACTCAACCTCAGAGAGCTCACAAAGAAAGACTCAAAGTGGATATGGGGAAAAGAAAAAAGAGATGCACTGAAATCACTCAAACACAACCTGGTGAATGCTCCTGTAATGAGTTACTTCCATCCTGACAGAGAAACCAACGTCATTGTCGATGCTAGTCCCGTTGGCCTAGGAGGCATATTAGCTCAGAGAGATAAAACCACAGATCACACCTACGTTGTTGCTTATGCTAGTAGAGCACTAACCCCAGTTGAACAAAGATATTTACAGACAGAGAGAGAAGCCCTTGCCATCGTCTGGAACTGTGAAGACTTCCATCTATATCTCTACGGTGCAGAATTTAACATGATCACAGATCACAAACCCCTTGAGCTGATCTTCAACAACCCTAAGTCAAAACCCCCTGCAAGAATTGAGAGATGGGCACTAAGATTACAACCCTACAAATACAAGGTTATTTACAAAGCAGGAAAAACAAATCCGGCAGACTATATGTCCCACCATCCACAAAAACTTCACAAATCTACAATTACTGATGACGTTGACACTGAGATACACATCAGATTAATTGCTGACAATGCAGTCCCCAAAGCCATGACACTAGAAGAAGCAAAAGCCAAAACAGCCAATGACAACGTTCTTCAATGTGTTATCAACACTATGCACAACGGCGAATGGCACACACTTCAGAACGTGATCAGGCAGACCTGAGGTAATTCCACAATGTAAAAGAGGAATTTACTGTTCTGGATGACAGAAGTATTCTTCTAAGAGGAGATCGTATTGTTATGCCAAAAACCTTACAGCAAAGAGCACTTGAACTTGCCCACGAAGGTCATCAAGGCCTAGTGAAGACAAAACAACTACTCAGGGAAAAAGTTTGGTTTCCGAGAATCAACAAACAAGCAGAACATTTACTTTTGGACTGTATACCATGCCAGGCATCCTCAACGCAGATCAAACACTCACCACTTCAAATGTCTGAACTACCTGAGGGTCCATGGCAAAATGTTTCCGTGGACTTTTGCGGTCCGTTCCCATCAGGCGACTATCTTTTAGTTATCCTGGACGAATACTCCAGATTTCCTTTTGTAGAGATAACACCATCAACATCAGCAAACAAAGTCTTTCCATTTCTAGACAAAGTCTTCATCGCAGGGATTCCCAAAATAATGAAATCTGACAATGGCCCCCCTTTCTTCAGCCAAGAAATGGCTAACTTCACTACACACCTAGGTATACACCATCGCAAGATCACTCCGTACTGGCCTCAAGCCAATGGTGAAGTTGAAAGATTCATGAGAACGATAAAAAAAGCCACGTCAACAGCTTTTGCTGAAGGAAAACCTTTGAAACAAGAATTGTACAAGTTTATGAGGAACTACAGAGCAACCCCCATCAGACCACTGGAATATCCACTGCCGAATTGTTGTTCGGTAGACCTATGCACATCAAATTACCGACCCAGTACACGACGCCCAGTACACGACGATGCACTTAGGCAAGCTGATTGCCACAAAAAGGAGAAGATGAAACAATACTCGGACAAGAACAAAAGAGTTTCAACATCTGAACTCACAACAGGAGATTCTGTACTCGTTCGTGAAAAGACAAAAGGAAAACTCAAAACACCATATAATCCAAAACCTTATGAAGTGCTAAAAATAAAAGGCACAATGATAACAGCACAAAGAGTACAACACATCATTACAAGAAACACCTAACACTTTAAACCCCTGAAACGGAGAGTACATGTAACACTCAGTGATCCCTCTGATGATGAAATGGATGAACTTAACTATGGAGACAGACCTCGAGAACAAAGACAACATCCAAATGTTCCTGAAAATCCTGAGCAACAAGAACGAGGTTATCCTAGAAGAGAGAACAGGAAAAGACCTTGAAAGCTAATGGATTACACTTGATGAACTAAGATTAAAGCACTATGAGGAATAGTTATATCACTAAAAAAAAAAGAAAGTTAATATGTTCTAAGTTTTCTAGTCACAGTAAGTTAATGTGTCTACAATGCTGAATGTACTATAATTTTATTGAGGATTTAAGCTAACACAAATTTTGAGAAAATGCATTCCCAGTTCTCTCGAGTCTCATCAATAATGAACATGCCTAGGATATTGTTATTGTTGTCATGTTTTGACTTCTTTCTTCTAAAACAAAGGGAGGGATGTAGTGTTGTACTGCCTCTTTAAGAAATTACGTTCCCGGCATTGATTGTTGTTGTGTTCATGAACAGAGAGCATGTAGTGTTGCTAAATGAAGTATGCAGTAAACCTCTTGTGAAGCACACGTCTCAGGTGTTGTCTCAGTCATTACAGTATGTGCAAATTATTTTCAGCGCTAATCTAGAAAACAAAGAAACTAAAACTATGAGAAGAAAAAAAAACAATAAACAACATGAACTATCAACCTGGGCATGATCTAAACCAAAAACAACAGCCATTAAAGTCATGAGACAAAGAGTGCTATTAGAGAGACATGTGACCGAGCCAAGTGAGGCTGATGGGAATTGTAGTCCAGGACCATAATCCTGACAACTGTGAGCTTTTGAATAAAGCACAATTACATAAGCTACATGACTGAGCTGAACTATATGCTGCCAATAAAAACCAAAAAAATAAACTATTCTTTATCAATAAAGAAGCTAATTCGTACCCAGTATTTGTCAAATCATGGATATGATCAGATTTGCTGTATATGTGCTTATTTAAGCACAATTCTTCTGCATGCTCACACCAATCAGTTATGTGAGTATACATTTGACAGTCACTTTTGGATATTGGATACTGCACAAACTCTGTTTCGGACTTCATTTTCACTTTTATCCCAACCGGAACTGTAAACAGAGACGAGGAAAACACGGCAGGTCTAAGCTAAAGCTAAACCCACATTGACCAGCGCTTCCTAGTATTTTTCTCGGCAGTGGGACCGAACCGCTGGCAAACAAACTGGATGAGCTCAGGATCTGGACCCTCACACACAGACTGAATACGGACTGGAATATTATGTTCTTCTCGGAAACTTGGCTCAACATCGAGATCCCATACAACGTGCTGGAGCTCAAGGGGCGCACCATTTTCAGGACTCATAGAGAAGCAGCATGCATGGGTAAGAACAGAGGAGGAGGCTTATGCATTTATGTAAGCAAAAAAATTGGTGCATTATATCTGTCACTGTTTTTTCTCACCGCTCTGCTGATCTTGAATACCTTATCATTAAGTGCAGATCATTTTACCATGTGAATTTGCATGCATTGATGTGATTGCAGTGAATGTTCCCCCGCCTGCTAAGGCTAGAACAGCCGTAAAAAAAGTATAGCTCTGCTATCAACAAACTGCATACAGTGCGTCCTGATGGAGCCTTTATCGTCACTGGGGATTTTAATCACTGCATTTTAAGATCTATTCTGTCAAGATTGCAACAGCGTGACTTCTGTTTCGCTAGGGACAACAAAACCCTGGATCATGTATATACAAGTGTGGCTGATCCTTACAGTGTCACACCCCTCCCCCACATTCTCTCATTGTTCTTGCTGCCCAAGTACTTTCCAGTCATCAAGTGTGTGAAACCCACAATCAGGACTGTTAAAGTCTATCTGGATGGGGCTGAAACCACTCTCTATTAGCAGTTCTCACATACAGACTGGAGTGAATTTGCTGCACAGGCCACCACTGGTTTGGACCCCAACATCAACACCTACACCAACTCTGTTTTTGATCACATTAACAGGACATGGTTTTCCCCAATCAGGGCCCTGAATAAACCGGGAGGTCCATGTTCTACTCAAAGTATGCAACACAACCTCAAAGTATGCAACACAGCCTTCATGTCTGGAGACCAGGAGGCCTACAGCATCACCAGAGCCAATCTGAGGAGGGGAATATGCAAAGCCAAACACGAATACAAACAGTTTATTGCTGACCCCCCAACGCATGTGGCAAGGAACTTAGGCTATCACTAACCTCGAACCACCCAGCGGGGCACCTTCAACCAGTTCTGCCTCACTCTTCTACACTCTATTTGAAAAGGGGAACATAGAGCCCATGCTTAAAACAGAGCTATTACTGGGTGAGCATCCACTTACACATTCCACCTCTGAAGTGTGTGCTACCCTGAGCAGGGTGAATGCACGGAATGACACGGACACCACAGATGACACCACTGTGGTAGGCCTGATCAGAGGTGACGATGAGACGGCTTATAGGGAGGAGATCCAGCACCTAATAGCATGGTGTGAGGACAATACCTGGGAACTCAAAACCAAGAAGACGAAGGAGGTCAATGTGGATTTTATATGAGCTGGCAATCCCACTCACGCTTCCATTTACATCAATGGAGCATCTACCCAGCTTTAAGTTTCTTTGAGTCCACATCTCGGAGGATCTGAACTGGTTTTTGAACTCTTCTATCCCGATCAGGAAGGCACAATGGTGGCTATATTTTCTGAGGACACTTAAAAAGTCCCATCTGTGCTACAGGATATTGGAGAACTTCACTGGAGCATCTTCACTGAATGCATCTCATTGTCTCAATTGCTAAGGGCCAAAGGGCATTATCAAATACTATAAACTATTCACCCTTGTCCTATGGGCAGACACTACAGTAAACAGACTGAACATAGCTTTTTCCCCTGTGGCTGTTACTTTACTGTACAGCTGATCATCATAAATGGTAACAACACACTACTGCATTGTGACTTTCTGTTTTTGCACTGCTTTATCCACTATGCATCTTTGCCCCATCAACAACTTATGTTTATCATTGCACTACTGTATATTTCACCCATATGTATACTGTATATACTGTATCATACATATATTTATACTGGTACATATCTTTATCATGCCATTTGAGCATGTTATCTTCTGACATAAAAGACATATCTTCTCACAAAATTGAGTACACCCCTCGCATTTCATCAACCATTTTAGTATATCTTCTCAATGGACAATACCATAGAAATGAAACTTGGATATATTTTAGATCAGTTAATATGCAGCTTGTAAAGTAGTTTAGATGTATTGTCCTCTGGCAATAACTTAACATACAGCCAGTATTATCAAAATAGCTGGCAACAGAAGTGAGTACACCCTAAGTGATAAAATCTGTAAGTTGTTTAACATTGAACAGCCACATATCCTATTCATCATGTTCATGTTTTTGTCTGCTTGACAGGACCATACAAATTTGTGTTTCTTGTATTAAGCAGTTCAAAATTTGGAGTTGTGAGTACAATTTTCTCAAACTGACCACTGGATGTTCAACATGGTACCTCATGGCAAAGACTCTCTAAGGATTTGAGAACTTGAAATGTTGCTCTCCACAAAGATATGGATGTCTTCACTGACATCTTCAGTATCACCCTGAGCAGAGCTGTTGTTCCTACATGCCTCAACACAATGACCATCAGCCCCATGCTAAAGTCTAAAAGGAAAGAAGTCTAAAGTCTCCTTCCTCAATGACTATTGTTCCATCGCACTTTCACCCATTATAATAAAGTGCTTCAAGAGGCTCATCATGAGGCACACCAAGACCCAGCTACCACCCTCACTAGACCCCATGCAGTTTGCTGCAATTCTTCACTGAACATTGATGGCACCGCTGTGAAAATGTGGAAAGTGAGGACAGCTGAGAAGATCATTCCCTCTCTTCCCTCTATCACAGACATTTACACCACATGCTGCATCTGCAAAGCCAACAGCGTTGTGGACGACCAAACACACCCCTCACACACACTTTTCACTCTCCTACCATTCAGAAAAGAGGCTCCAAAGCATTCGGCCCTCACAACCCGACTGTGTAACAGTTACTTTATTTGAGCTTTATTTAAGTTTCTTTATTTTGCTACAAGATACTCTTAATGACATTGCCTGGGACATGTTTTGGGCTAGTTCTAATGACATAAATACGTTTTATGGATGTAGTGATCAACTTTAACATGCTGGCTGAAGAAGCAGCACATACCACATTTATCAAGACATTTCCCAATCAGAAACCATGGGCTGACAATACCATCCGAATTGCAGTGAACACACATTGCATTTAATGGACTACTTCTGTTGGGTGATGCATGCCTCGATCCTAATTGCACAAGTGCTAGCTCATCGAAAACCATAGCTAAAGTAAGCAAACATGCCCACAATCTTTTCAGGCAAGTAATTACTGTTTCGACCAGAGGAGGTTTGGAAGGCCCTGAAGCGAGTGTACATCAGAAGAGCAGCTGGCAATAATAGTTTTCCAGGTCATGTTCAGACATCCTGTGCTTATCAGCTTGCCGGTTTGTTTACTTGCATCTTCAACTAATCACTTGCAACATCTGTGGTCCCCTCTTGTGTTGAAGAAACTGTAATTATCCCTGCACCAATAAAGAAGAAACCCACCTGCTTGAATGACTATCGGCCCATTGCCCTCTTCAGTTTGCCTATCGTCCTAATTGGTGTACTGAGGATGCCATTTCTCATCCTGCACTATAGGCAATTATGTAAGGCTGCCATTTAATGGCTATAGCTCAGCCTTTAATACCATAGTTCCAGGCAATGATTTCGCTGTCTGATGGCCAAATCTGAAAATCTTAAGAGGAACATCTTTCCACAAGCTATTAGACGATCCTATAAGCCTCTTATGCTCAGTTCTCTCTTAGAACCATACTCATGTTAATATTGCATTTGCACACAACACCTTACATTGTCACTGTTACTGTTTTTTGGTTTGTTATCTTCATACCATTTTGTACTTCCCTTTTGCACATCTAAATATATTTAGACTTTTTTAACTACCACTTTGTCTTTATTTGATGTATTTTCTCATATCTTTTCTTCTTTTCTTTTCTTTTCTTTTCTCATATTTTATATTTATTGTCTCTTTACCTAAAGCACAAATATCCGAGCAGCCAATCAGGTTTACATTTCACTGCAGGTTGTATTCTGTATATAACTTTGTTTGTTACTAATAAAAATCATTACATTTCTCATTATTTTTTGTTCATATGAAATTATATGAAATACATTATGCAGAAAAATACCTGGGGTCAACAGTGCAAAGTAATGGAGAGTGTGTTAGAGAAGTAAAGAAAAGATTGCAGGCAGGGTGGAGTGGGTGGAGAAGAGTGACAGGAGTGATTTGTGATAGTAGGGTATCTGCAAGAATGAAAGGGAAAGTTTATAGGACTGTGGTGAGACCTGAGATGTTGTATGGATTAGAGACAGTGGCATTGAGTAAAAGGCAGGAGGCAGAGCTGGAGGTAGCATAGCTGAAGATGTTAAGGTTTTCGTTGGGAGTGACGAGGATGGACAAGATTAGAAATGAGTTTATTAGAGGGACAGCGCATGTAGGATGTTTTGGTGACAAGGTGAGGGAGGCGAGATTGAGATGGTTTGGACATGTGCAGAGGAAGGACATGAATTATATTGGACGAAGAATGCTGAGGATGGAGCCACCAGGTAGGAGGAAAAGAGGAAGGCCAAGGAGGAGGTTCATGGATGTGGTGAGGGAAGACATGCAGGTAGTTGGTGTGAAAGAGGCAGATGTAGAGGACAGGGTGGTATGGAGACGGAAGATCCGCTGTGGCGACCCCTAATGGGAGCAGCCGAAAGAAGAAGAAGAAGACATTATGCAGAAAAAGAATCTCCCCTTTATTGTTGCTGGAATAATACTATTTTGCATTTCATTATTATAAATGTCTAAAATATACAGGCTTTATCTTTTGTTAGCTGGTTTATATAAATATCACAAACTATTTACTCAGTTGAATTAGGAGGATGAAAAAAGCAGAGCAGTGATTGCTGAAATAACAAATGGACTAATTTGAGCATTGAGCATTTGATACTACTTTCAAACTATCTGCAGCTTTGAAATGTCTTGATACATGTCTTCTTTTATACTTTAACAATTAGGCTTTCATTGATATCTTGGGTTTAAGTATCATGCCTTCTTCAGAACTGGATTTCCAAGCTATTGGTTTTGCTCTTTGTGGTGTGGGGCATGTTTCTTATTAGATAATGATTGAAGTTTATCAGATTAAACTTGAAAATGCAATTCCTAGAAAACCAACATGAGTTGCTGACCACACATCAGTCTGCATTCACTTGAAAGAGAAACATGTGGAACAGTACTAATGTACTGAGGTTTTTGAAGCAGAACTAAGATCAGTCAGATCAGATCAAATAACCACTAATTGATAAATGTTAAAGAAACATTTCAGACTTTAATTCAAACAAAATCACAGATAATATGTAAAGATAAACAGTGTAGGACATTTTAATGTATTATGTACTCTGTACTGCAAAGAAAATTCATCTGTAATGCAAAGGATAATAGAAAACATTAGTTGACTGTGTATCTCTGCCTATCTACTACCTATCATCACCATGCTCTGAATGTACCTTAAAAGTTGTATGACTGTGACAGAGGAAGAGGATGATCAGTAGTTGGTCTAAAAACAAAACCAAACTGAGGCTCTCTATGATCAGATTGAGTGGAGTTCATGATTACTCAGGCAAAAAAGGTCCTTCAGTAAAAGTAGTTGAGGGAAGTAAAAGTCTCCCAGGCTAACATTTTAAGTGCAAACTAGGAGAAAATGGAAGGTGCAGGATGCAGTAGACAAGGTTGTGTCACAGCTTTATCACAAGGCAATATGTCTAAATCCAGGGCAAGGACAGGTGCCAATGGACTAAGTGTAGGCAAGAGCTGCGGTTGAGAAACTCTTTTCCCACAGCATTAGTTCCCACAGCATTAGTCACTAGTAAAGCATGCACAATGAATCTTTAAGTAACTGTGCCAGTGGTTGCCTTAGTGACTACAGTGTAAAATAATTTGTGGTTCTGGTTGGTTTAGACATGTTGGAAAGGCTGTAGGAGGAGTAGGGCCAATTATTCTTACCTTCCCTACTTAAGAATTATCCCCATATTGACCAGCCCAAAGCAACTCTACAAAATGAAATACATTGCGAATATGAATGTTAACATCATAAATTAATTTCTATTCTAATATCCCCCAATAAACAAACTAGCAGTAGATGAGGCTTTGAAGAACTCAATGAGATAATCGGAAGTAATTATAAGAGAAACCAGACTACATGTGTACACTGATGGTAGCAAGTGCAAACACAATTCCAAAAATGTTAATGTTAAATAAAGCTGGCTCAAGCTAAATTTCCTAAAAGTTACTCCACAGAGGTGATTGTCTTTTGTCCCCTTCTGGGACAAGATGGCCCCCACCCCCCGTTTCAATGATGAATTGGCATGACGGCTCGGGCAGGGCCAGCACAGGGGCAGATGTGAAGAGTCCTTGAGTCTCTATAACACCCATTCAGCATCGGAATTCCATGAGAATGCCCGGTGTGTGGAGGTAAGTTGTTGGAGAGGTTGAACTTTAACCCCAGATAAACCTTCTCTTAAAGTTAGAGAACCCAAAGGGGTACATTTTCACAAACGCCTGGAATACCTCTGGAGTGTTGGTGAGGCCAAATGGCATTACCAAGTACTCGTTGTAAACTGAGAATCCCTTTGCCAGATGTGAACTAGATGTAGGCTTTGCATAGGTCCAGCTTAAATGGCCCCTTGTAGGAGTTTGAAGGCTGATGAAATAAGTGGAAATGGGCACCTATGCTTACGGCGGCCAAGAAGTGCAAAACACATTAACAAATTGGAAAACAAATTAGAAAACAAATGAACAAATCCAAAAACAAAATAACATCCAAAAACACATTAACAAATCTGAAAACACAACAACAATTCAGACAAACCGGAAAAGGTAGGTATAGTTTGTGAATGGTCCACCGATCATTGGACGAGACACCTGTCATTCAAGATATACAGGAAGTATGAACGCTTATCACTTTGTTTCTTGTACATGTGTAAAGTTCTCTGTTTACTTTAAACTGTTATTTTGATTAGTGCACCTTAAAATATAAGAAAACATAGTGATACATAGTGATTATCTTTATTTGGTCACAGTGGTGTAAGTCTCTTAAAAATCATAACCACGGTTGTAATGTACTTTATTACGAAAGTACTGTAACACTGCATTGCTAATGCTAAAAGTGATAAATAAAATGGGTCAGATAAGAAACATGCTAGAAACTTTAAAAACAAATGCTGCTGGTGCCTCCCCATTCAATTTCTAGATTTATATCTTTCTCTGAAAGGTCTTTGTAAAGCATTGTGACATGCAAACGTGGGAGGTTTTCCGTTTTCCACTGGCATTAATTTATTACAATTAATTAAACAGTAAGTCTGATGGTAATTAGGAATGGCAACATTTGCATTCAGCAAATAGTTTGCAGGGTTTTTTCTTTTTGCATGGGAGGAAGAACGGGAATCAAGGACCGTCTCGGACCATCTGTGTACATGGCCATGATTAGCATTAAAACAATAGTATCATTCAGGCCATTCACTAAATTTTGATACTCATTTTGCAATTAAAGTTAAATTCTATTAACATTACAAATGAGAGGAATTGTGTAATATGTTTGCACTGGAATCATCCCAGGTTATTTTTTTACTCCAATAAACCCTCTTTTTTCTTTGACACTGCATTTAGAGAACAAATTATTAGTAAATGTGTATGGGGTTAATATTTTCTCCCATTTCATAAAAACACACAGTACTAACATAATTTAGACAAATAAGAAACACATAAGGAGGGGAGAAACTCATTAAATACACCTGATGAAATGACTGTTGTTTTAGAACAACACTAAGACATGTGAGAACTTTTCTACTAAAGCATATTTAAATAAAGCATGTCATTCATTTCCTATTTAACTTGTAATTCCTGTAAAGCTGCTTTGAGACAATGTCTGTTGTGAAAACCGCTACAGAAATAAACTAGACCTGACTTGACTTGACTTGACTATCAGTTCCTACAGCTACATTTAATACAGTGGAAGTTTTTAAAACAGTTTTACACACTTGTTTACCACAGGCTCTTTCTCTCTAGAGACACATGAATGTTCCATTTTTGTTCATAAGCAACAAACTAGGTCATGGAATGGTATGAAGATTTACTTTGACCGAACAAATGTACAGATGTAATACATTATTTACATGAATAGCATTTACACTTAGCATGAAGAACATGTATGGCATTTGGTAGATGCCCTTATCCAGACGGACCTACAGTTATCTTATTCATACAACTGAGCAGTTGAGGGTTAAGGGCCTCAAAGGACCATAAGTTGGTGGTGGAATTTAAACTTATGATATCCTGGTCAGAAGTCTAAAATCTTGACAGATGTTCAGACAGTTTGTTTCTTTAACCCTTCAGCTGAAATACTTTGCCAAGCTTCTTGTAAAACCTGCCAAAGTTGTTTTCATGGGTTGATGGTTTCTTTCTGATCTTGTGATCCAGTTCATTTGCGGTCAATCTAAGTTTATCCTTAGTTCATGAACCTTAGTTCATCCCAGTTACATGGTGTTGAAGTAATCATATCCATGTTGGTTCAGTATTCCTTTCACCCTTTATCCTACATTTACCTACATGTACTGTAAATAGAGTTAGCATGTTCTCCAAATATAAACAGCAGACTTGTGATGTGGAACATGACCTAGCTACATGTTTGATGAACATAATTATCATTAAATAAACTAGTTACATATAAACAAAAGAAAAATGCATGTGAGTCCCAAAAATGATAAAAAAAGGAAAAAATTGTTTATTATTAAAAATATAATAAACTGTATTTCTTAAATAAAACATGCATTCTCAAATTTTTGAACGGAAAATACTTGTTTACAGGAAATTTAAACCGGTTTGCATTTTCCTGAAAGAGTAATAAATTTTCCTGAGTGTACTCTGGCCTTTCTCCTTTATTGTTCTCTCAAGCTTCGGTTTGGGTTTGGCTTCCACGAAAGCATACGGTATTGCATTCATGAATCTGTGGGCACGTGCAATAGTGATTGCAATGGCTCCAGAAAGGGGGATCACAAATCCAAAAGTGAAAAAAAGGCACAGTAAAAGAAAGTCAGACACAGCAAGGCTGAGGTACCAAACACTGTTGACTGTTTTCTTCATCTTATACCCTGTAATCCAGATCACAAACCATATCCAGTGATTCCAAGAACCAAAATAATCGCATTGAATGTTGTGAACAAAACACACAATACATCTGTGCACATATGTTTTGGGGGCACTGAAGAGTCAGGAGTGGAGAAGCCATTATGTCCTGTTGTTTTATATACTTAGAGTGTTTAAAAAAAGACACAAACAAAATAGCTGAAGAAAAAGGGATTATTCAGAATGAATAGGCCATGAAATCTGGGGTTTATTACACATTTTTTTTTGTATTTTATACTTTTTTGTATTTATAGTGATGAGGAAAAATAAGTATTCCCTCTTTCAGTCCTATTATCATTTCAATATTTGGAAATTGTTTCCAAAAAACTTATTCGCTACAGTATTCGCTACAGTGTAAAATCCTTAAAACCATCTGAAAGAAGCTCATTGTAACATGGCTTTAATCAAATTAAATCATGTGCAATAAATATTTTTTGGATTTTACTTTACATTTAAAAGACAGGCTGCAAATTCCTTATGCAGAAGAGTATTGTTGCTCAAATTTTATTAGATTATTATTGCAGTCTTCTAGTTCAAATTGTATTGGTAGATCTCAGATCAAAAAGGTTTTATGTGCCACCTTCTGGTAAGGAACTCTATCAACGTATAAATCATCTGAAATCTGAATTCACCATCATCTGAACTGCACATGTGCTTGTCAAAGACTTTTTCACCACTCAATCTACAAATTGGGTCCAATGACTCAAAACTAAACTTCCTAAACTTGTGAACATGATGGCCAAATCTACAAAGATAGAATTGGTCAGGTCAGGTAGGCACATTACAGAGCCCAGAGTGAGAAGTTCATGGTTACTCATTTAGAAAAGGTGCTTCAGGATAGTGAGTTGAGAGACATATGGTCTTCCGGGCTGGCACTGGAAGTGCAAACTAGGAACAAATGAAAACAAATGGAGTTCTGTTGGGGACAGCAACATCCAGATTGTATTAGTGAATGCAGTTCTAAGAAACCAAACTTGGTAACCACACATAAGTCTCCATTCATTTAAAAAAGGAACCTATGAGTGGAGTGCTGGGTAGCATTTTTAAAGCAGGACTCGGAGCAAACAACTACTGATTGATGAACATTATAGAAACATAAATGATATATAATTTAATAATGCAAAGAAAAATGCAAAACAACAAAACAAAGTAGTGATTGTGTATTGCTGCAAAGAATCTACTACCTACTGTTTTATCACCATGCCCTAAATGTATCCAAAAAGGTTTTATGACTGTGCCACCTTCTGGTGAAAAGCTTTAACAACATATATTTGTTTCTTACATCATTTGTAGTGTTCATGTGTCACAACTCGCACAGCGGTATAGAAAATCAGAATACCTCACCACCTGAGTATCTAGCAGAGCTTCTGAGATTGCAATCTGTCATCATCTACCAGGGGGAAATGCTCAAATCTGACTGCAAACAAGCTTTGCGTGTAATGTCTACTGGCAACCCCAAATTACTGGTAGACGGCTGTGCTGACCTTGGACTTGATAAAACACAGTGGACCAACACCAGCAGATGACATGACTCACCAAACCACCACTGACTGTATAAACTTTACACTGGACCTCAAGCAACTTGGATTCTGTGCCTCTCATCTCTTTATCCAGACTCTGGGACCTTGATTTCCAAGTGAAATGCTAAATTTTCTTTCCTTTCATCTGAAAATACGTTTCTGGCCCACTGAGCAACAGTCCAGTCCTTTTTGTCTATTTCCCAGGTAAGACACCTCTGATGTTGTCTCCGGTTCAGGAGTGGCTTGACACAAGTCTGCTGTAGCCCATGGATACGTCTGTGTGTGGTGGACCTTGAAGCACTGACACCAGCTGCAGTCCACGCTTTGTGAATCTCCCCCAAATTCTTGAATGGGCTTCCTTTCACCTTTTTCTACCACATTTCCTTCCATTCAACTTTTCATTAATGTGCTTGGATACAGCACTCTGTGACCAGCAGCTTCTTTAGTGATGACCTTTTGTGTCTTAACCTCTATGTGCAGGGTGTCAATGGTGTTCTGCTGGACAACTGTCAAGTCAGAAGTCTTCCCCCATGATTGTGTAGCCTGAACCAGATTGAGACACCATTTAAAGGCTCAGAAAACCTTTGCAGGGGTTTACATTTTAATTAGCTGATTAGAGTGACACCACAAGTCTTTTATCTTTTCACAACTTTTTCACAATATTTACTTTTTCTGAGAACTTTTCTGTTTTAGGTTTTCATTAGCTGTAAGCCAAAATCATCAAAATAAAAATAAATAATCACTTGAAATATATCAGTCTGTGTGTGATGAATCTATAAATTATACGAGTTTCACTTTTGTATTGCATTACTAAAATAAACCAACTTTTTAAAATTATTATTCTAATTTATTAGATGCACCTGTAATTAGATACCCCACTTAAAATCAGAGCTACTTAATACATTTAACTATGCCAGTAAAACGACAGCGTTAGACTTCAGTTTTATGTGAAGGAGGTAAATTTTTTTGTCATTTCTTCTCCAACCAACCCTATTATCCTTGGGTTCCCTTGGCTCCAAGCCAATGACCCAGTGATCTCCTGGGAGAGTGACAAGGAACAAATACAATTGTCCTCTAAATGTATCCAGAACTGAATTAAGAACTTTAATCTGCAATGTCGATCTACCTCAGTGGATAGCCCCGAACACAATTTACCTGAAAGATGGTAAATTTTTTTTAAAGAAAAAATTTTTTTCTTTATTTAAAAGAAAGATGGGGGACTAAGACCATGCATTGACTACTGAGGGTTAAACATGGGCACGGTTCAACATTAGAACAGCTGTGTGAGGTGTAGTTAATCACCAAGCTGGACCTCCACAGCACGTAAAACTTCATACAGATAAAGGAAGGAGATGAGTGGAAAACTGCCTTTCATAGCACTGGGGAACACTATGCAAAATGGCTTAACAAACACACCTGTGGTATTCCAAGGATGTATGAACGAGGTCTTTAGGGACCTACTGAACTCATGTGTCCTGGTCTACATTGATGACATCTTGGTATATATTCCCTGATGTATAATCTCCATGTGTGTCATGTTTGATATCCTATCCCACCTGCTGCAGCACCAACTTGTGGTAAAGGTGGGGAAATGTGAATTTCTTAAAGCATCCACCACATTCCTTGGGTATGCTATCAGCCAACAAGGTGTCACGATTGACAACGTAAAAGCAAAGTAATAGCTGTGATATCATGGCCAGCCCTGTCCACCATCAAGGAGCTAAAAATGTTCCTGAGCTTCATAAATTTATACTGATGGTTCATCCGCAACTACAGCATGGTGGCAGCTCCACTCACAAAACTCTACTACAAGCGAAACCCAAGAAGCTTCAGTGGATGGCCAAAGCACAAAGAGCATGAGTTGAAACAGCAGTTTACCACAGCTCCAATCCTGAGACAACCAGACCCAAGCGCACCCTTTAAGGTAGTTGACCGCGTAGAAGAACACCTGGAAGGGTTACCAAAAGGGGGTTCCGTCAAATCTTCCACAGCAGTGTCCCCATCATTCCACCAGAGAAAGTTGTCGCTTGAATTCTAAACATCTCCAGGCCATGGGTTACTTCCTATGTTTAGCCCTTTTATTTCATGCTAATGCTATGCTACTCCTAAAAGTCTTTTATCTCTTGCACATTCCAAGCCTTTAATCTGTTTTATGTTCTAATTTGTGCCCCGACTATTGCCACATTTCTGACTATTCTCCTTGCTTGTGTGTTTTGGTTTTGTTTAGTTTTCGTTATTTTCTTTGTACCGGACATTTACACTTGTTTTTAAAAAACAAATAAAATCAACTCAGATCAGAACCCAAAAAGGTTTCATGACTGTGCCACCTTCTGGTGAGGAACCTTAACAACAATAACTTATATATGC
The DNA here is from genome assembly GCF_014805685.1 of Silurus meridionalis. Taxonomy (NCBI): domain Eukaryota; kingdom Metazoa; phylum Chordata; class Actinopteri; order Siluriformes; family Siluridae; genus Silurus; species Silurus meridionalis. The sequence continues at coordinate 15,702,664 of NC_060910.1, read as the reverse complement.
TTATATCATTTAAAGAGTTTGTGCTAGGTTCACAGTCTTTTTCCTCCATGCAGGATTCTGAAGTAAACATACACCACCATCTGAAATTCACCTGTACGTGCCAAAGCCTTTTTTTGTTTTTCCTTAACGGTTTTGGTTTGTTTAGACATGTTGGTGAGGCTGAAGGATGAGTGGGGCTGACTCCGGCACTATGGCTAACCCATTAGGAATTGTTTGATTGTGTACTTAAATGAAGTACACTGCCTCACTATTATTCCAGGCATGTAATTTGAAAGATGTATTGTATTCTAGAGATGAAATACTAATGCTTAAGATATGCATCACTGTTCCAAGGGAGCTTAGATTACAAATATTCAAGAAGTCACTAGAGGTCATGTCAGAGTGGGTCTCAGCAATAATCAAGTCCAATGTCAAAAGTCAAATTTTTTACTGTAACTACATAGTGTCCGTAAGAATGAAATGCTGAGAACAGTATAGTATTTAATAGGAAAAATATGATGGATTAGAGTTTACTGAGTAGTGTAGCAGGAAGGTCACAGTAACACTGGTAGCATTGAAGTATGAATGTGAGCGGAAAACTGTGGTGGGCTGTGCATTTCACATCTAGGCCTTCAGTGGTGTCCTGCCTTTTAATACAATCATTATGACACCATATGATATAAAAACCATGTAACAGAGCACTGCATCACAGGCAAGAAACCCAAAGAACACAATTCAACAAGTCTTCTTTCACTGTAGCCACAGCTGCACCACCTGCATATATCATCTCTAGCAGAAGAATCTTATTTTCATTAAATGACCCCAAGTTTTCCCATGAATTTCTGTGCATTACTACAGTTTTCCTAGGGATTGAAAATAAAGGCATATTGTGTATTTATGTGCAAATTCTAGAAGAAAGAAAATTCAAAAATATAAATGGTTCAAGAAAAAACTTGAACCACGATGTCCAGCTTTCCTTTAAAAGTCTTGTCTTGTAAATATCCTTGTAAGTGTTTCTGCGACCAGATAAGTTTATACTCCTCAGTCATCCATTGTGGAATGAGAAAACAGCTATTAAATCCACACAAATATGTTTGAGCTTATGGAGTTTGCACCAGATACAGTTTGCAAACTCTCACTAGTGCTGACCTGAGAGAAATGCTATGTAAATTAATACTATTTCGAAAAATTTGATACATATTAATGGACAAATATATAATTAAAGGCAAGCAAAGAAAGCCTTATTGGCCATGACGGCCATCACTGACACAAAATGTGTTTATATATAATATTGGGTCACCTGTTCATAAGTATAGTATGTGATTTTTGAGCATTGCATTCCACATTTAGTCCCAATTTGCTCTTGGGTCAATGACGTGATGCCCCCTTTTTCTGTCCGGGTTAATTTTATTTTGCAGAAAAAACAAAAAAATACATAAAAATTTCTCATCTACTTGTTATACCTTCTTCACCTACTAAACCACTCTAACTTCTCCAAATTTTTAATTTTTTCATCATTTTTCTGCTATCCAAAGTGCCAAAACATCATATGGGGCGACCGTCCAGCCTTGACTTTTGTTAGGACAACTGGTTTAAAAACAGTTTAAATGAACTTAAATATATCCCTTTTCCTAGTTGGCATAATTTCAAACATGTTTTACATCCATTGACAAAACTATAAAGCATTTGCACATATATTTCTATCATGATATACAAACGAATGTTGTCAGAATTAAGTTGATTCTATCCATATCATCCGGGGCGACCATCAACAAACCACAATTTTGGGACCTTTATTTTCAAAAACATCTCAAGGATGGGATATTGCATCAGCCAGACACAAGTGAAGACCCCCTGGAAACAACTGTAAGGTAAATCAGTCTCTCTCATATAGTAAGAAAAAGCTGTAATGTCGTAGTCACTTTTGGTCATCATGTGGGGCGACCATCCCAAAACTGTGAATTATAATTTTTTTCCCACAAATCTTTATTTTGATGATAAATTTGATAGTGCTTTGTCACTAGAAAAAGCTAGTTTGGTTTCTGAGGCTAACTGTTAGCCTGTTATACTTGAGTGAACTTGAAAACATCATATGGGGCGACCGAGTATCATGTGGGGCGACCACTGCTGAGTGTTTTAAATGATAGATACATGTCCTATATTTGTAGTTTTCATATTCTATACATCAATTATATACATAGAGTTAATTGTTTAAGCATAATTATTTGTATTTTTTTATCTTTTTTTTTTAAATTCAGCCATTTTCCATTCCTTTTATAGGGATAAACATTTTTTTTTTGTTGAAGTACAATCCTACAGGAAAAATGTAAAAAATAAATAAATAAATAAATAAAAAAACTACACAATGACATTCTATTTATGTGACTATACATGTATTAGTCATTAGAGAGAAGAAAGATGGAGAAGGCAATGTTGGACCTTACACCTCAATCCATAGAGAACACTCTGCCAGATCCAGCAGGTGTAGAAGGAGTGGAGGGGCAGCAAGAGAGTCCAGGGGGGTGTGTGGTGGTGGATGCTCCACCTCAAAATGAGGATTTCCATCCACATATGTCCTCCACACCAGAGAGAAAAGATAGAGAAAAGAAAGCTGAGTAACGTTGTAAACGACTGCAGGCTGAGAAGCATGAATTAAGAAAGCTAAACATAAATCTGAGGAAACAACTTGCAAAGATGAGAAAAGAAAAGGAAAGGGCCAGAAAAGGTGAGACAAGGGGAAAGGATCCTATGCAACACTCTCTGACAGCCTGCGCCATGACGTGCGGGCGGTGTGGGCACATCTAGAGCCCATCTTAGGAGAGCTTCGTGAAACCTTCCCGCAGATCACAACCCTCCACATTCAGAGTGATGGGCCGGTTACACAGTACCGGAATAAAAACAACTTCTACCTCCTCAGTACTGTCCCTTTCCTTTCTGGGTTCACTAAGGTGACCTGGAATTATTCGGAAAAGTCTCATGGGAAAGGGGCCCCAGATGGGATTGGTGGGGCAATAAAAAGAGAAGCAGATCGCTTTGTCCAAAGAGGTGGTGAACTTCAGACACCACAGCAACTCTATGAGATGCTGAACACAAGATTAGGCTCAAGCATTACACACTATTGGGTAAACAGAGAAAGCATTGAAAAGTGTGATGAGCTAACTCCTGACAACTTGGAGGCTGTGAAGGGCACCTTTAAAATACACCAGGTTTGGTCTACCCAGCCTTCACAGATCACTCACAGGACTGTGTCATGCTTCTGTAGGAAAACAGAGAGGAGTCCATGCCCTTGTTACAAGCCCGTAACAGTAGACCTGAGAGTGAGACGCACTGTGTGCAACACTGAGAATCCCCCAAGCTCTCCTCCTCAACCACCTAGGGAAAAAGAAAATCTAGATCTTTGTGGCAAGTTTGTTATTGTCATTTATGATGAAAAGCCTTATGTTGGCCAAGTGCTTGAGGTTGTGGGAAAAGAAGTGCAGGTCAATTGTATGCTACAATCTGGTGACAGAAACCTCTTCATGTGGCCACAAACTGTAGATTAAACTTTCTACTACAGAAAAGATGTGCATGCTGTGATCTCAGAGCCTGAGCCAGCAACATCACGCTTCTCAAAGCTGACTCTCCAAGATTGGGTGAAGTTCAGAAATACCTCAGCTTAGATAAATGCAAGTCGTGTTCATCACTGCCTTATGTGGCTAAATGGGTCCAGAAAAAGAAACTTATTATTTGTGATATTTGAATGTTGAAAGGTTAATTGAGATGCAAGTAGTGTTCATCCCTGTCCAATGAATCAAAAAGGTTCCAAAAAAGAGATTCTTTACTCAGCTTCTTAAGTTCTTGAAGCATTTAATGTGTGTTGCAATAAAAATTATATAATTTTAAATGTTAATGTCCTTCTGATTTGTTATATTTAAATGTTGAAATGTTATTTGAATAAAAAGAGTTAAATTTTTTTTCGTCTTGAACTCTTTTGTGTACATTTTAACTGAAATTTTTATACCTGTGGTTTTCTTATCATTTGGGGCGACCATATGTCATGTGGGGTAACCAACAAATGAATGAATAAATGAATAAATTCATAACCAAATATCCATCAGTTTAGCCTCAAATATTAATCAGTGGTATGCTATTGTTGAATGTGTAATATCTGTATAAATGCTAATTCAGTTTTTTTGCTTTTAAAGTAAAAATCAGTATTGTAACTGGATTATGAGGGAGACTCTGATATTATAGAATAAACATGTGAAATAATGGTTTTCATAAAATGAAAGGGCACTAAAGTTTATCTTTCTTCATCAGTTTATCTACTTACTGATATGAGTTCAACTAGTCTTAATGATACATAAAAATGTGAATTTTGAGATAAATTACAGTTGCCCCAGATGACTTTTTTAAGGCTATGTATTATTAACTTATGTGTAAAAACACTAAAATGTAAATTTTTTTATTTTTCTTTATAAAGGCATGTGTATACTACATTCCAAATGTTTAGAAAATGGCCAAACATATCCATATTTCTGGTATTTTAAAATTGGCCTATTAAAAAGTCTTTGTCAGGGATTCCCCTGCCACGCCCCCCTCAGTAGCTGTCAGGGATTCCCCTGCCACGCCCCCCTCGGCCGCTGTCAGAGATGCACCCTGCCACGCCTTCCTCGGCCGCTGTCAGAGATGCACCCTGCCACGCCCCCCTCAGTAGCTCTCACGGTGCCTCATTATCCCGTGCCTGCCCGATCACCGACAGCTGTGACTCGTTAGGATTCAGACTATATAGACTCACGTTCTCGAGTCACAGGCTGTCGGTTCTTGTATTGTCATGCTGGTGATACCCGTGGCTGCTCGACCGCCAGCATTCCCGCTGGTTCCGTTTTCCCATGGATTACTCTTAGCCGCTGCCGTTTACTTTCGTTTGGACTCAGGTTTTGGTTTGGATTGCTCGTCTCGGCGGACATTCTTGTTTGTTTTCTCGCCTCGGCAGCAGTGAGTGTTTTGCTTGTTGAACTGTTTTGTTTGAAATAAATCGACTATGACTGACTTGCTTCCGCTTCCGCGTCCTGTTCATCAGCCTGACAGAAGAACCGACCAAAACCGGCGGAATCGCCCTCCAGCGATTTCGGCGCGATGGGCGGCAGCGAACCCGCCTCGGTTTTCGCCGGGAATTCCAAGCTGCTTCTCGCGGCTCAAAGCCACAGAAGCCGGAGCATGAAAGCGAGGCCGCGCCCTCGCCAGCGGCGCGAGGATTTCCGGCTCGCTTCTCCGGAAAGGAGAAGAATTGGGCGGGTTTCTGAGGAACATCGGCGAGTATGTGGAGGAAAATTCTTCCCAGTTTTCCTCCGAAAGAGCCAAGATCGCCTTCTGCGTCTCTCTCCTGTCTGGTGATGCTCTCTCTAAAACCAGCAGGATATGGAGCGCCAATGGGGGCAATTTCGGCTCACTCGCCGAATTTTGCGAGCTTCTTCTTGGGATGTGTGGGATGGAGGTGGCGGATCTCCACGACAGTCCCTTTGAGGAGGAAGGAGCTTCGTTCCGTGGTTCTTCAGAGCGCGCGGCTCCGTACCAGGACTCTCCAAGGTGCTCGGCTTCATTTCGTGGTTCTTCAGAGCGCGGGGCTCCGTTCCAGGATTCTCCGAGGTGCTCGGCTTCGTTCCACGGTGCTTCAGAGCGCGCAGCTCCGTTCCAGGATTCTCACTGGTGCTCGGTTCCATCCCTGGGCATCCAAGAACGCGAGGCTCAGTTCCTGGGTTTCCACGGACACATGGCCCTGCCCCTGGGTCAGTACAAGCGCGCTGCTGTGTTCCGGGGTTCTCGTGGACGCTCTGCACCATCTCCGAGCGTCTGCGAGCGCGCCCTGGCATCCCAGCATTCCCATGAGCTGTCCGTGCCGCCACAGAACATCTACAAGCGTGCTGCCCTGTTTCGAGGTTCCCGTGGGCGTGCCTCTCCGCCACAGTGTCTCCAGGAGCGCGCCTCTACGTCACAGACCCGTCACGAGAGCGCCGAGCCGCCACAGACCCGTCACGAGAGTGCCGAGCCCCCACAGACCCGTCACGAGAGAGCCGAGCCGCCACAGACCCGTCACGAAAGAGCCAAGCTGCCACAGACCCGTCACGAGCGCGCCTCTACGCCACAGTGTCTCCACGAGCGCGCCTCTACGCCACAGTGTTTCCACGAGAGAGCCGAGGCGCCACAGACCCGTCACGAGAGAGCCGAGGCGCCACAGACCCGTCACGAGAGAGCCGAGGCGCCACAGACCCGTCACGAGAGAGCCGGGCCGCCACAGACCCGTCACGAGAGAGCCGGGCCGCCACAGACCCGTCACGAGAGGCGGGCCGCCACAGACCCGTCACGAGGCGCGGGCCGCCACAGAGCCATCACGAGGCGCCGGGCGCCACAGAGCCGTCACGAGGCGCGGGCCGCCACAGAGTAAATCACGAGGCGCGGGCCGCCACAGAGTCGTCACGAGAGTGCCGGGCCGCCACAGAGTCCCACAGAGAGCTCGCTCCCGGTCCAGAGTCCCACAGAGAGCTCGCTCCCGGTCCAGAGTCCCACAGAGAGCTCGCTCCCGGTCCAGAGTCCCACAGAGAGCTCGCTCGGTCCAGAGTCCCACAGAGAGCTCAGGCCGCGAAGGGGTCGTCGTACCGCCGCCTGGCGCGAAGGGGTCGTCGTACCGCCGCCTGGCCGCGAAGGGGTCGTCGTACCGCCGCCTGGCCGCGAAGGGGTCGTCGTACCGCCGCCTGGCCGCGAAGGGGACGTCGTACCGCCGCCTGGCAGCGAGGGCGTCTTACAGCCGCAGCGCAAAAGGCGGCGACGGCTCGCCCCCGGGCTCCACAGAAGGCGAAGGCTCGCCCCCAAGTTCTCCTCAGGGCGAAGGCTCGCTCCCAAGTTCTCCTCAGGGCGAAGGCTCGCCCCCAAGTTCTCCTCAGGGCGAAGGCTCGCCCCCAGGTTCTCCTCAGGGCGAAGGCTCGCCCCCAGGTCCTCCTCAGGGCGAAGGCTCACCCCAGGTCCTCCTCAGGCGGCGGCTGCCCCAGGTCCTCCTCAGGCGGCGGCTGCCCCAGGTCCTCCTCAGGTCGACGGATCGCCTCCAGGTCCTCTTCAGGTCGACGTCGGGCCTCCAGGTCCTCTTCAGGTCGACGTCGGGCCTGCAGATCCTCCTCAGGGCGACGTCGGGCCTCCAGGGTCCCCGCAGGCGGCGTCGGGCCTCAGGGTCCCGCAGGCGACGTCGGGCCTCAGGGTCCCGCAGGCGGCGTCGGGCCTCCAGGGTCCCCGCAGAGCAACGTGGGACCTCCAGGTCCCCCTAACGCCGGCAGAGCTCTCCAGAGGCCCTCCGAGGGTGTCGTTCCGGTTCAACGTCCGAGCTCTCCAGAGGCCCTCCGAGGGGGTCGTTCCGGGTCAACGCCAGAGCGCTCCAGCGGCCCTCCGAGGGTGTCATTCCGGATCAACGTCAAGGCTCTCCAGAGGCCCTACGAGGGTGTCGTTGCGGTTCAACGTCCTGCCGAGGGTGCCTCTGTGTTCCTGGTCTCCGTGGAGGACGTCTCTCCGCTCCAGGTCTCCAGGGAGGTTGTCTCTCCGCCTCCTGTCTCCGCCAAGGTCGTCGCTCGGCCTCCTGTCTCCGTCGAGGGCGTCGCTCGGCCTCCTGTCTCCGTCGAGGGCGTCGCTCGGCCTCCTGTCTCCGTCGAGGGCGTCGCTCGGCCCCTTGTCTCCGCCGTGGACGTCGCTCGGCCCCTTGTCTCCGCCGTGGACGTCGCTCGGCCCCTGGTCTCCGCCGTGGACGTCGCTCGCCCCCTGGTCTCCGCCGTGGACGTCGCTCGGCCCCTGGTCTCCGCCGTGGACGTCGCTCGGCCCCTGGTCTCCGCCGTGGACGTCGCTCGGCCCCTGGTCTCCGCCAAGGGCTTGGCTCAGCTTCCGGTCTTTTCAAGGGTCGCTGGCCCGTTCCTGATCCCGGCCAAGAAGGCTGCTGTGCCCTGGGCCCCTTCCGATCCTCCCCTGCTCTGCTGCGATGCTCACAGGGCCTCCTTTGTCCCGGGTCGGTTGGGGAGGCCTTCCTCAGAGTGCCCCGGCCCGCCTGGCGTTGGTGGGTTTTGGGGCGTCGGGTGCCGCCCCTGGAGGGGGGGGTTATGTCAGGGATTCCCCTGCCACGCCCCCCTCAGTAGCTGTCAGGGATTCCCCTGCCACGCCCCCCTCGGCCGCTGTCAGAGATGCACCCTGCCATGCCTTCCTCGGCCGCTGTCAGAGATGCACCCTGCCACGCCCCCCTCAGTAGCTCTCACGGTGCCTCATTATCCCGTGCCTGCCCGATCACCGACAGCTGTGACTCGTTAGGATTCAGACTATATAGACTCACGTTCTCGAGTCACAGGCTGTCGGTTCTTGTATTGTCATGCTGGTGATACCCGTGGCTGCTCGACCGCCAGCATTCCCCGCTGGTTCCGTTTTCCCCATGGATTACTCTTAGCCGCTGCCGTTTACTTTCGTTTCGGACTCCAGGTTTTGGTTTGGATTGCTCGTCTCGAGCGGACATTCTTTGTTTGTTTTCTCGCCTCGGCAGCAGTGAGTGTTTTGCTTGTTGAACTGTTTTGTTTGAAATAAATCGACTATGATTGACTTGCTTCCGCTTCCGCGTCCTGTTCGTCAGCCTGACAGTCTTATCCGTCAATGACCTCTTATAATTCCCTCCACTCTTCTGGGAAAGATGTTCCACTAGATTTTGGAGTGTGCTTATGGATATTTGTATATCAGCCACAATAGGAGTAGGAAAGGCAGGTACTGATGAGGAGACCTGTGGTGCAGGTCATTCTTGGAGCACACAGGGACAGAATTCTTGGCACATTGAAGAAAACTGTAATAACATTTGCAAGTGATTAGAATAAACTCAACATCTACAGATTGCCATCGCTATCTAAATGCAGACTTGGTCTCGAAAACTCATTGAGTTGATCTTTAGGTTAAAATCTGGAATGACACATTTGGATCTTTGCCCTCATAAAAAATAAACATAGAGCAGTTCCTTATACTCCCAGTCCCAGTTTACTCTGGTTAGTTAACTGAGGTAATCCAGTCAATTATTGAAGGGGTGAACATCAGAAAAAGAAATAAAATGTTATGCTTGGATAAATTTGGTAGCAATTTTATTACCTATTAGGTAATGTAACACGTATTCATACCGAAATATTTCAGTACAGGGCTTTCAGTTCAGTATACACGTACTGAACGTAATCCTTTTTACGTGCACCACATAGTTAAAATCTGAGTTCCCTCAGGAACGTATTGTGGTGGACAGCAAGTTTGTTTAGTCTCCGCCTTGCATTTTGAGTGCACTTTTAAAATAATTATTATAATTAAACTTGAAAACATGAACAACAATGCCAAGGGTATATATATATAAAAAAAAAAAAAAAGAAACTAAAAGAAACGCTAAGAAAAATACATAGTCCTAGCGTTAACAGCTAACCAGGAAGTGACTAGCGGCTAAATCTAGCACTATGGAATCTTTAACATTTTATGTCCAACTTCAAGAATTTCTCTTAAAAGGTGAAAATCCTGACAATTCTTGAAGTAAATGAATAAATTAGGGGAGGAATTAGGTTAAAGTTATGTTTGTTAAAATAAGTAGATCATTAGAAAATTCAATATTACACACAAATACACACACACACACACACACACCTAGTTACATACACGTGTATTACCCAAATGGGGTCTAACAAATGTATTATCTATTTGTTGAATTTTATTTAATCAATTTAATCCGTGCCAATTTAATTGAATTTTGTGTACCATTACACCTCCATCAACCACATTATTATTTTATAATTTTATGATTTTTGTATCCTTTATATATATATATATATATATATATATATATATATATATATATATATATATATATATATATATATATATTTTTTTTTTATCCTAAGCAACTCAAAAACATCCCAGATTGGACTCCAAGATGTTACAAAATGGTGGAGCCAGATGATTAGAGTTTAGCCTGGCTCAGATGCCCACTTGCTTTCTGCATTTCTGCTTCCTCAAACATCATATCTAACACACTTTGAATGAAGCTGGTCATTGTACATAATAATTCAACGTGTATGTGAATATTCAAGGTGCTGCATATTAACAAAACAACAGATGTGCAGTATGTAAATCAAAAGTAATGTTATTAATGTGTAATTTAATTATTAAATATATATAAAAAAAGGAAATACTGTATATGAAGGAGGTTAGATGAAGTATATACAACTGATATGTGCATTATAACCAGTAGGTGTGAGTAGAGGGTTGCAAACTCCTTCTAGAGTAACCTTTTAAATACAGTATAAGTAATTCATTAAAAGCAACACCAATTTAAAGAAAGAATAAAAAATGTATCTAGTTTTAAACTAATCACACAAATTTTGGAAACACCTTGTATTTTTTGAGAGACACATGCATGTTCCTTTTGTTTCCATGCAATATACTGTTATTTAAGGGTATTTATTTTCATCAAACTGTCACCTTAGGTACAGTAGATTTTGAATAAAATACCATCCAAAGGTTAATATTTGAAGAGCATGCTAACTTTTCTATGCTTGTAGGTTAAATGTATATGGTTATTTATATATGCTATCTCTGGGAGAAACATTCGTAAGCATGGCATTAGATTCTATTATTAGCTGACGATACACATTTGTATATTTCAGCAAAGCCAGATGAGAGATGTTGAGGAAGATGTAAAAAAAAAATTTTGAGACACCGGGAAATAAAAAATAACCTTAAATAAAAACAGAATGCAATGATTTGCAAATTTCATAAATCCATATCCGAATTTTGCCTCTAATCCCAGATGTGCCTCCAGTATTTCAGTTTTGCAACTCTTTACCCTTTAGCATACAAGAATAAAGAAGTAAAACATTGATAGTATTCTTCAAATATTGTTCATTCAAATTTATTTCGTGCACTATCCGGTTACCACAACAAGCATATTTGGGCACAAATACTAAACCAGATCTAAAATGAAATCTGAAAGGAAGTGCAATCTGATTCCCACCAGCTCATTTATTTGCCCTATGTAGCAGGATTATAAAAACATTATGTAAAAGAGAAGTAAAAATTGTGTCATGATATAAAAAAAAAGTAAAATACATGATTACATTTTGTTTAAAGTCAGACTGACATGTACAATCACATAGTTAAGAACAAAGCTACATTCATGTAAGCTTGATTGAATAATGAATAAAGTATAAATGTACCAACATACGAGTCTTATCGATAGAACACAAAGTATACATCTTTTACTTTGCAATGTATGAATACACAATCAATGAATAAAGAAAAGCACTGTTTTGTTAGTCCTTTAAAAAATATTCATTTCGATTGATCAGTCAGATGACTGTCTGTGGCTGTGTCATCCACTTCATTTTCAAGTCCTGACTCACCAAAAAATAAATTACTGGGTTAACACAGCAGTGAGCTGCAGCAAGAACAGTGGCTATAGGTAATCCATATGACTGACCCTCAAAATTTTGAAATGCCTGTAGAAGCCCCATGAATAGCAGGGGAGTCCAGCAGACAAAATACACCATTTTTATCAAACATGTGATTTGGTTCAAAATTTTCCCCATCCTTTGACGCCGACAACATGAACAGATGGCAGTCAGAAATGCAGGTATCAGAATTCCAAGTAAAAACCTATAAAAAACTACAACCCTCAGGTATCTTTTACCATCTTCAGTCATTACTTCATCAAAAAGATCATAGTCATCGATGCACTCCTGTCCTAGGGTTGTGTACCGAAGCTCTCGGGAGTACAAAGACGGAATGCCAAGGACCGCTGCAAATGTCCAGGAGCACAGAATCATGATCATGACTACTGATGAATGCTGGAATGAAAACCATTTGCATTTGATTTTCCCAATGCCGTCAATGGCGCTCCATAGAGAGAGTATACCAGCTGTGGAGAACAAGCTGACGTAAAATATATAGGATAAGACTTTGCACAAAATTGCTCCATAGTGCCAGTTGAAGTGGTACCAACTATAGAGAATCTGCAAAGGCAGGAATCCTGAGCAGATCAAGTGGGTCACAGCTAATGCAATGACCCATTTTGCTGTGTCAGACTTGTGGTGGTACAACATGCCTGCAACAATGACTAAAAAGTTGAGAACCAGCCCAAGGCTGCAGATGATGAGAAATCCAATAAAGTATAGCATTCTGATTGTAATCAGGTACTTATTCCTCTCAGTCCCACTTTCGTAGTCATTGTCTGTAGTATTGTTGGACATCTTGGCAAGTCTAATAAAAGAAATTGAAATAAAGACGGGTAAATATGTGATGTTTTTTTTCTTATTGCTCTTCCAAGCCATTTAACAAACTCTCATTGATGTCAGAGGAAAGAAAGAGAACACTTCTGTATTGGTATCTAGGCATGACTCCTGTAATCATTATGCAGTCTGCATTTGATCAATTTAATTGATTGAAAAATGCTCAATAAAATCCACAACAGAACAAAAAAAGATTTTTTGCACATCTTCACTCTCTTGCTTGCTTTTCATTTGAATGTCATGCAAAGTAATCTCAAATATTCTTACCTGGGACAAATAAAGCCTGTCAGAAGTGCTTAGCAATGGTGTGTCTCCAAAACTGAAAGTGAACTGTTTCACAGTTCGCATGAAGAATAGTAAACTTTCTACTCTTCCCTCCCCCTTCTCTCTTCCATAAAAACTTTCATGAAAGGACTGAGCCAAGCAACATTCCACTCACCAGTTTCAAAAAGGAAGGTTTTTTTGCATCAAAAAAATAAAGTATGGGATAAGGCACACTCTTTAGGCTTTATAGATCATTTTATCTGCTGTCGAAATGTATTTAGGTACATTTTAACTTATTTTTTCTGACTTTCTAAAATTAAACCAGATGCATCCGATTTTGGAGTTTCAATCATTGATTTCTCTCATCCATTTTAGTTGAGATTTGTTCAATAGCTTTCAGAAGTAAAGAAATCTGTGTGCATTTGGATGAAATGAATAAAGAGCATGCAGAACTCCCCCCACACAGTAACATGAGCGTAGGACTTACCCGAAGTGATCCTGGCTGTTTTGCTCTGTGAACATGCTAATTCCCAAAACTCTAGAGCACGGTTTATATAAACTCAAAAACACGTTTTACACACATAAAGGAACATTTAACGTCCTGCGTGAAAGAGACCCTGTTTGGTCTTGACATCTTTTTGTGTTTCTAAAAAAAAACTAATAAAACAATAAAACTTAAATAAGACTACATCAATGTCATGTAAAACAAGGTTATGGGTGTTTAAAATGCTATTCGAATAAAAATGGAATTGAATTGAATTGAATTTAATGAACTTTAAACGTTGAAAACATAGAATAGCTAACAAAATTACCCTAACACTAACCAAACATAAAAGAAAAACATAAAGGAACAAGAATCATAACTAAAAACATGGAGCATGAAGTGGGATAAAAAAACATGGCACCACAACAATTGTGAGATGATGGGGAAAAAAGCAAAGAGAATGAGAAATGTGTGCAAACAAATCTAATGATTTCGATGATTTGGGAAACGTAAACCAGGAAAGAGACACTCCTCTGATGCACAGATCACAACACAAACAAACCCTTCCTAGGGGGTCCTGGCCACCTGAAAAATGTTCCCTGCACTGTATAAGTCATTGCATGCGTTGCCCAATGGTAAGGCATATCTGCTCCTTGAAGCTATTGGGACATGCAACATAAGGAGTGAAACATGTGAAAGAAAAACAACATCCTCACCCGAGTTTAATGGTGGCGTTAAATCTTTACCAGAGCTAGATGGCAGTATGAGGTCCTGACCCAGGCACAGAGGAAGGGCAAGTCAGGGAGGTTGCATGAAGTTCTGGTTTCATGGATAAGTGACATCCTCATTAGGACAACAAACCTGATCAACATATGCAGCTGGGCAGGGAAGCAAAGCAGAAGGTGGCACACCATCATCACTCAATCAAGAGGCCAAGAGATGTCCTCAATAGGTCAAACAGGGAAAGTGACCCCCTCAGCAAGACAGAAAGCCTGAGTGACACTCTTGGTAGTGCACTTCTTATTCTTCCTTCGGCTTCTCCCATTAGGGGTCGCCACAGCGGATCATCCGTCTCCATACCCCCCTGTTCTCTACATCTGCCTCTTTCAAACCAACTACCTGCATGTCTTCCCTTACCACATCCATAAACCTCCTACTTGGTCTTCCTCTTTTCCTCCTTCCTGGTTGCTCCATCCTCAGCATTCTTTCACCGATATACCCCATGTTCCTCCTCTGCACATGTCCAAACGATCTCAATCTCGCCTCCCTCACCTTGTCTCCAAAACGTCCCACATGCGCTGTCCCCCTAATAAACTCTAATCCTGTCCATCCTCCTCACTCCCAACGAAAACCTCAACATCTTCGGCTCTGCTACCTCCAGCTCCACCTCCTGTCTTTTACTCAATGCCATTGTTTGCTGAACCATACAATATTGCAGGTCTCTCCACAGTCCTAATATTAGAAATACATGTTATACTTATTAACTGTTTCTCTAAATTCCTTCCGTACATTTTGTAAAGGCCATTTTTATTCCTTTCACGTGTGACACAAAGGCAGGGGACACCAAGGGAGATGTGGTAGGATGTAGCAACATGTGCATTAACATTTGAGTAGGAGGGCAAGGAATTTGAGTGGTTGTTTTGCAGTTTGCCTTCAAATCTGGGTTTCAGCACCACTGCAGAACTCCCAAGACGTGCAGGTGTGGATGAAGATTTATTAAACAACAGACTGTTAACTATGGATCTAAAAAAAAAAAACATCAACACATTCAAATGAACAAAACAGAAACAAAGTAGCAGTTCTTAAGACAGAAACATTAGATTTTAGCTTCTGGTTTGTCTGCCAGCTGATTTTCCCTCACAGGAAATACAGTATTCCAACTTCTACTAATGCTCTTAATCGTTTCATTGCGAACACCAAACTTCATTGTCAAGCCAAACTGGTGAATCCAATGAAGAAGCGAATACTTCTTCACCAACCCAGCCAACATGTCCATGTAGGCCCCACATGGGTTTTATCTGGGTTATATGGGCATCATGTGGGCATGGGGTCAGAGTGGGCAATTTAATGGGCTGAATGTGGGCCCCAGCTTAGTCAGGGTTGTGGGCCCCAGTTAGGTTGCCCATTTTGTTTATTTGAGGGTCCTGTATGGGCCACATTTGGGCTATATTTATCTATATTATTCATGATAAATTCAATTAATATGTTTTTTTTGCGTGTTTTATATCATCGAAACAATTTTCTTTTATATATATTAACAATAACATAGTTAAAATGTGACCTTTAGTTTAAAAAATTAAATTAAATTAAATAAATAAAGAAAGAAAGAATCGGTTGTGCAGCTCACAGAGTCTCCCATTGGCTCCTGTGTTCCCGCCTTCTGATTCTGAAGAAACGGTCGTCACTCACTACTACTGGAGCACCTGACCTGACCTGAATAACCTGACCTGACCTGACCTGACCTGACCTGACCTGACCTCTGTCATGGTAAGAAATGATCTTTTGTTTTAAATTAATCACATTTTCTGTTTGCTTTTATTTAATTTTATACTTCTGAAAGCTCAGTGGTTAAGGCATTGGGCTTTGGATCAGAAGATCACAGGTTTAAATCCCACCACCACCAAGCTGCCACTGCTGGGCCTTTGAGCAAAAGCCCTAAAAAACCCTCCCCTGCTCAGTTGTAAGTCACTCTGGATAAGGGCGTCTGCCAAATGCCGCAAATGTAAATGTAAATGTAAATTAATGTTACAGGCACGATATAACGAAGGTAAGTGTGGAGAGTGAACTGGTTTACCTCAGAGATAAACACCTGTGGAGAACTGAATATTCTTAACAGTTAGCAGATAACTAGGACATTGTCTACTAAAATGTGGAAATAACGACTTTTCAAACCATTTTCACCCGTGTTTTCTCCATATAGTGTCCTCATGATAACAGGAGGGTGAATACAATACACAAAGGGAAAACTGCTCTGAGGAAACTGTGACAATACTTAACATTATTCTAATGTGATTTAGGTGAAATAGGTTGAGGTGATGATAAAAAAAAAAAAAAAAAAAACGTTCATATTTGTATCATTTCTAAACATTACTAAAAAATCACGCATGCGCAGATGTGTTTGACTTGAAGCCGTGCAGTGCAGACCGACAAATTTGAGAGCAGAAAACTCCGAATTCTTCCAAATCGCTTTATTTTTATGTCAAGCACGCTTCTGTCTGTGCAGTAAAGTCGAACACTTGCTGTGTTAGCTCCTCTAAGGCTTTTAAAGACAAAACATCGATATAAGAAACTTAAACTACTGTTACAGTGGTCAGTTCAAATTCACGGTCCAAAGTGAACCAATACAAATTTAATAATCGATCTGTGTTCAAGACCCCATTAATTATTATAAAAATTATTCACAACAAAGCCTGAAATTCACCATATTTATGCATTTAACTTTTTGCATTGTATTGTGTAATTTTAACATCATTTACTGAACTTATTATTTACTTATCATTTAACAACAGTTTGGGCAAATGGTGGATTAGAAGGTGCTTATGATTGTGATTTTTTGTCTTTTTTTTTTAGTTCTGATAGTCTTATGCTCATGTAACTTGCATGTATACAAATAATGGATTATGCCCTGGTTGATACAGTAGCATGCTCTAGTTTATATAAATGTTTTTGCTTTACAGGAAGCCTGAAGCAGATCCTTTGCTAAAAACTGTCAGTAAGGAAGAGCTGGAGAAAGCGCTTGGTAAATGGTTCACAAATGCAAGAGACAGAGAAGGCAACCGTGCTTTGAGAGCCCAGCGGGACCATGATCGGAGGGCAGTACAGCCAGAAGTGTAAGTCATATAACCATATAGCTAGGGCTGCACAATTAATAATATTTTATCCCGATCACTGTTTTTGCCTCTGTTTAATTAAAGGATTACTCCACCCTGAGATAAAAAAATATCTTATAAATTACTTACCCTCAAGGTATCCTATACAGTGACTGAGAGCTCAACATGCTGCAACTGAAGAAAACACATGCAAATAGAAAAAAACCACCAGCAAATTAAAAAAACAACGTTATCAGTTTGACAACACATGTGCTGCAAACCCCCACCAGAAACACGCTGCAATCCTCACAACACAACCAAACAGCACAGATCACAAAATAAATGTTTCAAGGGGACCACAACAAGTGACAAACCTGTCTGGGACTGCTTATTGTTCAGTGTCTATTCGTCAGTGGTGTTGATGTGTGTCGATGACCTGAAAGGTGAGTTGTTTGTTTATTTTATCATTGTTTGTTTATGATTCCTTGGCCTTTTGGATATTCTTATCATAAATAATCTTATGAACTACACAATTAACTGTAAAATGTTATGTTAACTGGGAAAGCCAAGGAATCATGATCAGGATGTTAAAATAAACAAAAAACTCACCTTTCAGATCATCAACACCACCACTGATGAATAGACACTGAACAAGCAGTCCCGGGATCGTCACTTGTTGGGATCCCCATGAAACATTTATTTGGATTTGCAGCACGTGGTGTTTAACTGATGAAGATGTTTTCTTGATTTGCTGGTGTTTTTTCTATTTGCATATGTTTTCTTCAGTTGGAGTGCGTTGAACTTTCCAGCATGATCCTAGGTGTGACTTACATCTTTCAGCTGATCAGAATCATTGTTTAATCACTGGCTTTTGGCAATAGCCAAATATTCGTTTAAGAGTCAAGTTCAGACACAAGCTCGATATTTTAATTGTTACATTCATAACTTTTGGACTCCATGACTGGTCCACCGGGCATAAGTTATTACTGTGCAAGGCAGAGGTGGGAACAATTCACTGATGAGATTCTAGGATATGTCTTAATTATATTATAGATGCATGTTTTTTTAGATGCTGCTGTGAATGGTAGTATTTTAAAATGTATTAAATTGCCTTTTCTGTCTTCTATTTCTTTACTGTTTTGTAGGTGTGCAGCCGAGGAATCTGCAATGACCCACCAGTAAACTATTTTACTTTAGTAATTCTGTTATTCCTGTTTCCTGTTTTTTTTACTTGAATTAATTTAAATTAAATGTGATTTACACATTCTGTGTTGAAGTCATTTATTTTTCACAGTTTAAATACTTAACCATGTAATTTTAAACATAGTGCAGCACATAAAATCAGCTAATATTAGTTCTTTGTTTGGTCAGGCACAGTTTTACATTGTAAATGAGGTTTGAAATGGTTTGACAGTGGATTTTCCATAGTAAGATTAAGTACACATTAAGTTCACCAACAGAAATTAATCATGAAATTAATAAATGGGACCCAATTCTCACCCACTGTGGTCCCATAACAACCCCATAAAGGGGCCATTTGTGGGTTGACCCATGATTAAGTCATGTGGGTCCCATAAGGGTCCTTTTTGTAGCCAACTTTGGCCCCATTTTTAACACCTATTTGGGACCCAAATAGGCCCATATAAAGAACACCTATACAGGCCCCACTTAGAGCCCACCATGGACCCATCAGTCACCCCTCTGGGCTAACACACATGGGGCCCATGTCGAGCCGATGGATACATTTCTCTGGGCCCTATTGGGGTTGCCCATGCAGGGCCCAAGTGACAACCCATCAAAAACCCACATGGGGCCCACATGAAAATGTTGGCTGGGAAGCTACCTATAACTTCAGCTGGTTGACTCTTTGGGATGTTGATGACATCAGAGGTTGGTTAATCATTTGCAGGGTACATTGTGGATGAGCATGACTCTCCTTAATTTTATGATTCAAATAATTCTGTGGGGAGTCTACTGGCATTTAGTTTAGTTTAATTTCGTTAAATATTAAATGAGACCCCACTCCCTCTTCATAGTTGGCTGCTCTATGTTCTGATCTAATGAACTGAATGTGTGTGTGTTTGTGTTGACCTCTGCTGCCTAGTATCTTCTCTTCCTATGTCTTCTTCTTAGATATCAGAAATGTAATTAAAAATTCAAGTTATTATACAGCCATGTGTGTGTATATTTCTGTGTCATCACCTCCTCTAGATGTAGTACAGACCAGACTACTGAAAGAGGTTTTCAGTTACATGGGTCCCTGCTTTGTAGCCTTTTATGTCTTAGGTTGAGGTATGTGCCAGATGTTTTTGAACACGCTGTTGTCACTCCACTCTTAAAAACCCCATCCTGACCCTTCTGTTTTACTTTTTGACCCATTTCACACTTACCTATCCTCTCTTAAATACTAAAGAAGCTTGTATTTTATCAGTTAAAGCAATTTTTTAATGAAAATTCAATACTGGTGAAATTTTAATCTGGTTTCAGAACACGTCATTGCACCGAGTGTGCCCTATTAAAGATTCACAACGATATAATGCTTGCAAGAAATAGCGGCTTCCCAGTTGTGTTAACCCTCTTAGACCTCACAGCAGCTACTACAGAAATGTAAACATTGCTAAAAATATAAACCTTACCAGAGCAGGTAAGCCAGAAGGGGAAAAGAGATCTTCAGAGTTGTAAGTGACCATGACATTGCCTGATTTAGTCATCATTATAAAACGTATGATTTATAATAAAAATGTTGGGATGAAAAAAATAGCATCAAGATTTTTCTTGATGCATTTTTTTAATATCTCTTTCTGATCCCTGCCTTCGATTTACATTTATATTTATGAATTTCTAGCATTCGTGCACATACTTTGTTTGGCACTTTGTCATTGTGACCTGTTGTAAACTTTTTCCAGCTAAGACTTGGAAATCTTTCAGCAGTAGTCTTTATTGCAGATGAGCCTACACCTCAGAGCGTCCTGCTTTGGTGCTGCAGTCATAAAGACCAACTTTAAAAACTTAGCATTGTGGTTTTATACACATTTTGCAGTCCCTCCGAAGGATAAGTAAAACAAAACATGCAAGGGAAGTAGCTGTCCCGGCTCAGATAACGATCTCTCTCTCTCAGACCACTTCATTATCATAGGAATACCGAAAGGGTCACACCTTAGTTTTGGCATTCACTAAGATCATTGATAAAAAATCACAAGCAAATGGTCACAACAGAGCAATAAAGCATTGCATAGGCCTCTGGTCTAGTTACTGAATTCTATGCAAAATGGGAATCCGTGGAAGAAATATAAATAAAAAGCATTCAAAAGTTTTTGAGTAAGCTATGGTTCTCTATGGACCACCATGAACTTTTATAAACCATGTGCTCTCCCATGGTATAGAAAAGGGTAGATGTGTCCTAAATATTTAGCTCAATGATGTGTGCTCATAGCAAAATACAGCAGTTACTGGATGACCCTGATCTCAGATTTTGGCTCTGTAGAAAGAGGCAGGAAAGTAGGTCCCCTGGTGGTCTAGTGGGTAGGATGTGGCGCTCTCACCGATGTGACCGGGGAGGGTTGCGTTAGGAAGGGCATCCAGCGTAAAAACACGTGCCAAATCAAAACAGGCGGCTGATCCGCTGTGGCGACCCCTGATGGGAGATGCCGAAAGAAAGTTTTTAGAAAGAGGCAGGAAAGTAGAAGTTTGAATTGGAGTGCATGGAAGCCAAATCTCAGATAGTACCTACAGTATGAATATTTTTCTTTTCAACAAAGGTCTCAGAAGTGGTTCATGCAATATGTACTGTATGTATTTCCATTTTGGAACCGTTTGCCCAGTTAGCATTAGTGTATGTGATGTGATGTTATATATACACTAATAGTCAAACATTGATAGTATTATTAGATGTTGTTTACCACACAAAAATAAGGAATAAAAACTACACCAAATCTGTGATGAAAAGAAGCTAAACACTGTATGTTAGATCATTTATTTCATTCATGAACCATAGAACATTTATAAACAATAATAAATGCGTTTTAATAGTTCCTGTCAAATGTGTGAAAACATCTTGGACAGTAAATGACTGTTGGCTGTGAGATGGAAAAACAGGAGAGAACATGTGCTCAGACTGTCTCACCCCCCAGTCAAACATGGAGGTGGAAGTGTAATAGTTTTGTTGTTTTGGAGCAGGAAAGGAGACTTATTCGGGGTAAAAGGACTCCTAAACCAACATGGCTCCAATTCCATATTTCAACACTATGCAATTTCATCTGTATCGCAGCTAATTGGAACCTTCTTCCCCATACAACAAGACAATGATCTAAAGTGTACGTCCAAACTCTCTAAACAGTCAGCTGGAGTGCTGTCCATCATGAAATGGTCTGCTTAGTCCCCGCACCTAAATCCTATTTAACTGCTTTGGGATGAACTGGATCGCAAAGTCAGAAAGAAAACTCCACCTAGAGGCAAGGCAAAGCATTCATTCAGCTGAAAATCTGGAGAAATGAACTGTCCGGATGCCAAGAGTGTGTAAAGCTGTTTTGTAAAGTTGTACTTTTTTTTTTGTTATGGTCATGGGTCTTAAAAAGACGATGTTTTCACACTTTTGGTAGGCACTGTATATAGTACATCAGTTACAAGTGCAACATGATATAAAAGTGCAAACTGATACATGGTTACATTTGGTTTCGAGTCAGTCTGAGATGTTTAACATCAAAAGGCTAAAGCTATAGTCCGGTCACCTTTCGTGATCAAATAACGAATTAGTCAAAACATACCACATTATAAATGAGGGTATGTTTTCTTTTGTGATGCTACTGATAGAACAAACAAAATATACATTATATCTTAATATGTAATATGGATATAGATAAAATGAATATGGAATGTTTCCAAAAACAGTTACGATAGGGTGCTGTTAATCTTTAAATCTTTTATTATAAATTTTGGTTGATCAGTCCATTTCTTGTTGTTTCATCCACTTCATTTTAATGTCATGACTCACCAAAAGATAGATCATTGGGTTAATACAGCAGTGAGCTGTAGCCAGCACAGTAGCTACAGGTAATCCATATGGGTAACCAAAGGTTGAAAATGCCTGTAGAAGCACCATTAATAGAAGGGGAGTCCAGCAGACAATGTGAGCCATTTTTATCAAACATGTGATTTGCTTACATTTTCTTTCCATGCTTTGACGCTGACAACATGGACAAATTGCGATCAAAAAAGCCGGGATTAAAATCCCAAGTACAAACCTATAAGAAGTGACCATTTCTTGGTTTCTTTTGCCGTATTCTGTCATTGAATCATCATTGAGATCATAGTCATCGATGCACTGCTCCCCCAGGTCTGAGTATCGAAGCTCTCGGGAGTATAAAGATGGGATGCTTAGAATCGCTGCAAGTGTCCAGGAGCATAGAATCAGGATCAGGACTACTGTCGAATGCTTAAATGTAAGGCAGCACTTTCGTTTGCATTTGAACCTCTCAATGGTGCCTTTGACAGTCCAAAAAGAGAGTATACCAGCTGTGGAGAACAAGCTGGCATAAAATACATAGGAGGAGACTTTGCACAAAATTGCTCCATAGTGCCAGTTGAAGTGGTACCAACTGTAAAGGATCTGCAATGGCAGAAACGCTGAGAAGATCAAGTGGGTCACAGCTAATGCCAGCACCCATTTGGCAGTGTCAGACTTGAGGTGGTTCCAGCTGCATGCAATAATGACAAAGAGGTTGAGAACCAGGCCAAGGGTGCAGATGATCAGAAATCCAGTGAAGTATAGTATTCTGATTGTATTCAGGTACTCATGCTTCTCATGCCAGTTTTTTAGCTCAGACGGCAAATTGTAGTCATAATCTGTAGTTTGGTTGGACATCTTGGCAAGCCTAATAAAAGAAAATAATATGACATTAGATATAACTTTTTTTTATTGAGCATTTTTGTATGATAAATAAAGGAGACACAGATACGGTTTTAAAGGGGACTGGCAGTATAGATCTTCCCTGTTATGTAACCTGATGACTTTACTGAGGATCAAGTCAGCAGGTTACATAACAGGAAAGATGTTTACTGCCAGTCTCCTTTCAAAACCAGTATCCGTGTCTCTTGTAATCATCATACAAAAATGCTCAGTTAAAAAGAAAAACGATTGACTGTTCTTCTTTATCTCTACTCTGTTGCTTTTTCCTATAAATACAATGCAAACAAAAATGCAAGCTCAAAGATCCTTACCTCAGATAAACAAAGCCAGTCAGAAGGACGTATCAAGCAAAGTGTGTAAAAATGAAACTGATCTGTAGAGATGTTTGTAGTTATTATCGTGAAGCTTCCGGTTTCCCCCCTCCTTTTTAAAAGGCTGTGCAAGCATTCCAATTCCATGCTTCCTTCTGCACAGTTGTACATACAGTGTACATATTGCATATTGTAGAGATATATACCCTCATTCTCTACACATATTGTGCCTTACATACAGCTGCAATAATATCTTTTATATGTATTTGTATCTGTATATACCTTACATACTGTACATCTTGCCTAATATTTCACATATACAGTGCCTGCACTTTTTTCAAGAATGTAGACTTTATATTTATTTACTGTACTGTACATCTGTTTACATACACACATATATATATATATATATATATATATATATATATATATATATATATATATATATATATATATATATATATATATATATTGTCCACTTCTAATTAAAAAAATAGATCATGCTTTAAAAAAATATAGCAAATAGATCGAAAAGTCTTAGAACAGAGTCTAAAGACTGATTGTGCAGAATGTATCCTGCTCGAAAATATTAATCAGCTTGTCGAGCTCTGTTGAAGAAGTCTGCTCTTCCTTTTTTGAACAATTGTAGGAAACTGTATTTTTTAATTTATTTATTTTCAAGTGAAGCACAGTAAACTGGCTACATGCCTAATGCGTATGAGTGACACACCCTCAGCCAATATCTATTTCAGTCCACAGTAATTTTACAATTTCAATTCCCAAAAAGTTGAGATGCTGTGCAAAAAAGTAAATAAAAAAAGATTTGCAAATCTCAAAAATCCATATTCTAGTCCACATTCTATATCAAACTGAGGGAATGTACCATTTGTAGAAAAAATAAGGTCATTTAAAAATTGGTGCAACACGTCTCAAAAAAATTGGGACAGGGAGTATACCAGGTTCTTTTAACAACAGTCCATATTGCATTGGAACAGTGAAGACCAGTTTTGGGAAAGGAATGTCTTATTCGTGTCTGATACAGGATTCCAGCTGCTTGACAGTCCTGGGTCTTCTTTGTTGTATTTTTTTTGTTTGTTTCATGATCTGCCAAATGTTTTCAATTGGTAATTGTTCTGGCCTGCAAGCAGGGATTTTAGCATTGTTTTGCTGCAATATGCAAAGGCCTTTGCTAAAAAAAGACATCTAAATGAAAGTATTTGTTGCTCCAATAGTTTTCAGTATTGACAGTGCTTTTCAGATGTGCAAGTTGCCAATTCCATGCTGAATGGCCCTAATTCTTTTTAGAGAATGGTTTCCAAAAAGAGTTTAAAATTTCAGTTCATCTGACCACAGAACAGTTTTTCACTTTGCCTCAGTTCTACTTTCTTCTTTCTCCGTCTACATGTACCGACAAGTGTGTTTCTGGCTATGACACTTTCATGTTCTGTCCTGTTATCGAATTTCTGGAAGTGCTGTTCAGTATGCAACAAATCTGTCAGTTTCAGTCCTGATTCAATAAAAACAATAACGGCTTATATATACACACTAAATATTTAATTCACATATGCTTATTCCTCTTTCTGCACTTTCTGATTTCATGCATCATTATAATAGTGAGAAACAAACCGATGAGGCTTTGAAGGTATGAATAAACCTACCAAATACATTGATTTGCTTTTTTGCAATGCCAGTTGAACAACACCAGCTTAGATCATTATACACCCACGATTTCTGTAGAGCTGCTATGTGACACAATCTATAATTACGAGTGAAGAGTGAATAATAATTATAAGTTTGAGTAGGTTCGGTTTTTTCCCAGCCTAGCCTCATAAGTTTATTATGTGTATAAGTACTAGTCCCCGGAGGTAGGATACAGCAAAAAAAAAAACACTTTGAAAGGACACAACAAAAGTGTGTGATTGGTTATACAGTAATGCTCAAATCAACATCAGCAGATAACACTTTTCATTCATTAACACTAAAATCGTGACACTGGTTATAGAGCCGGCTTCATTGTGCATTGACAATTTTGCCCCCAAGTCACCATTCATTTCCAACCCTGGTGCTAACTAACATTATCAATGTCGCACACCGATGCAACGCAACAGTACAACAATTAGGTAAACCAGATTAAAGTATTATTCATTTTCCTTGTGCAGGTTTGACGTCAAGTTTTTAAAGGCTGCCAGTTAATTCACTTTGGGCAAACACAATTCACAAAGAATAATAAAGCTGTTGCCTTTCTTGCATTTGAATTCAAAGTGTCTGGTACGGTTTATTTTTTTTTACTCAGTAATGAATATGATTTAAAATGTACAATATGTACAATATGTACAATATTTCAAACAAACATACTTAAGTAAAAAAATCTTTAAAAAGTAGAAGTACACAATAAAACTACTCATTTACATTACCCACCACCTCTGCATATGCCCACATAGCAATTTTTCTCTGGTCCAGCTCTGGCCCACACAACAAGCTTTTGCTTGGCCCACATACCGCAATGAATTACAGTCCTAGTGTGGACCATGTGTTATGGCCCATGTGTGGCAATGGTGTTCGGGTGTTGTCTTTGGACAGAGCGTGTATTGTCTGTGAATTTTTATTCATTTCGATAAACCCAGACGAGAACAGCGAGTGAATCTATTCTAGGTTCAGTCAGAAATTAATCACATGTCACACTGAAAATAGTGGACGTACCCTTGATTTATACTAGCATTTATGATAAATATAGAAACTAAGAGGAAAGAGTGAATAATAATTCAAGCCTCAGAAGTTGTTTCCGCTGAAAATGCCAGTGGAATTTTATAATGTGTCTACTTGTCCCAGAGGTAAGTTGCAGTGTGTGTACATTAGAAAGATTCACTGGTTGGCTGTTTACAAACTGATAACCAGATAACATTTGAGCCATGAGAGACCTTTAATTTGGATATTTTCTAGATAATTTGGGTATCATGGGAAAAAAGCTAGACAAAATTCAATCAGCAAATGCAAGGAGACAAAATCTAGATCAGATTAAGATATCTACATGGGCGGTCTATGATCCCTTTAACTGTATAATAATGATAAAGATCAGTATTGTTTACAGTTAAAGGGGAAGAACAGCTGCGCACAAGTTGTATTTATTTTCATAAAAGGAAAAGATAAAAGTGTAAGGAAATGCCTTGCTTGAACAAGTTCTGCATTTGATCCTCTAACAGGACATTTCCTATTTGTTTTTGACACATTTTAAAAAACTTTATTTTTTTCTCTCACCTAAGAAAAATAATTTAACAAAAAAATACAATAAAATTCAAAAAACAGACTCTTGGGGCTAAAGTAGGCACAGGATCATCAAACTTGACCAAAGATTTGAAAAACAAGTGTTTTTTTTTTCCTAATCTTTAACCGAATTGCTGCTCACCTGATGTTACTTGCTTTGCATACCTTTCTAAGGCATGGAAATGGCAGAAATAATAAACAAACAAAAGACGTTTTTTGCCTGTTTTGATAGCTGATACGAACATTTCCCAAGCCTTCTGTCCTGCAAGACCAGATTTTTAAAATGATCACGTTATAAAGACAATTAAGTTATTGAGTTACATTTATTAGCTATTTATTCATTTCAGAAGTGGTAGCTCGGCGGTCAAGATGTTGGACTTGTGATTGGAAGGTCATGAAATCTACATCAGACTTCTGAATGGAAGATTGTGAGTTCACGTCCCAGCACCAAGGTGCCACTTTTGAATCGTTCAGCAAGCCCTTAACCCTCAACTGCTCATTTGTATAAATGAGATAAATAATTGTTAGTCTAGATAAGGGCGTCTCACTTAATTCACAACAAATATGATGACAAAAAATTCAATGCAAACGAAAAATGACTTGGAAAGGTACAGTTGAGAGGGAATGCAGCTACAAAAGCTTAAACAAACATAAAAACACCTGTACAGAAACTGGAAACCATGCAAAAATTACCACACATAGAACCACTTGTCAGCACTTTCCACATTTGAGAAAGGAATCTGAGGCCTCTTATACCAGTGCCTGCATAAAAACATTCAAATCCAGTTACCCAAGCAACAGTTTTCCCTACAGAAAGGAACTTCACTGGCTGCATGTAGCAGACAACCACATTTTGAGTTATGCCAAGAATATGCCATGGTAAAAGGTAATATAATCCAAACAAAATCTCATTAACAACAGTAATATTATTCTAAACCGAACAGTCTTATCAGGTGTGTTTTCAGGTGTACCCAGAGGGTTGATTCCTTACACATTGCAATCTTTTGGTTCTGTTTTGTTCAAAATAAAGAAACATAACAAACTATATAAGTGGAAAATAAATATGATTCTTCTGGAACTTTTATTGTCAGAGTAATCAGAGAAAGGTTACCACTCGATTTATGAGCATAGCTTTTGGATTTGCTATCATTCAGCTAAAGCTACTGAGGTTTATTCAGCGTTCCAGATGATTCCAAAGAAATTCTAAGAAAATAGGGTAAAGTTTCACAAAAATGTGTTTTTTAGGTGGCCAAAAGAATGTTGGCGATCTAGTATCTTTCGTCAGACATTTGAATTTAATTAGAAATAAGCTTGAATTTCGAATTAATGCCAGATATCTTACTACTGAGGGCCAATATTATTAATAAATGTTTTGGAGAACATTTCTTTGTATAGAGCATGAATTGACTTAGAATTTGATATCTTTATTTATATTACCCAGACAAGAAAAGCAGGTGTGCCCATTCTAGATTCATTCAGGGATTAATCAGAACATGATTTGATCAGTGGATTTTTTTTTCTTAGGTAAAGGCTCAGATCTGGAGGGATCATGGATATCGAGTGTTTGGTGAACTGGGATATTTGTATGCTGTCGTCCCCTCACATTCACACGTTCACTCGGGTTTCTTGGCGGTGGTGTGGTGGGTCGTCTCTTATCCCAGAGATCCCTAATGTCTGTGTTACCTTCTGGTTCTCCCTTTTAGTTATGCTGCCATAGCGAGTCTTGCCGGACTCCAAACTGCACAGTGACATTAACTGTCATACAATAATAAGGACACTTAATAATCCATATCCTTTTCTTCCTGTCACCCTCTTCTCTCTCTCTCTCTCTCTCTCTCTCTCTCTCTCTCTCTCTCTCTCTCGGTCGAGTTAAACATGCTCCTGAGGCTTCAGTGACCACTGTTCCTGCCCCTCTCCCCTCTATGGATCTTCCCACTTCGTCCAGGCCTGCCTCTGGATAGTGTTTTCTTCGACTGGAGGCCACTCTGTGCAGCTTGGGACGGTTTCTCATCAATGCCTTGGGTGGTTCCATGAAATTCCGAAGTAAGAACGGGCGCTTTGAGGATAGATTGGACTGTAGTTAATGTCAACAGTCTGCTACACTGACTCAGGAATACAGTTCGCTTCTGATCATCATCACTGTACCCCGCAACATTGTATATCTGCTTCAAATGGACATTCTGTGCAACCCAGATGAGGATGGGTTCTCTCTTGAGTCTGGTTCCTCTCAAGGTTTCCTCCTTATGCCATCTCGGGGAGTTTTTCCTTGCCACAGTTGCTTATCAGGGACAAACTTACTTATAAAGAAAATATTTACTTTTAATCACCACATTATCTGTGTAAAGCTGCTTTGAGACAATGTTCATTGTTAAAAACTTTATTTTTTCTCTCACCTAAGAAAAATAATTTAACAAAAAATACAATAAAATTCAAAAACAGACTCTTGGGGCTAAAGTAGGCACAGGATCATCAAACTTGACCAAAGATTTGAAAACAAGTGTTTTTTTCCTAATCTTTAACCGAATTGCTGCTCACCTGATGTTACTTGCTTTGCATACCTTTCTAAGGCATGGAAATGGCAGAAATAATAAACAAACAAAAGACGTTTTTTGCCTGTTTTGATAGCTGATACGAACATTTCCCAAGCCTTCTGTCCTGCAAGACCAGATTTTTAAAATGATCACGTTATAAAGACAATTAAGTTATTGAGTTACATTTATTAGCTATTTATTCATTTCAGAAGTGGTAGCTCGGCGGTCAAGATGTTGGACTTGTGATTGGAAGGTCATGAAATCTACATCAGACTTCTGAATGGAAGATTGTGAGTTCACGTCCCAGCACCAAGGTGCCACTTTTGAATCGTTCAGCAAGCCCTTAACCCTCAACTGCTCATTTGTATAAATGAGATAAATAATTGTTAGTCTAGATAAGGGCGTCTCACTTAATTCACAACAAATATGATGACAAAAAATTCAATGCAAACGAAAAATGACTTGGAAAGGTACAGTTGAGAGGGAATGCAGCTACAAAAGCTTAAACAAACATAAAAACACCTGTACAGAAACTGGAAACCATGCAAAAATTACCACACATAGAACCACTTGTCAGCACTTTCCACATTTGAGAAAGGAATCTGGAGGCCTCTTATACCAGTGCCTGCATAAAAAACATTCAAATCCAGTTACCCAAGCAACAGTTTTCCCTACAGAAAGGAACTTCACTGGCTGCATGTAGCAGACAACCACATTTTGAGTTATGCCAAGAATATGCCATGGTAAAAGGTAATATAATCCAAACAAAATCTCATTAACAACAGTAATATTATTCTAAACCGAACAGTCTTATCAGGTGTGTTTTCAGGTGTACCCAGAGGGTTGATTCCTTACACATTGCAATCTTTTGGTTCTGTTTTGTTCAAAATAAAGAAACATAACAAACTATATAAGTGGAAAATAAATATGATTCTTCTGGAACTTTTATTGTCAGAGTAATCAGAGAAAGGTTACCACTCGATTTATGAGCATAGCTTTTCGGATTTGCTATCATTCAGCTAAAGCTACTGAGGTTTATTCAGCGTTCCAGATGATTCCAAAGAAATTCTAAGAAAATAGGGTAAAGTTTCACAAAAATGTGTTTTTTAGGTGGCCAAAAGAATGTTGGCGATCTAGTATCTTTCGTCAGACATTTGAATTTAATTAGAAATAAGCTTGAATTTCGAATTAATGCCAGATATCTTACTACTGAGGGCCAATATTATTAATAAATGTTTTGGAGAACATTTCTTTGTATAGAGCATGAATTGACTTAGAATTTGATATCTTTATTTATATTACCCAGACAAGAAAAGCAGGTGTGCCCATTCTAGATTCATTCAGGGATTAATCAGAACATGATTTGATCAGTGGATTTTTTTTTCTTAGGTAAAGGCTCAGATCTGGAGGGATCATGGATATCGAGTGTTTGGTGAACTGGGATATTTGTATGCTGTCGTCCCCTCACATTCACACGTTCACTCGGGTTTCTTGGCGGTGGTGTGGTGGGTCGTCTCTTATCCCATAGATCCCTAATGTCTGTGTTACCTTCTGGTTCTCCCTTTTAGTTATGCTGCCATAGCGAGTCTTGCCGGACTCCAAACTGCACAGTGACATTAACTGTCATACAATAATAAGGACACTTAATAATCCATATCCTTTTCTTCCTGTCACCCTCTCTCTCTCTCTCTCTCTCTCTCTCTCTCTCTCTCTCTCTCTCTCTCTCTCTCGGTCGAGTTAAACATGCTCCTGAGGCTTCAGTGACCACTGTTCCTGCCCCTCTCCCCTCTATGGATCTTCCCACTTCGTCCAGGCCTGCCTCTGGATAGTGTTTTCTTCGACTGGAGGCCACTCTGTGCAGCTTGGGACGGTTTCTCATCAATGCCTTGGGTGGTTCCATGAAATTCCGAAGTAAGAACGGGCGCTTTGAGGATAGATTGGACTGTAGTTAATGTCAACAGTCTGCTACACTGACTCAGGAATACAGTTCGCTTCTGATCATCATCACTGTACCCCGCAACATTGTATATCTGCTTCAAATGGACATTCTGTGCAACCCAGATGAGGATGGGTTCTCTCTTGAGTCTGGTTCCTCTCAAGGTTTCCTCCTTATGCCATCTCGGGGAGTTTTTCCTTGCCACAGTTGCTTATCAGGGACAAACTTACTTATAAAGAAAATATTTACTTTTAATCACCACATTATCTGTGTAAAGCTGCTTTGAGACAATGTTCATTGTTAAAAGCGTTACACAAATAAAAATGAATTAAATTGAATTTAACATAATATGACACTTTAAATGGTAGACACACCCTTGATTTATATTAGCAGTAATGTTAAATATAGAATATATCGTCATAGTTCCAGTTTGAAGAGATTTGAGGTCATTTTAACTACACCTCTTGAAATTCTAACTCAATGGTTGTATTTAAACTAGCATTTAAGGTTTCCTAAGATATAGAAAAGCTCTTAGTACCGCTAGATCAATGTATGTTGGATCAAAACTGCGACTAGGCAAAAGACCACCACAGAAAAATGCCCATTGATTTTGTACTTGTATTCAAATCCCAACACTGCCAATCTTCCACAGCTTTCTTGGGCAAGACCTTCACCCTTTGGAAAACTGGTAATTGCAAGTCATTCTAGTTCCATTTCAAATACCAAAAAAAGATAATCTTTTGAAATTGCTACCTAAAAATCCTGACCTCATATCACAATGACAGCTCTGGATAAAGTGATAAATTACCCTTTCCTGTTGACTAATCAGGTATCTTTTTGACTGTATTGACTGAAGTTTGTTGACACCATTGATCATGCTATTCTCATTGATTAAATGTTGTTTAAGTTAGGGGAATTGCCTTATCCTGGCTCAGTTCCCACATTTGATATATTTTCTAGGTTCTATAATGAATAAAATGTGGGTTTATAAGATCATTGCATCTGTTTTTAATTCCATTTTACACAGCATTTCAACTACAACTTGGGGTTGTAGTTAATATCCATAATCCTGACAGCACTTTGGGGAACTTAAGGTCTATTATAATCACCGCCCCACTCCACCTGAAAGCATAATAATTTAGCCAAGGCTATTGTTGAGTACAACTGGGAGGTTTGAAAAATGTCATCCACCCTACTATCATTCTCACTGGCTGGCTCCTCTCTGTCTCATGGCGCCCTCATGTCTGTTAACATTTTACTTTTAGTTATGCTATTTTTTCAGAGTTCCTGCTTGGACAATGTACATTGTTCTTAAAAATTATTTGACAATATGCGCACCTAATAATCTCTCGGTCTGTCTGTTGAGTTTCACAAGCTTCTGAGAAATCAGTGTGCAGCTGAACCAGCATATGGACAGCATTAAGAAACTTGAATGATATCACTTAGCAACAATGAAGACAAATTTAACCTGCAATTAACTTTGGATTAACTACAAATGGCACAAACACATTTGCACTCAAGTCTTCATCTGTACCTTCAACAATTACAAAACTATAGGGAATAGACATCTGGTGTCACCAAAATGAGGATGGGTTCTTTTTTGAGTTCCTCTCAAGGTTTTTACCCACATTTGTCATACAAATACAATGGAATGGATTCAAATTAAATATCTAATAGTAAAGATACAACAATCTGATTGAACAAAAATATGGCATAAGAATGCTTTATAAAAAAGACTATACTTAATTATACTACAGTGAAATACATTTTGTGCAACAACAAAATCACATGTGATTGTACAGGATGTTTTATACACACTGATTTCATTGTTTTTGGTGCAGATATCTGGAGAAATACAACACCTTTGAGAATTTTGAGGACAAAAAGAAACAGGAAAAGGCAGTCTCTAATGCAACCCATGTCTTACATAAAAAGACAGACCCACTCTTTCAACTGGTTCAAAGTCTCACAGTCAAAATAAACATAATGACAATGAAATGAAATGAAAATACCACTATGATCATCAAAATCATCAAAACATTTGCATGTTTTTGTCATTAATTCTTGGATTCTAGGACTGCAAGGACATTTAAAAAGAAACAAAGTAGTAGTTTTTGTAGATATTCCTATCAAAGACAGCCACCACATACACTGCCTACTAGGGATGGTAAGATTCACCGATTCACATCTGTGCATCGGCATAAAAATCTTTTTTTACCAACGCAAATATGTTCAAAATGATGCATCACGAGAGAAATGTCAACTTGCACACAATCCACATATCTCATATGTAGATTATATGTAGACTCGCTAAACTGTTTCTTAAGCGCGTTCTCTCAGAACCACTGCTTCACAACGCTACGACGTTTCACAAGACTACAGAGACCGAGGCGTGTCCCGAGAGTCGCACAGATTAACAGACAGACACAGTAGACAGATTAACATTGCAGAGGTAGAGCTGCATCTTACTGGAGACAGAACAGCAAAAAAAGGGGTGCTCCTCCTCATTCTCTCCGTGTTTGCTTTCAAGGAGCGAAAGCAACAGAGAAAAGAGTCCATTGTTGGGATGGCTGAGGTCCTTCAAAATCTTCCTGGCCCTGGTCCAGCACTGCGTGCTGTAGATGTCCTGCAGGTCTGGGAGCTCAGTGCGGATGGTACGTTCAGCTACCGCACCACCCTCTGGAGGGCTCACCTGCCCTGCATGGTGCTGTTCCCGAACCAGGAAGTGATGCTATCCAACAGGACGCTCTCAATGGTGCAGGTGTAAAAAGTTCTTAGCACCTTAGAGGGTAGTTTAAAGTCTCAGATGGTACAGACGCTGCCGGGCCTTCTTCACCAAGGTGATAATGTGACAGGACCAGGAAAGGTCTTGTGTGATGTGAACAACTAGGTACTGGGGTCCTGTTGATGTTTAGCAGTTGGTATGAGATATTCAAGATGCGAATCGCATTGGCCTGAGGTATGGAGACGCACATCACCACCGCCTTCAGATAATCAGAGTATAGAAAGTATAATCACCTCTTAGCCAACCATGGTCTACTATCTGGCAAGCTGGAGTTTTTACTGTCACATTAACAAACTCAAAAAAAAAATTTTTCTCCCATCAGCTATCTTCTTCTTCCGGCTTTTCCCATTAGGGGGCACCACAGCGGATCATCCGTCTCCATACCCCCCTGTCCTCTACATCTGCCTCTTTCAAACCAATTACCTGCATGTCTTCCCTCATCACATCTATAAACCTTCTCCTTGGCCTTCCTCTTTTCCTCCTTCCTGGAGGCTCCATCCTCAGCATTGTCCTACTGATATACCCCATGTTCCTCCTCTGCAGATGTCCAAACCATCTCAGTCTCGCCTCCCTTCATCTTGTCTCCAAAACGTTCTACAGGCGCTGTCCCTCTAATAAACCTCCCTTCAGCTATCAGCCTTCTAAATTCTAAACTCAGATGCTAAAGAGTAAATCGTCATTATGATCCTAATCTCAGACACTCGACTCTTCATTTCCACTTTGACCTCTGTTTAAAAAAAAAAAAAAAAAACTGTCCTTAACATCATTAATTTTGTTCACTCTCTGTTTTGGCCCCAACATGTTAGTTAACCTTATATTTTATTCTTTATCTTGCCACTTCATAATTTACTTAATAATTACTACACGATCTTTGTATAGTAACTGTCAGGAATCCGCCTGCCACGCCTCCTTCAGAGGCTGCCATTGCCGCTGCGCGCTCCCAAGCACGCAGCACAAATCGCACACAGCTGAAGCACATTATCCTCTCATTTCCTGCCACCATATAAACCACTCACTCACCCACATTCCGGGTCCGTTATTAGACGTTCATGCGTGGTCGTGCAAGTTCATGCTGAGTATTCGCTTATGTGCTTCTCCCGCTGCATGCCTTCTTCGCCCGGACTCCTCGCTCACTCCACGGCCGCGTTTGGCTTCCCCAGTGCACCTCGGACTACCGACGCTTCCCCGTCGCTTTCCGTACGTGCTGCGCTTCCTCCATAACGCACCGTGGGTAATATAATTGAACTGCCGTTTGCCGGATTGTCCCGAACTGCACGGGTGTTTTGTGTTGGCTCTGCCTTGGTTCTAATAAAGTTTCTGTTTGCCGTTACTCCGGCTTCCGCCTCCGTGCCCCGCCTAACAGAATAACGGACCTCCGAATAGGAATATCGGACAAAAAAAAAAAGGACAAAAAAAAGAAGGAGAAAAAGGAAAAGGACATGATCGGGTTAACGCCGTGGTCCCGGCGCGAGCCGTGTCTCGGAGGTCGGGTTCGTTCAGCCGCGATCAAGCGGCAGTCAAGCTCCACCCCCGGGAAAACCCGGAAGCTCGCAGCCGCTTCTCGGGCACGCTCGGCAGCGCCACGCCCCCTTCATGACGTCACAGGACTCCCAGCTCGCTTCTCCGGCAACAGAGCCGAATGGAGGGATTTTTTAAGGAGCGTGGATCGATATGTGGAGTTAAACCCAGCCAGTTATCCCACCGAAGAAGCGAAAATCGCCCTCCACATGTCTCTCCTGACCGAGGAGTCTCTCTCCCTTGCCAGAGAGCTGTGGAGCACGATGGCGGGTGAGATCAGCTCCTGCACCCGGTTCCTCCAGCTTCTCACCAGGGAACTCGGGATAACCACGGCTGATCTCCATCTCCTCTCCCCCGCTTCTGAGAATGCCGTTCCTCAGCAGAGTTTCCAGGAGGTCACCGCGTTGCTCCGGGCGCTCCAGGATAGCTCCGCTCCGCCAAAGGTCCTCCAAGGGATCTCCGCCGTGCTCCAGGAAATCCAGGCTGGCTCCGTTTCATTCCAGGACCTCCAGGAGCTCTCCATCCTGCTCCAGAGCCTTCGGGCTGGTCCAGCTCCGTTCCAGGTCCTCCAGGAGAGCTCAGCTTCGGTGCAGGTGTCCATACAGAGCTCCTCTTCCTCCCAGAGCGGCCCCGAGAGCTCCTCTCCGTTCCTGTGTCCCAAAGAGAGCTCCGTTCCGCCCAAGAACCTCCGTGACTGCTCGGCTCCGTCCCAAGACCTCCATGAATGCTCGGCTCCGTCCCAAGACCTCCGTGAGTGCTCGGCTCCGTACCTGGACCTCCAGGAGGGCTTTGCTGCGTCCCAGGTCTCCAAGGAGAGCCCAGTTCCGCTCCAGGTCTCCAAGGAGAGCCCAGCTCCACTCCAGGTCTCCAAGGAGAGCCCAGTTCCGCTCCAGGTCTCCAAGGAGAGCCCAGCTCCACTCCAGGTCTCCCAGGAGAGCCCAGCTCCGCTCCAGGTCTCCAAGGAGAGCCCAGCTCCGCTCCAGGTCTCCGAAGAGAGCCCAGCTCCGCTCCAGGTCTCCGAAGAGAGCCCAGCTCCGCTCCAGGTCTCCGAAGAGCTCCGTTCCGCCCAGGTCTCAAGGAGAGCCCAGTTCCGCTCAGGTCTCGAAGAGAGCTCCGCTCCGTCCCTGAGCGACCCCGTGAGCTCCTCTCTGTCCCTGAGCGACCCCGTGAGCTCCTCTCTGTCCCTGAGCGACCCCGTGAGCTCCTCTCTGTCCCTGAGCGACCCCGTGAGCTCCTCTCTGTCCCTGAGCGACCCCGTGAGCTCCTCTCTGTCCCTGAGCGACCTCGTGAGCTCCTCTCTGTCCCTGAGCGACCCCGTGAGCTCGGTCCCGCTCCAGAGAGTCCCCGAGAGCTCGGTCCCGCTCCAGAGAGTCCCCGAGAGCTCGGTCCCGCTCCAGAGAGTCCCCGAGAGCTCCGCCTCACCCAAGGGACCCCCAGAGCTCTCAACTCACCTCCAAGACTGCGAAAGGGAAGTCGTCCCGTTGCCCCCGGGCTCCACCGAAGGCGACGGTTCAGCCCACAGTCTCCCTGAGGGCGATGCCATCTCTCGTTCCCCAGAGCTCTCCACTCCACTCCAAGACTGCGAAAGGGAAGTCGTCCCGTTGCCCCCGGGCTCCACCGAAGACGACGGTTCGCCCCACAGTCTCTCTGAGGGCGATGCCATCTCTCGTTCCCCAGAGCTCTCAACTCTGCTCCGAGACTGCGAAAGGGACGTCGAGCCGCTGCCCCGGACTACATCCGAAGGCGACAGCTCGCCCCACAGTCTCCCAAGAAGTGACGGCTCGCCCCACGAGCACTCAGTAGGCGAAACTACGTCACAGACCGTCTCTCTTCCCAAGGGATTCCCAGAGCTCTCACCTCAGTTCCGGGACTGCGAAAGGGATGTCGAACCGCTGCTCCTGGCTTCATCCGAAGGTGACGGCTCGCCCCACAGTCTCTCACAAGGTGACGGCTCGCCTCGGGACCCCTCTCACGGTGACATCCTGTCTCCAAGCTCCCTGGACAAAGACAGGTCACTCCTGAGCTCCAAGGAGGTTGACGTCGCACCGACGAATCCTGACGAGGTCACGACTCAACTGCTGTACTCGGTCAGGGACATCGCTCCATCTCCGGGCTCCGTCCAGAAGGCCTTCCAGCTGGTAAGCCCCGTCGAGAGCTCTGCCCTGCTTCCAGTAGTCACCGAGGTTGTCTCTCCACTCCAGGTCCCCGTGGGTGATGAGGTCCCGTTCCTGTCCTTCCTGGGGAACGCCGATCCATTCCAAGTTGCTGCCAGGGATGTCAGGCCGTGTCGGGTCTCCAGGGCTACCGCCTTTCAGCTCCAGACCACCGCAGGGGAGGTCGCTCAGCAGCCGGGTTTCGCTGAGGGCATGGCTCCGCTCCTGGGCTCCGCTGAGGGCAGCACTCCACCTCCGGTCTCCGCTGTTGGTATCTCTCCGCATCCAGTCTCCGCCGATGGTGTCAGCCTGCTCCAGAGCTCCGCGGATGGAGTCTCTCCGCCTTCGGTCTCCACAGAGGGCGTCGTTCTGCTCCGGGTCTCCGCAGGGGTCGTCTCTCTGCCGCCTGTCTCCGCCGAGGACGTCGCTCCGCTCCGGGTCTCCGCAGGGGTCGTCTCTCCGCCTCCTGTCTCCGCCGAGGGCGTCGTTCCGCTCCGGGTCTCCGCAGGGGTCGTCGCTCCGCCTCCTGTCTCCGCCGAGGGCGTCGTTCCGCTCCGGGTCTCCGCAGGGGTCGTCGCTCCGCCTCCTGTCTCCGCCGAGGGCGTCGTTCCGCGGAGATTTTAATCACTCAAACTTAAAGACAGTTCTTCCAAAATTTCATCAGCATGTTTCATGTCACACCAGAGAGAACAAGACTTTAGACCATGTATACACAAACATGGCTGGAGCTTACGTTGCAACCCCCCTCCCCCACCTGGGACAGTCAGATCACCTTTCTTTGTTTCTCACCCCTAAATATGCACCCCTCATCAACCGGGTAAAGCCATCAGTGAGAACATCAAGGTGTGGCCCGCAGACGCAGATTTCACACTTCAGGAAAGGTTTCTACACACAGACTGGAGTACATTTGCTTCTCAGGCCACCAGTGACTCTCACACAGACATTGATTGCTACACCTCCTCTGTTCTGGATTACATCAGTTCCACCACAAACAGTGTTACCACCCAGAAACAGATCATTACATACCCTAATCAGAAGCCATGGATGAACAAGGAGGTGCGCCTCCTGCTGAAGGCACGCACTACTGCCTTCAGGTCAGGTGACGCTCAGGCCTACAGCACATCCAGAGCTAACCTGAAGAGGGGCATCAAAGAGGCCAAGCACTGCTACAAGCTGAAGATAGAGGAGCATTTTTCTAACTCTGACCCTCGACGCATGTGGCAAGGCATCCAGGCCATCAGTGATTACAAATCCTCCCACTCCACCCCCGCTGCCACTGATGTCCTCTTTCTGAATGAGCTTAATGACTTTTATGCTCGCTTTGAGAGAGACAACAAAGAAACTGCCACAAAGCTCAAACTCTCGGCTGATCACTCTCCAATCAAACTCTCCTCCACAGACATCCCTGGTCGCGTACTTAGGGCATGTGCTGAGCAGCTCGCTGGGGTCTTTACTGACATTTTCAACCTGTCTCTTGCCCAAGCAGCTGTTCCCACTTGCTTTAAATGTACCTCCATTGTGCCAGTGCCTAAACACTCTAACCCAACGTGCCTGAACGACTACCGCCCTGTAGCACTGACACCCATTGTCATGAAGTGCTTTGAGCGGCTGGTCCTGGCACACCTGAAGGACTCTCTGCCAACCACATTTGACTCTCACCAGTTTGCCTACCGAAGCAATAGAAGCACAGAAGATGCAGTTTCCATGGCATTGCACTCTGTGCTCACACACTTGGACAATAAGAACACCTATGCACGTATGCTGTTTGTTGACTTCAGCTCAGCATTCAATACCATCATTCCATCCAAGCTAATATGCAAACTCCTAGATCTGGGCATTAACACCTCCACCTGCAACTGGGTCATGGACTTTTTGACCAAAAGACCCCAGCAGGTTCGATCTGGCTCCATTTGCTCCAACACCATCACACTCAACACTGGTGTACCACAGGGCTGTGTGCTGAGCCCCTTCCTCTACTCCCTCTTCACCTCCGACTGCAGGCCTGTGAATGGATCTAACTCCATCATCAAGTTTGCAGATGACACTACCGTGATTGGTCTCATCACCAACAATGATGAGACTGCCTACAGGGAGGAGATCCAGCACCTAGCCACATGGTGCAACAACAATAACCTGCTCCTTAACACCTCCAAGACAAAGGAGCTTATTGTGGACTTCAGGAAGGAGGCAAGAGGCACACATGACACCACCCACATCAACGGGATGGCTGTTGAGCGTGTCTCCAGTTTCAAGTTCCTGGGGATCCACATCTCGGCGGACCTGTCCTGGAACATCAACACCTCCAGCCTGGTCAAGAAGGCTCACCAGCGTCTCTTTTTCCTGAGGACACTTAAAAAAAATCATCTCTCCTCGGATATCCTGGTGAACTTTTACCGCTGCGCAGTAGAGAGCATCCTGACCAGCTGTGCCACAGTCTGGTATGGGAGCTGCTCTGCTGCGGAGCGTAAGGCACTGCAGCGGCGGTGAAAACTGCCCAGCGCATCACAGGGACTCCACTCCCAGCCATGGAGGACATCCAAAGAAACGCTGTCTGCGCCGAGCTCGCAGCATTCTTAAGGACCTCTCATCCCGCCCACAGACTGTTCACTCTTCTGCCCTCTGGCAGGTGTTTCAGGTGCCTCCGGACCAGGACCAGCAGACTAAAGAACAGCTTTTTCCTAGAGCTGTCTCTTTAGTGAACTCTGACACTCACTGATACACTACTACATTCCCCACACCTCACACTCTTTGCTAATGGACTCTGATCAAAAACTTATGCTCACCAAGACACTGATCATTTCTCACCTCACACTTTGTTGTTGCACGGACTGTTTACACAAACCTTGCTCATTTGCACACTGCTCTTTTTATTGCTGCTCACCATAAACTTATCACCACTGTACATATACCTGTTCTCTGTTTATAGTTACTCTCTGTGTATAGTAATAGGCATCTGTATAGCATGTTCATAATACATATATATATATATATATATATATATATATATATATATATATATATATATATATATATATATATATATATTCATCTGTATATTATTGTTCATAGTACATATATACTCATCTGTAATTATATTTATATTTATAGTACATATATATATATACACTACTCTGTATATTGTGTTTTACATATAACATATATTCATCTGTATACTACATATTCATCTTTTAATTACTGTTTATAGTCTTTATTTTATTTAACTGTAAATTCATGTTAAATCTATATATCCTGCACTTGCTGTTATTGCACTCTGGTTAGACCCAAACTGCATTTCGTTGCATTGTACTTGTACATGTGTAATGACAATAAAGTTGAATCTAATCTAATCTAATCTAATAACGCACCGTGGGTAATATAATTGAACTGCCGTTTGCCGGATTGTCCCGAACTGCACGGGTGTTTTGTGTTGGCTCTGCCTTGGTTCTAATAAAGTTTCTGTTTGCCGTTACTCCGGCTTCCGCCTCCGTGCCACGCCTAACAGTAACTTGATGGTCACTGGACATTTTTTTTACCTGCCAAATGCACTTTTATATATGCACACTGTGCATTTTCTTATTATTTGCAGAATTTAATCTAATTTACCACACATTCCTACTTCACCATGTCCAGTACTGCAGCTCATTCTTTGGCTGTTGTATTACTGCTGCCACGTGTCCTTTGCTTCACAATCTGCTTTTCTCTTTAACTAGTTCAGACTAGTATTGTTGATAGAAAATATAAAATACTCAAATATCATTACAATTATGCTACCGATGTAAAAGCAGAAATGGACATTCCACATTTTGGATGAGGATTCCTACGAAAGAAAAGAAAAACAATTAAAAGCCTGTTCTTTTTAATGCCATGCTGGAGAATGGTGCAACTGAAAGTGAAAGAAATTTGATCCAGTAACGAGGGGAACAAAAAGGGGAAGAACAGCAGTGGGAAGAATAAGAAGCAGTGAGATCAGGGTCAAGCATGACAAAGTGCTTTAAACATGATTATAAGGCAAAAGGCTTTGTACAAACAGCCTTTGTGTAAGCAACTGTTGGCAAGAAAGTGGAGTTTATTTCATTTATAAGTTTTGAGAGCGGAACCTGACTCAACCAGGAACCTGTTACATATCTGAATCCCATTGTAGAAGCCTTGGCATTCGTGCAGAAGTCAGGGAATCTATTAAATGCCTAAGAGAAATGTGCCACAGCTGCAAGATTGTATTGTAAAATGAGTAACTTGAGAAAAAATAAAAAGGAGAGAAGAGCAGCTGCAAGCAAAAATGGCAATAAACAGCTGCCAGAGTGTTTTTAGACACGATGATACAACGACTTTGTTCTGACAATCTGTTGGTAATGATGTTTATTTTAGAGAATTTCATCTAGAGAAACCCCCAAAGATAAAATGAGATGGAAATCTTGGAAGGACCTACACTTAAATGGAAACCTACAGTGAGTTCATTTGTAATTATTTGTTTTTCTTGCATTGTTGAAGCATTAAGGCATCGCTAAAATCCACAGGAAAAGTGAGCCAATGTAAAATGTCTGATAGGGGGTACATTGGGAACAGAGTGCAAGAGGACATGCCACTTTAAGCATAGCCATAAGGCATGCATGCTTGCTTGGACATAAAGAATTTACACCAGTCCATCAATAAACTGCATTGAGCAGTTGATTCAAAAAGGGGCAGCTGCCTTACATACAGAGGAATTGCCAAAAAGATAAATGAATGTGGAGAAAAAATAATTTATCTGCACATCGTTCAGTTCAGACTGAGAATTTAATTTCAACCTGGAGAGCTTCCAAAACTAACATAACGCTCTTCCCTCAGTTGTTTGAGGTTTCCTATGATTTCTATTGACGGACAAGACCAGTACTTGAACCGACATGAAGAAGATTTATTACATAATTAGATTGGGAGGAAAGTATTTAACTTTGGACTTCCCATTTGGTGAAAAAAGCCCTGCAGCTTCATTGTATAATGTGTCTTTTTGCACAAATTTCTGCATGCTACCCACTGCACTGCACACAAGCTTTTTTTTTTTTTTTTTTTTATAAAAACAGGATACACGTCTTTTAAATTAAATACAGGTCTGGCTGGAAACAGGAAATTCCCACATAAAGCTCACAGGATTAAATTGCAGCCTTCACTGCTGCCCAGGTCTTATATAACTTCCCAGATCCAACTGTTGCACACTTTCTCAGTAAAAAAAAAAAACAGAATTATCTTCTACAGCACCTGTCAAAAATATTTTATGCTTTTTGAGACACGTGGCGTTTTTTCCATTATTTGTATTCAAAGTTAAAAGTCTATTAAAAGTCAAAAACACAAAAGAATTGGAAAGCGAATAACTGGAAGAAAGTTCTAGGGTGAGATGAGTCCACATCCATTTCTAGCTCTAACAGAAGAATGTATGGAAAACCGAGACCAAGAGACATGATGTTAGCAGACTGCCTCACCCCCACAGTTAAACATGGTTCAAGCTTAAGAGTTTGGGTTTGTCTTGGAGCAGCGAAGATTGGAAACTTATTTTATGTAAAAGGAATCCCAAACCAACATGGCTGCCATTCTATAATTTAACACCATTAAATTCCATTTTTAAACAGCAGATGTGCAGATCTCAACCCTACTGAGATGCAGTGGCAGGATCGTTCTCTAAGGAGTTCTTCAAAAGGATATGCGACAATGACATCTCAAAATATACATGCACTGGTGAAGCTTGAATGAATGAGACGAACCTGAAAATGCCTTTCTACAATTGTAGTAAATGTGCAAACCAAAACTGGGACAGTAATTAGAAAAGTTGACTGGTCTGGTCGAACCACATTAACAACAAAAACACAAAAAGGTTGTTTTTATTCTTTTTACAGTTGGAATTTTAATGTCGTTGTCATCAACAAACATGCTGGGTCTTGTAGCCATTGTCAAATTTGTTATACTGGAACACTTTTTTTAAACTGCTCACATATATTTTCCCAGCAATGGACAGTAAATGTGATACATGCTGTCAGTATCAACCAGAAGTCCCAAACTACCAGGTCGTGACCTAGTTCATGGCCATGACAAAGTTGCTAGTGGGTTGCATGAATATCCTGGAAAAACTGAAGCTATATAAATATGACACTAATGTTTTTTTAGCATTTTGCCTTTTATGCCACTATCCAAATGTACATACAGTATAGCACGATTTGAACAAACGACCCCAATCCCCAATGGAGTAGTTCATTAACAGGGTTGCAGTAGCTGGATGCAATATTTCCCAACTTGACAGAGAAACCGCCCAGCTTTCAGCCGATGACCGGACACCATTTCAGCCACAGCGGGAGAACCGAAATCACACTGCACTACAATAAATCGAAATACTATTTAAAACACTATCGTTGAACTCCATGATGAAATACCACCGCCAGCCATGTGAAAGGAACAAATCTGTCATTCTCCTCACATTATATCATACCCACTCATATCTGTGCAGGAGACAGGAATCAGATTGATTTGCGGAAACTGGTATAAAAGAAAAATTCCTGCTCACTGCCCCGTTAAAAAAAAAAAACCCTTCAGTCGACTTTACATTTGTCTGAGCGCATTGCTTACTGAACATGACATCGGCTATGAGAACAAAGCTTTGATTTGGTCCTCAATGCAGCAGAACATACAAACCATTTTATTAAACTGCGGACAAATAGTGTATTGTTGGAGGCAGGCAAAGGAGATTCAGGCTGGAAAAAGCATCTCTTTGTTTGAACAAATATAAAGGGGTTTGGTTCCTAATAGTACGGAATTCCTGATACATGTGGATACAAATATAATTTAGAGGAATGTATTTTGTATTTTTTATTTTTTTATGAAAGCCAGCCAAAATTTCACAGATCAAGACTGAACAAGTGCATAAGGCAACTGTAGTATGTTTTTTTTTTTTAATCATTAGGCAATGCAAAGAGAAATTATTAAAAAAAACAAAAACAAAAAAACCCACAAAAATACTTTTCATTTTTACTTGAAACAAAAGGTAAAAATCATGCATGCCCAATCAAACTTTGGCAAAGTGTGTACTCTCGGACAGATTGTTCTCTTTGTTCTCCATGTTTGCTGACTTTCCGAGGAGTGACTGTCATTGGTTTGACGAAAGATTTGCATTATCAGTCAATCGTTAATACGTGGAGATTGTTGAACTGATAAAGAAGTATCACCATTATTTTAGGAGTGTTTTTTTGGTTAATCTAAAAAATATTACCATTTAAGTGTTGAATGAAATGCTGTACGTTTGCTGTGCCCCAAAGGCAGGCAAGTACAAACAACTAAGAAAGTGAGTAAGTGAATCTT
The DNA here is from genome assembly GCF_014805685.1 of Silurus meridionalis. Taxonomy (NCBI): domain Eukaryota; kingdom Metazoa; phylum Chordata; class Actinopteri; order Siluriformes; family Siluridae; genus Silurus; species Silurus meridionalis. The sequence continues at coordinate 15,658,112 of NC_060910.1, read as the reverse complement.
ATATTGTACACTTCACACTCACACATCTGTTACAGGTTTTTCCTGATTTCAATGAGAGTTCACTCACTGCCCCACCTTTTAGGTTTCTGTCTATTAGTCTTGCGATTTGGATGCCCTTGCAAAAACACCCTATAAACACATCTATCCCCTTTAATTCCTTTGACTCAGCAACTATTTATTCCAGTGGCAGCCAACCATGTTTTAACACTACAGCCATTTGAAATGGTATAAAGAGCTCCCTTTTTTGCATGCCATACCATATCCACATCACCAAAAATTCTTATCTTTGATTTTTTTATTAAATTACGAGCTGGATCCTTCTTTGTGCACAAATGAAACAGTTGCACAACTCCTTTTGATTCATGCAACTCGATCTACAGTGAAAACCGTGAAGGCCTTTTCACATTTTCAAATTTGGAGTCGAGGACTTCAATCATGCAACGAAAATCATCGCCGTCACTTCTGTAAAGCATTCGCTTCTGATCTTTATGCCTTTCATTTGGTCAAGCTGCAAGCCAGACATGTAACCTTCCACTACAGGATTCCTTGAGGACATTCTCACTAGAGCATTCATGAGTAGGTGGGTCTGATCATCCTCAGTCAAGTGGATGAATTGAGATAACTAACCAGGACTTTTCTTAGAAGCTACGATTGACAAGCCATTTGGATCTGATTCATCAGGTCACAAGTCTGCATAATTTTTTTCCAAATAAAAACAGCATTTAATCTGGTAATTTACTTAAAAAAACATCAAGATTTACATCTCAACCCGAATTAAAAAATGGGACTCCCGACTTATCCAACTACATATTGCTCTTTTCCGAACCACAAACTTGTTTAAATTATATAATTATCCACAGCATCCTGCTACCTATTCAACATGTTAATAGTAATTCATTTGTACGTCATTGTTCATATTGTGTGTGAATTGGAAATGGTGGGTCTGATAGGAACATCACCAAGATGTGAAATGGAATGTCAGAAACAAAAGTCTGGTGGTGTTCCAGATTCTGCAGTTATTTGACTCGAGCCTGATCACAGGCGCAAAGGACATACCACCGGTGCCAACACATTTGATCGGAGCAAAAAATAGCACCAGTGGAACCAATAAGGGGAAAACTCCTCCCATGCTTCCCGTGTATTGCTGTGCTGCTGAGAAAACTCTGACCACCAACATACCATCTGGTTGATTGGCTTCAGATGATTTCTTTCACAGCCACAATAATGGTGTGAGAAGGAATTGTTTTTGTTCTCCCTCTAGTGGTCATGGTGTAGACTGCATTCAGATCGACTATCACGGTCTCAGTGTGCTTTATGAATTACTGAAGAAAAAAAACTATTATTTAAATACATTCAATAGATTATTCATAAAGGGCGTGGATTTAAACATTTCATCCAGTACCGAACCAGAAGGTTTTTATCCAATCAGAAGGCCCTACGATCGAGTCAACGTGTTGCTGTTTGAAACGTGCGTTGGGTGCAGGATGAGCCAATCATCGGCCGCGTTTCACATTCGAACGACCAATCGCGTTCGAGGTTGTAAACTACGTCACAGTTACCGGAAGTGGACAACGGCGTTAAGAGCAGAGCCTGGATGGGGATGAAAGAAGTATTTTATAATAAAGAAAAATCAGCCGATTTATTACATTTTTCTTTGCTTTGTTGAAAGAAACCGAAGTGAAAAGGTAAGTCTGTAGTAGTTTGAGTCTGAACGCAGTTGTTCTGTTCAGACGTGTTTTGTGAAAGTGTTAATGCTTTGGATTATATAGAATACAGAATAGATTGTGAGGTTTAAAAAAAAAACATTTCTGGGGTTAGAAGTAAATGATACAGCAAATTATGTGGCGATAATAATTGTACATCTGCTGTTATACAGGAGCTGAATATGTTGCATCATACAGCATCACAGATACTCTCTTTCAACAGCCGGTTTACTTTAAAATCTGTCTGTTTGTTGTGAAAGGTTTGGAAACACCTAGTCTTATGAGGTTTTTTTTTTTTTTTTAACACACATGCATGTTCCTTTTGTTAGTCAAAGGCAAAAAGACACAAGAATTTTAACCTTGAACATGTTCTGTAGACAGAGGAGTCCAAATTGGACTTTTTTGTCTCTAACAGAATAATATATGAAGAATTTCACAGTCAAACATGGAAATTATACCTTATACCTGGTGAAAGGAATCAAGAACCAACAGATCTACCATTCCATAATTCAACACCATGCAATTCCATCTGGACTGTGGATTATTGGAACTAACTTCACCGTACAACATGGGAATAAGTCAACGTGTACGTCCAAGCTCTCTAAACCTTGAAGTGCCAGCAGTTGGCTGGAGCGTTATCTATCACTGAACAGCCTGCCCAGTCACTGGAACTGCTCTGATAGGAGCTGGATCTCAAGGTCAGCAAGAAATCTCCAACTAGTGAAAAACAACTTTTGGCAAGTTGTATCAAAATGAATGTAGGTTTGGAGAAAACTGTCCATAGGCGGAGAGTGTGTGAAACTATTATTCAGGATTTGTACATCTGTGCATTTATATATTTGTTTTGGTAAATGTAAATCGTCATACCATTAAATGACCCAGTTATTTGCATAGAAACAAAAGGAACAGGTCTCTGTAAAAAGCCTTAAAAGATATAAATTATTGAAAGCCGTTCCAGAAGACTCTGAAATCTGGAAAAGGATTTTCTGCAATCATATCGGTTGAGTCAGTATCGGGATTACGTTCAGCCCGTTGATGGCCCCATATGACTTTTGCAAGTAATAGTGTTTATATTAGTATCTGATTTGTTTAAATCTTCCTACCAGATCTAACAATCACTGCTTTATGGGAACAAACAGTCAAAGGTTCAATAACAAGCGTTTCTGGTTAATTTTGACCATTATGGGTATTGGGATTAAATAGATGGTATAAGATTGGTGAACCACTAATCTCGAGGTGCATTGGAAATCACCAATTCCTGTTTTCCTTCACAGAATGCTGGACATGAGGCTCGATAAAGCAGAACGTTCGGACTGATGGCAACGATAACAGTGTTGCGTCACGTCAGCACTAGTCCTCTGCTATGCGGCTGGGGACCTGTTCTCTTCGTCCTGCTGGGCTCGGTGTTAGTCCTGCTGCTGCCTCTGGTGGGTGTGGAGGAGAAATGTTGTGCCAAACTGAAAGGCATCTCCCGCTTGCGCTGCCATCGGTGGGGCAACACCTATCATGATGTGGGGTACTCAACAAGCCTGACTGTACCCTACACTGCCCTTGACCTCCTACCTCAAAAGCCCAAGCCCAATAAAGGTAGGGTAGAGAAAGAAGAGTTTGGTTTTTGATTCATAACTTCTCCTAACTACTCCTTTGTTTCAAGCAGTAGACAAATTTCTGTGTAAAATAAAATGTCTGAATGATTCTTGGTTCCAGACCAGCAGGATTCTGTTACTGGAACCAAAGGGATTTTGCTGTGCAAAAGATCTTTTTTTTTTTAAAGAACTGCACAAGCACTTTGTTTTGCATCTTCTTTAAAGCAATCTTAATATTTCTGTTCAGAGTCACAGTTGGAGGCAAAGGCAGCTCTCCATCAGGCCCTGGAAATGAAGAAGCAGGGGAAAAGGGAGAAGGCACACAAACTTCTCGTCTACGCATTGAACATAAACCCAGACTTTGCAGACGCCCTCACCGAGCTAGGCACCATCCTAGAGGAGGAGAAGGATGTTGTTCAGGCTGACCACCTGTACAGCAAAGCACTCACCATTTCACCCTGCCACCAGAGGGCACTGGTGAGCCGTGATCGCACACTTCCCCTAGTAGAGGAGATCGACCAGCGTCACTTTGGAGTCATCGACGCCAAAGTGCAACGACTTATGGCCATCCCAAAAGGCAACTCTGCTCTTCGACGGATCCTGGAGGAGACCTATTACCACCATATTTACCATACAGTGGCCATCGAAGGCAACACTCTGACTCTGTCCGAGATCCGGCACATCATCGAGACAGGCTACGCTGTACCGGGGAAAAGCCTGCACGAGCAGAACGAAGCTATTGGTGTTGACGCTGCCATGAAGTACATCAACACCACACTACTGTCACGCCCTGGTGCCATCACAGTCGGTGATATCCTGGACATCCATCGGCGAGTGCTGGGACACGCTGATCCAATAGAAGCGGGGCGATTCAGAGCAAGCCAGGTGTTTGTCGGCCACCACATTCCACCGCATCCAGGCGATGTGGAGCGGCACATGCAGGAGCTAGTACAATGGCTCAGTTCAGACGAAGCTCTGCACCTTCACCCGGTCGAATTTGCTGCTCTGGCGCACTATAAACTCGTCTACATCCACCCGTTTGTCGATGGAAACGGACGGACCTCGAGGCTCCTGATGAACCTAGTGCTAATGCAGGCAAATTACCCGCCGATCTCTATCCGGAAAGAGCAAAGGGCCGAGTATTACGCCGCCTTAGACACAGCTAACGAGGGCGACATTCGGCCGTTCATTCGCTTTATTGCCAAGTGTACGGAGATCACGCTGGACACACTGCTCATAGCTACGACTGAACACGCAGTGGGTTTGCCTGATGCTAGCAATCAGGCTTGTCCTGACTGTAAACAGACTATACCGGCGCATAATTGAATAATTGATTATGGAGGCGTAGACATGGTGTGGATTACAGTGATCGCTTTTGGACCCGTGGGTTACTCAAGAGTCATCATTCTTACAACCACTAAAGTGAAACTGGACTTTGCTCATTACAAAACTCTTATTTGTAAGTTGTAACTTGTTGAGTGGAAACAAAGGTTTCATTTTTGTACCTGAATCTTGCTGCCATTTAATACTTTGACCATTTGTTGCTTGAGAAAGTCAAATCATACCATAATTTATTACAAATGTCTGAAATTTACTTATAGTTAAGTTTGCTTCTTTTAGAAGTAGGCAAGTATAATTCATAAATACCTTTCTTTTTCTTTCAGCAAATGGTTCTTGGGAGAACTATTTAAATACTTTGCCTCAAAATATTAGATGCAATAAGTCAGGATGTAAAACACCAATTCTTTGCTTGGCTTCAATTTAATTTTGTCTATTTCTATTTTGCGCGTTTCAAATCGTTTTCCATTTTATTAGCCATCATAGCAGCTAATCTTAAGACTGAGAAAAATTGGCTAACGATCAGTGTTTTTGTGCAAGTGTTCTTGATCGTTTTTGGCTAGAAAGGGCTAGTAGTCATTTATCCTGAACAATAATGGAGATTTTAATAATTTAGCAGTGCATGCAAATTTTTCCCTATTATTTTGTTTTTACATTTTGAAAAATATAGAAGATATTTTCCAGCATTTTAGTCGTTCTTGTACACGGGTACGAGCTAGTTATGCTAACTTTAGTTACGCTCATACAGAAAGCTAGTAAGCTACACTTTTACCTACATCGTAAGTGCCATTGTTGACAGTGTTTTGTGGGATTTGCATCTTTCTTTTATTTCTCATGAGAGTATTTTAGTTTTTAACCACAGTACCACTTTTGTGCCTCATGTTGGAGGTTTGCACCGAGAAGCACTTTATATATTTCGGAAACGTTATTTATTTTGTATGAAAAATAAATGTGTATGAAAGTATGATTAAATTATTTAGATCAGCGCTTTGGTTGTCCTTTCATTGTTGTATACATACAGAAATATATTTCCAGGTCTATAAAAGCACAGCTGAGCGAATGATGCCTTATGGAAAATTAATTAAGAATACAGAGAGGGGGGGGATCCACAAAAAGGTTATAATTTATGGACGTTTTCTGACGAGAAATTCTTCAGGATGTAATGCTTTGTTCACATTTATGGCATTTGGTAGACTCCCTTATCCAGAGTGACTTACAATTATCTGTTATACCACTCAGCTCAGGAAAGCCTCAGAATTGGAGACAGTTTTGGATTTCAAAGCCCACCCTCAGACCTCAATCAACTCATATATGAAGTACCAATAATCCTGTCCTTTTCTTCCTTCTGGATCCATCGGATTCATCTTGAGGTCCTTACACTTTGAATGGAGACCACTTGCTGCTGCTGAGGATGGTTCCACATGAACAGTCTTAAAGATTTATGAGGACGCTCTGGAGGGTTAAATTCAGGAACCATAAATAGTGTGCTGCAATGGCTTAAGACTACAATCACCACGAACCATCGGTGAACAGGTGATAAGCTCAACAATGAAGAAACTATAAAGAATGGACATTCCATGTCTAGATAAGGATGGGGTTCTCTTTTGAGTCTGGTTCCTCTCAAGGTTTCTCGCTCATAAAATGTTTTCAATTAGTTCAATTATTTCATTCTCCAAAGCTACATTGGGACAATGTCCATTGATAAAATTCACTAATTGACTAGTCAAATTAAAAAAAAAAAAAAAAAAAGATGGCAACCCGGAATGGGATGAGTACCTTCATAACAAGCTCCAAACAGGATCTCAAACAAAAATGACCGTTAAACATAAAAAGCAGAAAGGTCCATTCATTTGTGATGCACTTGAAGTCAACTGTCTCAGAAAAGAAAACCCTGGAATTCTTAGTAAGTATTAAAGAGAAGAACATAATATAACTAGTGTTGACACATTTGAAACCCTTCTCCTGAGGTACCAGTGACCAGGTGCTCCTGTTACTTTCTTCTTTCCGGATCAGTCTGATCCTTTCTGACCCCCTCCTGCTCAATGGAGTTCTCTTTAATTGGAGAGACACTGTGCAGCTGAGGATGGTTCCACATGAACATCCTAAAGATCCATAAAGTTCCTGAGCAACTCAAGCAAACTGCATGAACTGTTCAGTGTCACCCAGATGGAATCTGATTCCTCTCAAGGTTTCCTCCTTGTACCACCTCAAGTGGGTTTTCCTTAATGGGTTGCTTACTCATTAGGGATAAACCATTAAAAGAAAAAACAACCTCTGTAATCATTTAAAGAACAAATAAAACTGAATTGAAATTAGAGTCTACTGCTGTAATGTCTAATTGTACCTAAAGCCATTAACACTAACTGCATCAAAAAACAATAAGCAAACATGTACAACCAAGGGCCTTGTTTAAGGGCCCCACAATGGTAACTTGATGGTACTGGTTTTTGATCTCCCGACCTTGCAATCAGAAATCCAACAGCTTTACCACTGACCTACTGCTACTCAAGAAATAAAAAAGAGGCTGGTGAGGGAACGTCTCTTCATAGCTGCTATAGCAGAAGTAATAGCAGGAACGAATTTCCCCCCAAAAATATTTAAATGACAAACATTATCATTTGCAATACTATATAGAGTTATCATCCTCCTCTCTCATCGGTTCTTGAAAGAAAAATCACCCGGCACTGTTTTGATGTTCACGTATGGTTTAATTGATCTTGAAACAATTTAGGAAAAGTAGTATGAAGGAGGGGGAAAAGAAATACGACCATACGACATTTTCAGCGGTCAGGTAAACAATGAATGGGAAAAAGGGACCCAAAAAATAAAATAAAATAATAAAAAAAAAGACAACGACATTGGAAGGGGTCTCAAGAAGAATTTCGAAAAGAGGATGAGGATTCGGACGAGCTGCAACGGCACGCTTCTTTTCTCGTTACTATTGAGGCCACTGTGGTGATCAGAAGCAAATATTTAGAGCTACTATTCCTTCGGATCGAAATATACAAACGCTGTACAAAAACGGTTTACGGCCTACCGGCGAGGGGAGGCGAACGCTCCACGGACATTCGGTAAAAAGGGACCAGGCGGAGGGAGGGGCTCGAAAAAAAAAAAAATAAAATACATCACACGTAATAAATATGCAGTTTAAAAGGGGTTCGAGCCTTCCGTTCTCATCTTCTACTACATGGTATGGTGGGTGGGTGTTATATACAGTATGGCAGAGGGGAAACGCGAATCGTTCGAGCAAAACAACATGGAAGGTTCTAGCATTGAAACAGCTGCATAGATTCTTAAATCACGGCAATGTTCATTTCCACAAAGACAGGAAACAATCTAAGGCAAACGGCTCAGCCGGACAGAAGGCCATCCGACCGCTGACCATGTTATAGAAGTCGTACTGACCCCATCTCCAACTGGACTCGGTTCTAGATTTGCGTTCGGTTTGCCGACGGAACAGAATTTTCTAACCTCGTGTGAAAACACCGGTCGGGTTTCTCAATACTGTGCCAACAAGGTAAGGCAGAACTGCTGTGTCAGACATCTGGGATCATAAACCTTAAAAAAACAACAAATAAAAAAAACGAATACAATCACCACACAGGGTTCGACTTGTATGATACGACAAACTCATGGCTTTGTGCAAATCACCTCCCCCCCATGAAACTGTGGCCACGATCTCGAATCCAGAAAAGGAGTCCTGTCTATGATTCGTGTTCTGGATTCTTCCCCTCTCAACACAACGGGGTTTTAGCGCTGCGAAATAAATTACGCTGATCACGTTTTTTTCCCTTCTAACCGAAGCAGTGTTAAAAAAAAAAAAGCAAACTGATAGCAAATACACACAGATTCTAATTTATAACGCACTATAATTTTGTAGTGAATACTAAAATCTTGCTTACGCCTAAATTTGAAATAACAAGGATCACGCGGATTGACATCAAGAAAAAAAAAAGAGAAAGAAAGAAAGGACAATTTTTCCTTTCAAACCCAATCAAAGAAACAAAATAACGCACTCGTGTCAAGGATACACGGCTAAAACCTTTTTTTTTTTTTTTTTTTTTGATAGAACTTGGTGGAGTCGGGTATTTACAGGAAACGGAACGTAAAAGAAAAAAAGAAAAAAAAAAGAAAGAAAAAAAGCACTGCTTGTCTTCCTCTATATCGCATTAAGGACACAGAATGGCTTCTGACACAAGGCAAGTTAACAGGATGTTTTTTTTTCTGTTTTCACTTTTTCAGGAGCATCCTTGCAAAATCCTCGTTGGTCAGCGGCTTTGTTTCCGGGTTTTCGGCTTGCACGCCGTCGCTCATGCCGTCCTGCTGCTTGGCCGAGGTGCCGTTCTCCGCTTTTACCTGCGGTGTGTTCTGACGGTGCAGGGAACGAGGGAGTAAAGAGACCTGTGTGCGTCCTTTTCCACGACTGAAATCAGAACAGAGGAACTCGGTTAGCAAGAAACAAAAAATTCCGATTCTGAATAGGCAGAAGGTATCGATTACCACAATTTTTCGGAAACACTTCATTTCACTAATCATTTCAAAACTGAATATATATATTATATATATATATATATATATATATAATAATTTTCTCTCGTCTGTTATACTCACGTGCCCTGAAACTGCCTAGGCATAATGCCTCCCAGAGCTGGTGTGAATTCTGTCTTCCTGGATGGAGGATTACTAATAGCCACCGAGAGCGTGTGGTTCTCCAGCTTCGTCCTGTCCATCTTTAACACGGCCTGAGAAGCCTGCGCCTCGTTCTCGAACTCCACGTAGGCCAGGCCCTGCAGAACACCCCACGTACAAACACAAATCTGGCTTATAACGGTTATAACATTTACAGAAACTTGTATTCGCTGTAGCCTATTAACAATCAATTGGAAAAATTGGGAAGTTTTTAAATATTTTATTACACAAATATTTTATTATACACACCTTGGGTTTGCCGGAGCGGTTGGTGACGAGGCGGACGGCTTTGACCGGGCCGTGCTCCTTGCACAGCTCCTCCAGCTTCTCGGCGGTGCAGGAGAAAGGCAGCCCTGAGATGAAGATTTTGTGCTTCTCCATTGAGGTGTTGTATTTGAAAACCTTGAGAGAGCAGAGCAAGGATTCGACTTCCAATCAAAAATGAAACCGAACGCATCCAAGCAACATATACAAGCAACAATTACATCCCTAAAATATAAACCGCCTTTCGTTCGACGTACCTTAAAGTCAGGGTTCTTGCTCTTGTCCACGCAGGGAGACACAAACATGGGCCGTCCGTCCACTTCGTGCCTGTCGAGCTTTAGCGCGTCGCGAGCGACCAGCTCATCTTCGAACTGCACGTAGCAGTATCCACGGAACGCGCCCTTCGGCGTGAACACGGGTCGCACCTGCACGACGGTGCCGCAACTTCCGAACGCAGCCCTCATTTTGCCCTCTGGGTCTTCCAGGTTAAAGGCCAAATTACTGACAAACACGCTGCTCGAGTCGTTTCGGTCGTCCGGCACCCGGGGCGTCGTGTTTCTCGTTTCCGTCGCCGACTGCTGGTTTTTCCAGATGGATGGTGCACCGATTGTGGGTTGCGGAGCAGCGCGCCGCCGGAACGACCCGCTTTCGGTTTCCATCTGCTCCTCTTGGACATTCTCTTCACCTTTATGTCTCTTATGCTCTGGAAATTTAGGCACAAATGTATTTTTATGAACAAGAATTAACCAAACTGTGGTTTGTTTTATGCTGCATTCTTTGACGCCCGTACCCGTCTCCTCTCCCCATTCGTCTTCATCCACGTCTTCTGCCTTCCTCTTGTCTCCAGTCCTGTTGGTTTTCTGGCCCTTTTTCTGCACTTTCTTCTCGGCCTTGGCTTTACGCCGCTGTTCGAATCGATCTTCTTCTTGCTGGAACAGCACAGCCTCCTTCTCTGCTGCCTGTACAGAAACAGAGATCAGATGCAAGACCCAAGTTTCATCTGATACTTTCTCCATCGCATGTTAAACCGATTAGACACGTACAATTCACCAAATAATCTCATCCATCCCCCATCACTTGAGCATAACATATTTAGTTACTGAAAGATGATCTCATTTGCCTATTTTTTGTTTTAACTCCAAGTGGCAGATTGGTAACGTAGACACGGCTATGCACATGTAAACAGAGTCTGATCTGGCATCTCCATGCGGTAGAGTGTGGATTGCTCCATTACAGAGCTCCTCCAAATTCAATTTGCTTAATGGAGCAGCCTGATATGTTTGACATAAAGCTGGTGCACTGGTACTACAAGCACACCTGCACAAATAAATTTACACATGAACAGGAGAAGCTAGTTGATGAAGATGAACAGAAGAAACTAGTGGATGATCTTTGATTAACGCGATTTGTGAATTTAAAACTCAAAAGGGACAACGGAACAGGATGTGGACAGGTGGTTCGGAGTCGTACCTTCGCTCTCTGCTCATTCACTCGGTTCAGTCTAGTCTCTGTCTTCTGGACAGCAGTGTCCCAGTCCTCCAGAGAACCTGCAGATGGAAATAATAAGCTGTTAAAGGAAAAAGGCAGCAGAGGAAAAAAAAGAAAAAAAAAAGATGACGGAGAAATAATGAAACGAACGTGCATTATTAACAATAAAATACATAAAAAAAAAATTTAAAAATGGGAGAAGAAAGGAGAGGGTAGCTAAAGTGAGGAGAGGATAGAGAACATGGAAAAGGAAAGGAAGAGAAAAAGGAGAAGAGAGGGAGAAGAGGGAAAAGGAGAGGAAGGGAGAGAAGAAAGAGAAAAGAGGAAAGAATGGGAAAGGGAAGAGGAAAGGAAAGTGGAAAAGAGCAGAGAGGAAGAGAAAAAGTGAGAGGAAAGGAGAGGAAAGTGGAAAAGAGCAGAGAGGAAAAGAAAGAGAGGAAAGGAGGAGAAAAGTGAAAAGATGAGAGGACAGGAGAGGAAAGGAAGAGAAAGAATAGGAGAGGCTGGAAAGAGGATAGGAAAAGAAGAGAAACCTGTGAAACTATAGGCACAATAACATCCTTGTCTAGGGCTTTTAATGCACATCTGGCCAGAACAGCTTGAGTGCTGAAGCACTTACCCTCGACCCTCTCAAAAGTGAGAAGAACGTCACACACGTGCTCTGGATAATCCGAGGTGCACTGCACTGCTCGGTGAAGGGCTTTCCGACAATGTGCTGCGTCTCCATAGGACCTGGGAACAAATACGACTCAGTACCTGCACTTTCACCACAGTCGTAAACAAACAGCTGGTACTTTTGCTTCGATTGCTGGCCACGATGAGGAACGACTTTCTTACAACTGATACCTCGTGCCTGACTTGTTAACAATATTCTGTGAGACACTGACCTCTCCAGATTGTAATACTCGAGCCACATGTTGGCGTACTTGGCATTCCCTTTTGTCATAATGCTGTCCCACAGTTCTCGTGCTTTCTGCATATTCTTACAGTGCAAAGCCTGTTGAACAGAAAAAGAAACAGCAAATTAGACAAAAAAAAAAGGACAGAAAATGAAATCGATGTAGAAAGAATATTGAAAAAAGATTCAGAAGAGGATTTGCGCTCACCTCTATCCTGGCCCAGACTTGCATTATTGTACAGGACAGGTCGCCACTCTCAGTAAACCCTGTGACCGATGCCCACAGACGTGTCAAAAATGCATTATGTTTGAACTGCACTTATATCAAGTAGGAGTCAGTCGGTTAATTAATTAACCGACTGAGTTTTATTTTTTACATCAGTGATGTTCTCTATTAAAAATAAAGTACACACACTTAAAGCAACCGCAAACAATTAGGCCATTAATGCAAGCAAGTTAATTACAAATTTGCTTGATCTATAAATAAACTCAACATTTTTTAAACTTGGAAGTTTTTCATTAGCATTTTTTGGGGCTTGAAAATCCACCCCCCCTCTAAAGTGGGGAGCGGCAGAAAACGTTTTTATTCTGGATGAACACACTTACGTTCCTCCACGTCTTGCTTCAGGTAGTCCAGAGCGCGTGTGAAGGCCGCCCGCAGCTCCTCCAGCTCTCTGCTCCCCTCTGTAATCGATCACAAATCGGCAGGTGACCGAAGTGAACTGTATTTTTTATAAGCTACTGTAAAGTTTTATACAGCATGCATGTGTCTTCAACATAGTAGATCAGCCACCAAGGGTGGGGACTGTAATGTGTTTTATTAACAGAAGTCTATCCAACTCTAATGCTTCAGGTTGTATAATGAAGTATGGAATGGTTGCCATGTTGGTTCAGGATTCCTTTCACATGGAATAAATCTCCAACATTCCCTGCTCCACAACAACCCGAAACTATTGAGCTTTAACCTCCATGTTCGACTGTGGGGGTGAGGGCGGTCTGCTAACATCATCTCTTCTGGTCCCTGTCTTACACAAGTTCTTCTGTTAGATCCTAAATTGTACAATGTGGACTCATCTGCCCACAGAACTTGTCCAATTCTTGTGCGTTTTTACCTCTTACCTAAAAGACTAGGTGTTTCCACATATATATTTACACATATAAAAATTCCCAAAATTTAAAGAACCCCCAGCTTTCTGCAACAAGTTTACGTTTAGAAACAGAATCCTTCCAAACTGTTCAAATAACGTGGAATACATTAGTGGTTCTGCATAGAGCTGCGTCATGGCAGCAAATCAGTCCAGCGCTGTTACTGCCCTCTGGTGACGGCCAACTCTTTATGCCATTTTTATCCTTTGTCATTACAGTTCAGTCTGCAGCTGCTTTAGTGAGATCATGAATTATTTATTAGAATAATTATGCAAGAGGTGCGATTTTACGAGCGTGTAGGAGGGGAGGAATGAGCCTGTCTTTTTCCTCCATAAGTTTAGTTTTAGACGAATGGAGAGAAGTAAATCATAGGGTCCTTTACCACGCCTTTTTCAGAAAAGAACTTTAGGTGAAACCGACGTCCTTCTCTCTTTTAGCCACACGGCTCATCAGGGACACATGTAGGTCAGTCTTGGCCAAAAGCTCAGCAATTATCGTCTTCTCACCTTTGCTAAAATCGACACGCCGTCTCAGGTAGTCCAGGTACGACTGCCAGATCTCCACGTAATCAGTGGCCTGGATGAAGCCTGCATTCAGCGCCTTTTCAAACACATCTGCAGAAAAACAACTCTCAGGTGAGACATAGCAATTCAGAATACACTATATGAACAAAAGTTTGTGGACACCTGAGCATGAGACTGGGATGCGCTTCTTTTTAAACATCCTGTTTCCACATTTAGTGGACATTTACTGTTACAAAAATCGCCACTCTTCTGGGGAGATTGGACTTTTTGGAGTGTATAGTCGTAGATTCGATGCTTCGCTAGAAGTCTGAATCGACTACCAAGCTCACAGTCGAATCTTCGCCGAGGTGTTATGAAATGCGGATCATGCCATTTTGTTTAGACGGGGGTGCTCGATGTCTGATTTCACATAAAACTACTGGTTTACTCCCAATATGTTTCTATACAGCCCATTAGGATAAATAAAAATGTAAAAACAAAGCAGCTTTTAATAAATACATTGTGTCAATACCTTGTGTGAATAAACATCTATTGGAGAAGAACCGTATATGGTTTGGAAAGTCAGGTGTCCCAATACTTTTGTCCATATATAGGCACACTAATTAATATTGCTTTTCAACATATACATATAGGTGACAGAATAAACAAAAGAAATATATATTGTCGATGAAACGAGTCCACGCTAATGGGTGTGGCCTCATCCAGGATGACTCCGCCCCAAGCCACAGCAAATGAGAATATAAAATAAAAAAAAAGACACTGAGGCCTTGACATACAAAATGCAACACCTATGGGGTAGTTTTGGAGTCTCTCTCAACCATCACCACCTCTATCATCAAAACATTTAGAAAAGTGATTACTCAAGAATTGTAGTATCTGAATGCTCTACTGGTGTCTTTTAATGGACAAGGACCTGTTTTTCTTTTACCTTGTCACCTGTCTGAATTACTACTATTAGGACTTTTTTTTTCAGATTCAGTACCAGAGACTATGTGATGCTCTGCGCTGTGTCTCTCCAGAGCCACCAGGTAGCTCTTCCACAAGCCCATGGTCCAGGGGCAGTTCCGGACCGCCCGTTCATGACAGGACAACACCAGCTCCTTGATCTTCAACTGGCGATCCTGAGGGGGATGACAGCAAAAGAACCCGTTACTAATTACTCGTTTAACAGATCGCAAAAGAAAATCATAGATCACACAAGGGGTGGATTACAGTGTACATTTTAGCCGTATTTGAGCAAATCACTTTGGCCAACAAGAAATTGGTATTAGCTTGCTCTATGTACATGGTTATTACAAGGCTGAAGATCAGAAGCTCCACATACGCCTCTCAAAAGCACGTTTTACCATCTACCAAACTTGCCTTACAGGATTTCAAACTGCTACGACCAGCGGGAAGTCTCTATTCCGATCCAACTGTTCACTCTGCCTACCAGCAGATGGAGCCGGCTTACTGCTATTAAAAAATGTCCTGGAAGCCAGCCGAGAAGTCTTGTTACATAAAGCTGTTTGTCTCCAAATGAAACCTGATTCTCAAAAACATTTTTGGAGAACGCGATTGCAACACGCATGCGACGTTTCTCCAAATACCACACTACTGTTTTTTTTCCCTGGAATCTTCCTCAATTTACTGGATAAGCTCGTAGTGTCTATGTATTTTTTCAGTGCCTAGGACGTGTATTCCCAGAGCAACACATCTGACCGCTACACTTTTGTCTGAATCATGATAAATAAATCAGATAAAAGCATTAAGGGAAAAAATAAAGGATGTGGTGTGTTTACAGTGAAACAGAGCATATAATCCAGTTACTCACAGCTGACAGGATTTTAATCAGTTTAGCGTACAAGCAGGCGGTGGACTTAATTACACAGTCGCTTTTAATGCACTACATCATCTGCTAAAGCAATGCTCCTGGATCGAAGAAAAGCCAAAATGTTCAGGCATGGATTAACATCCTCACCACAGCTGTTAAGGTCAAGGGGGGGCTCTGGTTCGGGCTCTCTTTTTTCACACACGGAAAGCAGAACTTTCCTCTCTAATAACTATGGAATCATTTCTTCTTGGGCCATTCTGTGCTAGAGCCCCTAATGGGCCGGTGTGCATTTGTGGCTAGTGCTGCTCATTAGCATGTCATTAAAATGCTCTTGAATAAATTAAACGAGGAGGCATGTGCACAGATGATTAAAAAAAGTTAGTTAAAAAACGAGCATAGTGACTGGATGAGTGTGTGTGAGTATAAAAGGGGGCACAATTTGATGCATTCTGTACTTATTTTTCAACAGGCGATCGGTAATCTTAAAAGAAGACACAAATGGCTGGTATTTTTGAACCCATTAAAATAAATCTAACATAATTAATTTTGACGCAGTATATATTCACAGTCAAATTGCTGTTCGAACGCTTTAAATGATACACTAACATACGCCCAAGCCGAAGTTCACGTTCGGTTGATGTTTGCGCATATAAACACTCCGGGTTCTTACCAGATAGATTGTGTATTTGGCCCAAAGGTCTGGAACTAAGCAATTCTCCGCCAGCGCTCTCTCGAAGATGATCTGAACTCGAGCGGGGTCTCCCTCCTTCATCTCGTACTCGATGTAAGTCTGATACTCGGCCAGCTTCGGCGGCTCGGACATCAACTACGGCACAAGGGAAAAGCGTGTTAACGTGAGGGTGGTTTGCAATTATTATTATTTATTTATTTATTTTTATAGAAATATGAGCTATACCAGAGCCTCTTCGTAAGGCCTGTGACTCTCCAGCTGCTGCAGAGCTTTCTTGTAGTGCTGTGTGACCATCGCCGGTATACCCTCATCTGTCCAATCTGAGTATTCAGTGTATGTGCTCTCCATATCTGTATATCATAATAACAAGGCTGATTAACATGAACAGCCAATTATTCCAGTCTTCTGTTCTAAGGATCAGGGAAACTCTTCATTTGATACACAATACGAACAAAAGTTTGTGGACAACCTGACCATAAGGTTTGTATGCGCTTTTTTAAAGCCCCCATTTGCTCTTATATTAACCTCAAATATTCTGGGAAGATGTTCCTCTAGATTGTGGATTGTTGCCACACAGCAGGTTGGGCCCATGGCTTGATGCTGATGCCAAATTCTGAAATGCCACTGATCATCAGGCCAGGTGGCATTTCATTAATCAACTGTCTAATTGTGATGAACTTGTGTTCTCTGTATCCTCATAATCCTGTTCTTGGCTGACAGGAATAGAACCAGAAATGGCTTTCAATTGTTGAAGCAGTGTATCTGCTTTAAAGTCTGATGTCTTGCAGAATCTGAGGTGCTTTCGAATCAAAGCAATTCTAAAAAGATTGCATTCATCTCAGACATCTCTCATCACCTGCTCGTCCATACAGTTTATCCAATCAGCCAATAATTGGTATGGATGTTAGTGCAAGATGACCTGGTTTAAATATTAATTAAATAAAAAAAGATATGTCTGATCTTCTGGGATTTCACACCCAACGCAAAAAAAGCACTAAATGAGTGGCAGCTCTGTGAACAGAAACACCTGGGAGAAAAGACATCTGCCAGGAAGGATACAATATCTCAATGAATCACTCCTCACAACCATGGTGAGCTGAGAAGCATCAGATTCAAGGCCGAGAACAAATTCTACCGTACCGTTTTGTTTATTCATTCCGGATCATCGATTTTGACACCTTTTCTTGCTTTCTTTCTTTCTTTCTTTTTTTTTTTTTATACACACACACAGAGGCTATAACGCAGGTGGTTGCAGCCAAACGTGAAAAAAATTATTTCCTAGAAAAGAGCAGGAAAGCCAAGAAAACATGAGCCAGGCTACGCAGAAGCTTTGTGTGTTTTGGCTTTGTTTTTAAAGGGGGGGAGAAGAAGGGAGGAAAAAAAAAACAATAGCACTTCAGGCTTTGTTATTTTTTATTTTTTTTTCCCTTTTAAATCAATGTCAACATGCTCTCATGCACACACCCCCCCAGACCATCTGGCTAGGTGCAGGTGGAGTGGGCGACCAGCTGTTGGCTCCTTATATAGCTCATGCCTGTGTGTGTAGGTTTGCACGCTTATGATGCGGTGAGTTTTCACACTGAAAGTATAAAAGCGTGGGAGAGTTTTTACGCATAGTACATTTGTGTCACTTTTTCCAGAGTCCAGCTTAAATCCTGGAGTTCTAGATGGACAAAGTGGGACGCTGGTGTATTATATATGATTTATTATATTTTATATTATATTAGGGATGTAAATCCAGCTCCATTCGGGTGTCCGACCTGTTTTATTCTTCTCTATTCTATGAACCGACACTGAATGTAAAACAGAGACATAATCTGTGTGTACATGACCCTCCTCCATGACGGAAACAAAAAGATAAAAGGTATTACCCATTAGAGGTATTGCGAGCTGCCTTCTGAAGAGAGTGTGAATTCTTTCAAGCTGCACATTCAGCTGCTCCTGTTGCTCAGGACTCGAGACACTGCCAGGAGGAGGCTGTAACAGATAGCGGACCATGTTAATGTTTAATCCTTCGCTGGAGGCAGCAGGAGCTCAACTTAACAGCTATCCAAACTACACCGCACCACATATTGAACGATAGCAACTTTGTGCACTAAAGAAAGCATCACCTGGAGGGTGGACAGAATGGCGATCTCGAACTCCCGGAACGCCTCCCAGAGCGCAGCTCCTTTGGTCATGTGCAAACCGACGGCTGTCAGAGCCCTCTCGAAGATGGCGCGCACTCGGTCGATGCCTCCGGCAGCCCCCATGCCGCCTATAGAGTACTGAGCAAACTCCAACCAGATATCGGGACCTATGAGAAAGATGAGTATACACACAGGTTAACAAAACCATACTGAACATCAAAATACCAATCATGTTTCAGTTCTGTATTACTAAAAAGCATCTTTAAAAATCTCTCTTTTCTATTATTATTTTTTTTTAAGAAACCTAAATAGCATCTGCTCAATCACAAGCAAGAATGAGTCATGGATTTTGGACGATATTTGCCATCGCCGCAGATGGCTTTTACTTGATTACGGATCTCAAAAATAAATTGTAACGTTATAAATTCCATAGAGATTCAATGGTCACTTATTTACAATGTGCCAGCTGTTACATTTTACTGCCAGATGGGGGGGGGGTGAGAAAAAATATTGGAAACATTTTCCAAACTGCTACCAGAACAAGCGAGCGAGTCAGATTACTATTCATTCAGAAACGGGGCCGGCGCTTACAGATGTAGTCTTTTATGGCTTTCTCAAAGAGCTCGTAGATCTTCTCGCGCTCCGCCACGTCGCCCTCGGTCAGGCCGATTTCATCCTTCAGCCAGTCCAGCCAGATCTCTGCGAAGATCAATAAAGATCAAGGGTAATTATTTCACAAGATTCAGTTGTAACTCAGAGTCCGAGGAGCACATGGAATAAACGCACTCCAAGAGTCAATAACTTAAGAGTGCTTTAGTACACCTTTAATACACCTCCATAGACAGGAATAGAAACTCCTACCACCCACAATGACACAGACCCAGGAGACGTTCACTCGTTTATTCATCTCGTATTTAAAAAACCTCATCACTTGTGTCTTTTCCCCCATTCATAACAACCCATTACAAATAATCTTTAAAAAAAAAAAGTTCAAACCACAGCTAAATAATCAGGCTGTTTTTTCCTTCATGAAAACATTTCAGCTCGTACCTTCGGTAAGCGGGAACAGCTCGCTCATCTTCTGCCTGGCCTTGCGCAGTCTGTACAGCTTCCCCTCCTGCCTCAACAGCTTGATCAGGTCGACGTGGCAATTGTAATCAAATGCATTGATTGACAGCTGTAAAAAAAAAAAAAGTAGTATATAATGCTGTTTGCACATAATAGCTATGGGAGCTCTGTGGAGACATTTGGTGATCACTGGATCATCACATATTTACAATCATCATAACATTAACAAGATTTTGACATGAATTTATTACAGATCATTAAGCCTGCTTCTGATTTTGTCGCTTGACAAAGCTATATAATAGAAATCGGTGTGTCTACAGTCACTAAGCTTCCACTTACAAATCGGGCTAAAAAAACATTTTTAGGTCAGGACGAGCGAAAGAGCAGAGACTAGTGACAAAATCAGACTCGGGCTCCACTGACGCTGGACAACCCGTTGATTCTGTGTTTGTTTATTGTAATCTGAAGCGTACAAAATCTACCAGTGTGCATGTATTCATAATAGATAAGGCTTTATTACAGACAATTGAGACAGGAAATTAAAAAGATGGTGGATTATTGGAAAAATTGTTTTATGTTTAAGCACAGGATGGGGAGGGGTGCAGTATTCTCTCTTCGCTGTCAATCACAGCGTTTCCTAGCCAGATGTCTAGTTTTCCTCAGAGTGAATGTTATTTGTCAAACCAAACGAATGATGGCAGGATGCGTGCCACGGCGAAATAGACAAAAGCCTTGTCAATCCAGTTGTGATTCAGTGAGCAGCTGTCAGCAATGTGATCCTGTGCCGATGAAAAAAATACATTTTCTCCTCTTTCACAAAGTATAATGTGGGAATTTTACTGTTTGACCAAAAGATGCTAAAAAGAAATAAAATCTATTTGTGTTTTCTTTTCTTTTTTTTGTCTAATGTCTATAGTGGTTTAGTATACAAATCACCTCGAATCTGCTCTTGTATTAGGAGTCTGATGCCTGCCCACCTGCCTACCTACCTTACCCTACTGTACCATACCTGGGGATGGTTCCACATAAACAGTCTATAGATCCATGAAGATCCTGAGCAACTCAAGATCTTTGAGGATGGATTCGGACTGTAATATTAACAGTCTACTACAATGGATAAGATCGCAGTTTCCATGAACAGTCCCTGTCACTGGACAGTACACCTCAAAAATGATGGAACTGTAATGAACTGACATTCGGTGTCACTCAGATGAGTAGTCTGGGTCTCTCAAAGTTTCTCAGGTTTCAGAGTGACCCCTTTATTAGGGAACATAACATGATAAGGAACAAACGTACACTTACACACAAATTAAACATACATTACTGCTTTATAACCTCTTAATAGCTGTAAAGCTGTTTTGGGACAATATCATTTGTTAAAAGCGCTCTACAATATAATTTAAAATTGAATATTAGATTGTTTACCAGGTGGCACTGATATGATCATGTACTTTCATTTTGTCTTTTTTTTATATCACAACTTAATGGTGCACCTTATTGGCGAGATAACGTGCAGTGGTAAAAGTGGGTTCAGTTTTGATTCGGTCGACAGCTGTCAAAGTGTCTGCTATGCGATCCTTGTGTATCAGTTAAAAGTAAATTAAATGCTCTCCCTTTTCAGAGAGTTTTAAACAGGAATTTGACAAAAAGATGCAGGATACAGACCCATTTTATTGATTTCTTTTGGAAAACTGTACTCTGTGTTGGAGGCACTGCTATACCTACCGTACCAACACCACCTTCCAGGTATCTGATATGCAAATGCGGGTTGTGACGTCACCCGGCACGACGCTCATCCGAAACAAACGACGCTCAGAACTACTTTTCTCGCCAATCGCCGCGCATGCGTCAGGAAATATTGCGCAAAAAGAAGACTAATTCCTCTTTGTCAGAAGTCGATCCAGCTTTCTGTTTAATTCGTCTGATCGATTGCATGCTGTGGGTTTTACACTCCTTCTTTGAATAAAGCGACATACGCGAAGGCGCTGTGGGTCGCACGCCCACGGCATGGCGCGCACTTTGATTGCATGTTCTACAGCCAGAAAGTCTTTCGTGCGTCTAATCTAATCGGGATGCAAGCAGCATTATATACGTATAATCCAGATCATAATCAGATCCGGATTACTGCGTAGATGCTAAACATTTTTGTTGGGTAATTTGAGAGAGAAGCAGTTAGAAGGTGAAAGTTTGTGCACCATCACCTACAAACATGTGATGAAAACATCTGTATGTGGGAGGGAAGGACGCATCACCTCCACATTCAGAATGAGATAATTATTCAGGAGACAAGTTTATTTGGTTGTCTGCGTAGCCACGGCTAGCTAGCTGACGCCATTCATTCTCACAGAACGACGGCTAGCTCGGTTCGGGCTTAGCTTAGCTTTACCTGCTCCTCCAGGCGCTGGATCTCTGCCTCGTTTTCCCGCTCGTCCTCGGACGTGTCGTCGTCGTCGTCCGCTTCGTCTTCGGAGTTCTCAGCGCCCATGGCCTCTTCATCTTCCTCTCCTTCTCCCGACTCTATTTCTCGCTCCATCTCTTCTTCTTCCTCCTCCTCGTCCTCCTCCTTGATATCGGCTAGCAGCGCCTCAGCTTCGTTCCCAGTCGCCGCCATGTTTCGCGAGGATCTGCCTAGTAACAGAATGCGCGTGCCCGTACCACAGCCTACGTAGGAGCTACGTATTTGGGGAGGAAACAGAAAAATAAATAACTGTATATGTAGATATCATAAAATTTCGACTTAGTAAATGAGGAAATATTATCGGATACTCATTATTGCGCGAACATTTCGCCGAGGAAAAAGTGTTAACACTCAGTGCGACGGCGGATCTTTTTTTTGGGTTTTTTTTGTGCAGGAGTCGATTCTTCGTTTCGAAGCTTTGGGAGCCGACTTTTGGAGTCGTTTTTAGAGTCGTTCTCTCTCTCTCTCTCTCTCTCTCTTTCACAGGCATGCTAATCATAAATAAATAAATACATGTAAAAAATATCAAAATACATTTATAATTCTTACTGTCTGTAAAGCTGCTTTGAGACAATGTCCATTGTAAACAGCTCTATAGAAATAAACTTGAAGCTTCATATACATTTCAGCACAGTGACCTTCTTTCGTGGGATCCCCCCAGATTGTTAGGAAGCTGGGGTCAGAGCGCAGTAGCAGACATAGTAATGCACAATAATTGCAGCTTGGCGATACTGTGGCTCGAACATGTACCCTTCCGGTCGGCAGTGGCGTGCCGTCACAGAACATGTGTTAAATTATTCCCATTAGTCCATTCATTTCATTTCATAGTATTTCTCTGAGCTAGACTGCCTCTAGGATCGTCCGAGACCCTCTAGATGGCACCCAATTACGTCTACATTTTCATGCGACTAGCGTGCGCTAATCAGATCTCACGACCCGCATCTGTAGCAAACTGCACAAGCTCAAATGTATTGGCGGTTATTTAATCGCTGGGGTTTTTTTTTCTTTATTCCACTAAGGCTGACAGAGGAGAAGAAATTCATTTGGTATACAAGATGGACTTTTTAAAAAAAGCTAGACATTGTGCGGAAAGGTCAGCCCTAACATTTCAAACGTCTTTTTCAGGAACCATTTATACTTTAGGATTTTTTTTCCTGTAGTATTGACACCAAAACATTCCTTTAACATGTTCATTTGAAATCCCCTGGAAGATGCAGCGTTCTGTTCTACAGTGTTTCGGTATAATATTGGTGCTTACCATAAATGATGGTATAAAAATGTAGATCGATTTTAGGCCGGACCCCACTGAAGGCCACTAGACAATATCCATTCTTCATGGACATAGAAACAGTATTGTATATTGTCATTATTTTGCAAGGTTTTTAACCCCATTAACGCTCTATTTAAATAAACATGTCTAGTCTTTTCATTTAACCTAGCCTTAACATTCTTCTACATCTTATTGCTTGTACTTTAGTGTATATTAATGACCTGGCTGCTGTGAATTGTGAACTGTCAATTCACTGTATATCCTAGATTATTTTCTACATATCTATCATCGGTATAAACACTGTGTATAACTTTGTAAAGTTGTACATACAATGTGCATATTCCATATTGTAAATGTATAAAGCTCACATTCTCCACACATATTGCGCCACACTAATATCATTTCATATTCAGATGTGTTTGTGTGTATGTGTCTATACAGTATCTTACAAAAGTGAGTGTACCCCCACATTTCAGCAACCATTTTAGTAGATCTTCTCAAGAGAAAATACTATAGAAATGAAACTTGGATATATTTTAGAGTAGTCAGTGTGCAGCTGGTATAGAAGTATAGACGCCTGCTTTTTACACAATAATGGCTGTATGTTGTTATTTTCTGAGGACAGTCAATCTCTACTGCTGTACAAGGAGGTGGAAGCTTAATGGTTTGGAAGGGTTTTTGGAGCAACAACATGGCTACCATGCCATACTTCAACACCATGCAATTCCGTCTAATTGGACTTTACCATACATCAAGACAATGAAGCATATATCCAAGCTCTGTAAGCATTATATAGAAAGGCTGAAGTGTTCTCTATCATGAAATCGCCTGCCTGGTCACTGCACCCAAATGCTATTAAACTGCTCCGGAATTGACTGTATTGCAAAGTCAGAAAGAAATCTTCAGCTAGGGTAGAGCAGCATGGGCAAGTTTTAAAGAGGAATGTTCAAATGTTTCTAGCTCAACAGTAAAAGACCTGGAAAAACAGAAAAACACAAACAAAATCACAAAAACAGCCTTCTTCCACCTTAGAAATATTGCTAATCTAAGAAACATGTCTATATCTGATCCAGAGAAGCTCGCCCATGCGTCCATGATCTCCAGACTGGACTATTGTAATGCATTACTAGGTGGTTGTCCTGCATGATGAATAAACAAGCTACAGTTTGTCCAGAATGCAGCAGCCAAAGTTCTCACAAGGTCGAGAAAATATCACCATGTAACCCCAATTTTATTATCTCTACATGACTACAAACTATTGCTACTTACTTACAAAACACTAAATGGTTCGGCTCCCGTGTATCTCTCCAGTCTTCTAACACGCTACAATACATCAAGCTCCTTGAGATCTCAAAACTCTGGACTTTTGGTTGTTCCTAGAATAGCAAAGAAGACTACAGGTGGTAGAACATTCTCACATTTAGCTCCTAAACTTTGGAATAGTTTTCCTGACAGTGTTTGGGGCTCAGACCACTCTCCCAGTTCAAGTGCAGATTAAAAAGGCTCTGGCATTGAGAAATTGTTGGATCTATGATGATCTCAGATGTTGAGCTATTTTATGAGTTGCTCAGTAGCTCCTGGTTCCACAACATCAAACAACTGTACATAAGGCTGTAAAAAGGACATTACTCATAATCACACACTCCGGTACTCATGTTAGTTCTCACTCTCCAGTGTTTTGTATTGTTTTTAAGATTTATAATCACACCCTTGATGAGGATGGGTTCCCCTTTTGAGTCTGGTTCCTCTCAGGCTCCTCCTAAGAAGGTTTTACCATCTAAATGTCCATTATAAAAAGTGATATAGAAATAAACTTGAACTCATTCATGAGAATAATATAGAACATGTGAACAATCATATATTTGTTTGGTCAAAGTAAATCTTCATTTATCTTCAAATCTTCATTTTCTGGTTTGTTGCATAGATATATGGAAATATAGAAGCCCTCTCAGCGGCGACCCCTGCTGGCCGCAAATAGGGATCGCTTGTTGTTGTTTTTTTTTTTTTTTTCGCCTATACACATGCGCACTTCCTGCCAGGAACGTCACAGCTAACATGGCGCTCGGCTCAGTCAGAAGTTGTTTCGCGTCCTTCGGATTTCTCCGCAGGAACCTGACAGGGCCTGAGATTCAAGCCGTTTGCTGCTACCACAAAAAGGTGAGTAAAACCACAGTGTTCCAAGTTGATTTCTATTTTGTTTTTTTAAGGTTTTCCGTGAGCCAGAATAAACTTTGGGGCTGAGATGAAGTGTTATGTAGCGCTCGGGTTGTTAGCGTCAGGAGAGCAGTTAGACGCGAATCCCAATTCCAGACCAGTCCCTTTCTAACTACACTACTTAGGGTATAAAATGAGCAGAACATTTTTACACAGAAGCACCCTATTTAGTGCGCTATAACTCCATTTGGAAACCGGTCTAACTTCTTCTAGCGATATAACGCCCTCTCGTGCACGCATGCAGTGTCTGAGTCATTGTTGATGAACCTGTAATGTTCCTGGTTTCATGTTGCAGGTGGTGGATCACTACGAGAACCCACGCAATGTTGGTTCTTTGGATAAGAACGCCAAGAACGTGGGGACCGGGTTGGTAGGAGCCCCTGCTTGTGGGGACGTCATGAAACTGCAGGTACGATGGACGTGACGTCACCGCGTGCGTT
Source organism: Silurus meridionalis (assembly GCF_014805685.1). Lineage (NCBI taxonomy): Eukaryota > Metazoa > Chordata > Actinopteri > Siluriformes > Siluridae > Silurus > Silurus meridionalis. The sequence goes on along the minus strand of NC_060910.1, from coordinate 15,632,393 downwards.
TGTGTGTATACATTGTGTGTCTTTAATCACGTGACTTTCAGATCCAGGTTGACGAGAACGGAAAGATAGTAGACGCCAGATTCAAGACGTTCGGCTGCGGATCAGCCATCGCGTCAAGTTCCCTGGCCACGGAATGGATCAAAGGCAAAACGGTACGTCCTGTTTTGTGTGTGGGGTTTTTTTTGTTTGTTTTGTGTTTGTTTTTGCGCTCATCCATACGTTGTTTCAAATCCCTTGCTAGATCGATGACGCGATGAAAATCAAGAACACCGACATCGCCAAGGAATTGTGCCTTCCACCGGTGAAGCTTCACTGCTCTAGTGAGTTCCCGCATTCCACACACAGCGTTTGTCTATAAACAAACATGTCAGCTTTATTTATTGCACTGTATACTTGTTTATTTACCCCCCACCCCTCAGTGCTCGCCGAAGACGCCATCAAGGCCGCGCTGTCCGACTACAAACTCAAACAGAAGGACGAGGACAAGGTGGCTGAGGCTAGAAATTAAAGCTTTAAACCGCTCCTCTCCAGAAAGATCGTTCCGACAACCAATCATATCTTTCGAGTGACATCGTCCTCCCGCACTATTGACCGAACACGTAGATCCTCTGCTTCGGCGCTTCAGAAAATGTTGTCATGATTGCCGTGACGTGTCCAGAGTTGTTTTTATTTTTCACTGTGTTGAGTGCAATGCGAAAGGGTGATGGGTTTTTCTTGATGTCTTTCCGAATCACGCACAAAGATGAAAGTGTTTGGTCTGCGTCCCTTTTTTTTGTTTTGTTTGTATGTATTTGTTTAAGCCTAATCCAGACCGAAGCAGAGCAGGGATTCATCGTAAGGAAGAAATCGGAGCTATTCCGTCTTCAGCAGTCTCGTTTGAAAAATTGCATTTCACTCCCAAACACACTGCATTTTTTCGACCCTGTAGCACTTAATAATAATAATTATTAATAAGGTGTACACGTCCTGCTTATATCCAACCCAACGAACGGGACCGAAGGCAATCTGCTCCAAAAATTGTATATTTGTTTACGTTCAACGTCATGTAAATACGGCAGTTGTGAATCCGCAATCTTACACGCACAACCAAGCAAAGTGATGCTGTATTCTATTAAAGCTTTATAAACATGGTGTTTGTCTGAGCTTGTTTTTTTCGCCCATGTGAATTGGTTATTTCTATAATTTTGCTAATTATTTTTCAGATTCTACATCAACAATCACCATATCAATAAAACACAATTACCATATATACATTGGTAAATAAATTTCAGCAGTAATAATCAGTATAAACATGAAAATATTCATAGTTGTTGGCCGTTTTAGTGTAAGTTAAAAAGCAAATGTACAAAAATAGACGATTACGAGATAAAAGTCGTGGCAATACGAGATTAAAGTGGTACACTTTCAAGAAAAACTACAGAATTGCGAGAAACGTTCACCGCATTGCATAAAATGGATGTGGTTACGATTTTGCAATAAGGAATTTTTTTTTGGCGCATCAATACAGTTACAATTAGTAAACAGAAAATGCAGCGGTTTATGTAGGAAATTTAATTTAGTCAGAAAAAAAAGACATTAAGGAAATTGCTTCTTTTGTACAGTCTGAAACGGGGACCAGCGGCTTATGGACTGCTACGTTTTTTTTTCTCGTAATTTGTACTTTATTCTCTAAATATTGCGACTTTGATCTCATAACCTTAGATTACATTTTTTAACGTGACACTAAAATGTTGTCATCGTTGGAAAACCTTAAAAATTACATTAAGCGTTCATTTGGCTGTTCAGTGAGGACTGAAGGGGTGCAACCCTTTGGTTTCTCCACAGGAGGCTCCTCAGAACCAGGAGTACAAATAGCAGGAGTAGTCCTGTCAAGACACATAACACGGAGAGTAGTGCTACAAGTGCCGGGTCACGCAACTGGGTCAAGGTCTGAGGAGTGGCCTCAACTCTCATTCCTCCATCACTGGTGAAGGGTATGGGGGGTAAAGTGCTCAAGAAAGCATTTTGAATGTTGTTTGTGGTGTTCAGACAACCAGAAGCTTCAAATGGTGTTAGGCTTTGGGGTGTTTGGGTTGTCTGAGGGACAAGGTAAGTAGAGTTCAGTATTAAACACTGTTCGTAACTTAACCCTTCCAAAGAGGATTGGTTGGGACTCTGAGAAGAGCTAGATGCTGCATGGTTAACGACTGTGGAAGGCTGTCCATGCGAGTTAAAAAAAGAGCTTCTACATGAGCTTGTCACAGTCTGGGTTACATTAGAAGTAGGATTTGCTGATACTTTTAAAGAAAGCACAGGGATCACCTTGGAAGTGTTGACTGGTGCTAATCTCTCACTAGATTTCAGGATTCTTGGACAGATAGCCACGACAGAGAGGGTCAGGAGAAGCTTGTGTGCCAGGTGTAATGGTGCTGCACACACCAGATCTGTTGCCATACGTAACCTGTCCATCAGCAGCCACCGATACAAGTACACGATGTCACATTCACAAACCCACAGGTTATTTGCAAGCTCCACTAAATGTAGATTGGGTAGGCCATCAAATGCACGGTCAGGCACTGAGTGCAAGCAGTTGTTGTTGATCTTAAGTACCTGAAGGTTGACCAACACAGCAAGCGAAGGCAAGTCCAATGTTGAAATGCAGTTGGCAGACACGTCCAGGTGTGTTAGTGAACCTGGAAGGTGGGATGGCAGGCTTGACAACTGGTTCCCCTTCAGAGACAGCATCCTCAACCGTCCCAGGCTCAGCAGTGCCCCAGGTTGTATGGCCCTAATGCGGTTGTCCTCCAGATCTAACCGTGTCAGATTTCCAAGGTTTTTCAGGTCCCCGGCGGTGATTAATGTAATGCGGTTCTCTTGGAGCTGCAGACTTTCCAGGCTCGATGGAAGGCCACGGGGGAAGCGATTCAGCCGGTTGTGGCTAAGGCTCAACTCCTGCAGGCTGGAGTACCGCCACAGGACGTTGTCTATATTGCACAGGTGGTTTCGAGCCACAGACAAAGCTGAGGTGGTGAGGGGGACTGAGCGTGGTAGAACCTGGAGCCCCAGTGACTCACACAGGATTAGAACACCTGGGCGAGGACAGCAGCACCCGGGTGGGCATGAGAATAGGAGTGGGAGGGAGGCAATAAAACCGCAGAACAAGAGCAAAAGAACAAGGGGGAGGCGAAGGTGCATGGCTCACTAATAAGAAAACGGGGGAAAACAGAATGCAGGGAAAAAGTTAAGCAAATATGCATACAAAATTTATTCTGGTAAGTCAAGTATTTGTTACATTTTAATTAATACAACGAATAAAACTTTTTCCTCAATTTAATTCTTTTAAGAATTTTCTCAAAATAAGAACAAGAGAGATGCTCAACATGGTCAATACAGGTGTTACAGGTTCACAGGTACTCACCATCCTCATGCCCTCCTGGTTCCTGTTTCTCAAACAGGACGAGGCACACAGTCCACTAATGGAACCTTTCATCTCTCAGTTATCACTCTCCCTCTTCAACAAGTTTCCAGAACTTGCTCTGCACTGTGTTCAGACAATTCCAGGCAACAGCCCATCAAACTTTAATGGCAGTCTTAAGGTGTTGCCTTACCTGGTTTGTGTCTTCTTCGCCATGTGAGATCTGTGTTGCTCTGTTGGTTTTACTACCACCGTGAAAGCCCAGAATGTACAGGATTTAACATTCAGAATCGCATCTTTAATCATAAACCTTTATCCTGCTTTAAAGATCGGCAGAAGTCCAGGTTCTTTGAGTCAGTCATTACAGAGGTCTTGTAAGAAAGGCCGTATGTAAGTTCGGCCATATGGTAACTTTAATATATATGTGGTCGTAAACTAAGCAAGCTCCTTGCTAAGCCTTCAAGGAAGGGGCGGGTGCTAAAAGGTGGCAAAATCCCAGAATAATTCAGCACTAAAGGCACCAAAAGTAGGGGAAACTTGAGCTGGAGGCTGAGGTGGTTTTAGGGGCTCCGGTTGCAGTGACTTGTACTTTCGCTGGTTTACTTTAGAACTCGCCAAACATGTGGCCTCGTGCCATTGCAACGGGGGATTTGTTTTCATTTATAAACTTCGTTTGCATTTTTCTCCGATACCGATCTACAGGAAGCGTGCTCGCGTTATACGTGAACAGAGTAAATTATTTAGTGATTGCTAATTGCTTTTATACTCAAAATAGGCTCAGCATTATAGGGATGATTGAATGGATATTGTGTTTAAAGCTTTGACACCTTGAACGTGCTTAGCCAGAAGTAAAGAAAAATGAAAAATCAATTAGAATAGACACGTTTTGATTTCTTGCCCAAACCACCAAAACGTTTCAAAAGAGGACCGAGAGACTGACAGAGTTATACCGAGAGTGTATCCTTTTTAGTTAATACGAGACCTGAATCAGACCTCTTTTCAGAACAGCACAGAACAGCAGCTCTCATAAGGGCCTTCTGAAACATTGATTAGCTTTTGAATAGCAGACCGCTTTTGACAATAGGCCTCTTTGTGCTGCAGTGCTTTAGCCAGAACAGTATGAACAGTGCCGAGACACTTATTAGCGCCAAGACGTTCCAAACTCCAGATCTTTGGCTGGTTGACATTAAAAGTTAATGGTTTCTATTCCATTTTTTTTATTTGAAGCTAAAATATGGGTCTCATCTAAGTCCCATTAAAATAATTTTTTAAAAAGTGGAGGAGGAGCTATTACACACCCAAACACCTAGGCAGACTATATTGATAATCATTGTATTGGTATTCATGATCATTGAAAAACACAGTAGGAGAATTTCAAATAGTTCCTGATACAAATCCTTTTACAAACCATCAGCCGCAAAGCATTAAAACCAATTGTTTCTATTATCTATTGTGATTGTGTACACAAATAAATATCATCAAACCAGAGAATTTCATTGTAGACAACTGGAATCTGTTAGCCCACGTCATATATTTCCTAATGGTCCCTATTATGGTCCAGTAGATACCAGCATATGATCTACAAGTTGCACAGAGTGTAATATTGGTCCTTAATGGTTACCACTTGGCAAAAAATGCCTTCAGTAGAAGGTTTAACCCATAGAGGCCTATAAAGACCATATATAGATCGAATTTGTAATGGTCTTAATGGCCACTATGGGAAGTGCATTGGTTTTAATAGAAACTTCAATGCACACTTTTAGTCTTGATATATAAAGGGCAGAGGTGGAAAGAGTAAAAAAATATTCTACTCAAGTAAAAGTACTGTTACTTCAATGAAATCTTACTTAAGTACAAGTGAAGTTACTGGTCTAAAAATCTACTCAGAGTTACTATATTTTTAAATGGTGGAGTGGGGGGATTCTAGTGTATTTCAAAAGGAAAAAAAAAACATCTAAATCCCAAACTAGTTGTTTTTGATTGAACACCTTTACAAATCAAAGTGCAATAACAAAATAATGAATTAAATAAAAAACACTACAGTCGTTAGAGTAGTGTGAGTCATGCAATTTCACAACAACAAAAAAATTAAGTAATTTGTCATTCAGAATTTATGTTAACTAAAGATATAAGTATTATTAACTTACCTCAACCTGCTGGTGCATGTTTGATGTTAAGTGTTTATAAGATGCCAGTTCGGTTTCCTTGGGCAAACATTGCTAACACTGTATAATAAAGCCGTTTCCTTTCTTGAAGTCATTTCAACGTTCTTGCATTGAAGTCAAATCGTTTGCTTAAATATGTTCAAGTGTTTGTTTCAAGAAAATCCGTCGCCGTTTTGCTTTTAACTGCATCTTCGTCACTGGTGTCTGTCTTATCCATTGCCATTTTTCTTTTCTGTGAGTTCCCCCTGCATTATTTTTATTTCATTTGTTTTTGATTCAGTAACGGATGTGATTTAAAATGTATTTAAGTGCAATACAAAACATACTTCAGTGAAAGTAAAATAAAATTTAAAAACTACTTTAAAAAGAAGTAACGACTCAATCACAGTAACGTGAGTAAATTTAATTAGTTACTTTCCACCTCTGATAAATGAGTTTTGATATCTTACTTGTACCTATCAAACTATATAGTGTTTACTTTAGTTAGATATTAAAGTAGTGCTGTTTTTTTTTTCACACACTAAAGACAAAAGTGCATCACAGCCAACAAAATGATTTAATGTGACATGTATTATAAAGTATACTTACAATTGAAATAACACATAATCCAAGCAGTTGCTAAAAGCCACCAAGATTTTCAATACAACAAATATTCAATGAAAAGGCACTGATGCAAACAAGAACACTGACACAAGAATATTATTTTTACTATTATAGAGAAATAAATATGTATATGTACCAAACCCAAGGTGGTTTATATCCTTGAGTCCAAGATACAATCCAACACATACACCATCATAGAGTATTAAAACATCTAGTCTTTTATGGTTCTATGGAGAGACAAATGCATTTTCCAACTGTCAATTAACAGTATGAAAGTTTACTTTTGCCAAAAAAATTGTTTTAATGTACACGATTTACATTTTTTCCATAAAGAAATCCTCCGTTAGCATAAATATTAATAAGCATTATACACCCATGTCATTTGGACAGTCAACTTTCAGCCCTAATACCTCTTGTGAAACTTGCCAAAGATTTTCTTCACCAGTTGGAGATTTCTTGCTTGGGATCCCAAAACAATATGATTTAGATGCAGTGACTGGGATGTTCCATGATAGATATCACTTCAGCTGACTGTTTGCTCTCTAGCTAACTCTTACAGAGCTTGGACGTATGCTTCGGGACATTGTCTCGCTGTACAGTGAAGTCGGTTCCAATTAGACGTGGTCTAGATGGAATTTCATGGTGTTGAAGTATGGAATGGTAGCCATGTTGGTTCAGGATTCCTTTCACCCAGAATAAGTCTTCAATCTTCCCTTCTCCACAACAACCCCAAATTATTAGGCTTCCACCTCTATGTTTGACTGTGGGGGGTGAGGTGGTCTGCTTACATCTTCTCTCCTGTTCTCCATCTTAAAGAAGTTCTTCTGTTAGAGCCAAAAATGTCACATTTGGACTCATCTACAGACAGAATGTTCTTTCAGTCATTCACTGTCCAATTCTTGTGCACATATTCACCGAAGCGCATGTTTTAAAAGCATAATGGTCTTCAAATTACACATTGCTTTAGACTAATTTACACCACAACAATCTTGAATTGTTTTATTCTGATTGGTCAGAATTGATCGTAAGCACTGACAGTAAGTTCACCAGCTGCAAAACACATAGTTAGCAACCCATTCACAGGGCTGTCTATAGCGGACACTTCCGGTGATGTTATGAGGCTACAAGTAAAAAGAAAACAAACAAACAAAAAAACACTTTTGCAAGGTTTACTGTACGGAGACTTACTTTTTTTTTTTTTGGAAGGAGTCTCCAGTGTCAGCACTTTGTAACAGTCAGGGTTCTTTTGGTCTTGTATGTAAGGGGTTACAAACCTTTGGTTTAACAGGGAGAAAAATAGATAAATATTGAGGGAACAATGTTTTATAACCAAATGAATCCCTGTATTTATTAATGGATAAATATTTACAATGTGTAGTTCATTAATATTTAAATTACAAATAAACAAATGTTAATAAGAGGAACCCCATGGTTTTACAATAGCCAGACTTCCCCACTAAAACCCTTTTTAATTTATTCCATGTTAAACACCTCAGAGAAAACAATATCTAAATACAGAAATTTAGCCATTCATTTTTGTATCACAGGCCTTCACATTAAAAAATAAACATTACTGCGATTTTATTATTTTTGTTAACACACATTTTAAGATATATGACAAGTCTGGAAAAAAAAGAGCGCTGTTCTTGTGATAATTAATACAAAGCATTCAATGCGGTGTAGCAATAAATTATTAATAATTATAACCACTGGCACGATGAGCACACCAGGAAGCTGAGAACTTTTTTGTAATGAAAATGGACCTAACAACGCTTTTGCTCATATCAAGAAAGTTTAATCTGATCCCCTTTAAATTCAGCTCAACAAATTGGTACAAGGTTGAAAAACTGGCATCCGAGAAGTAGACGACCTCCATCCAATGAAAGACGCATCAGAACCGGATTTATTCCCAGCAAATCCAAAGCAATTCTTCACCAACCTGTCTTCTTAATGTGAGGCTTGGTTTGCTTTTCTCAGGTGGCAAGTACACACAGGTGCCTGGCCATTGCTTGCTGTGGACGTGCTCGGCTTGGGCTCCTCCTTATTCTTCTTCTTTTCTTCCTCCTTCTGCACCTCTACCTCCTCCACATCTTCCACTATCTGCACCTCCTTCGGTTTTGGTCTAGGATCCTTGCCATCCTTTTCACCCACAAGAGCTTTGGTCGGAGCGCGCAGGTAGCTTGTGGTAACACTGCGGGGCTCTGTCAGTCTTTGTTCCACCCCCTTGCTTGGAACGCTCATGTACTTCCGGGGGGCATGCTTCTTGGGTGGATAGTAAGCCTCGAGTTTGCGCTTGTGGCTCATGGCCGAGGCACAACAGGCAATAAAGATGATGACGATGAGCAGTGACATCACCACGATAATGAGGAGCATATTGTCACGCAGGAAGTCCACCACCTCGTGAAACAGAAAGTGTTTGATGCGGATAAAGGTGGTGGTGATGCTGAGAATCGGTGTGGGGGACGGCGGAGGTACGTTGGTGCTACGGGCCGTCGGGAAAATCAATTCACGGTCGTCTCCACTTCCCTCCATGGACATGTTGAAAGGGAGTGCCATAGTAGAGCAGCTCCAGCTCCAAAAGCCGAAGAGGAGCACGAAGGCTAAACGTGGGCACATGGACGACATGGCAATGCAACACCTAAAAGAATAAAAACATACATGAATAAAGGGGGTATATTAGAAAGATATAAAAAAGCACAATTCACAAATGTTTGTGGACACCCGAGGATAAGATTTTAAGTGTGCTTGTGGAGTCAAATCAGGTACTGATGTAGGATGAGGAGACCTGCGGTGCAGTAAGCGTTCCTCACAAAGGTTTTTATTAGGGTTGAGATCAGAGCTCTTCACGAACACACTATGAAATCTTCCCGGTCAAGCAAACAACCAAAATACTACAATGCATTTGATATGGTTACAATAACATAAAACTTCTTCTTTTATTCTCTACATAAACAGAGGACACAGAACAAATGTCACTATCATTTGTTAGAAAATATCTGCTGTTCTTTAAAAACGGGGAAGTGTGAGCAACGCGTTGTGGCTTCCCTTTTCCCTTTTGGCCTCTTTAGCTCAGGAAAAGGTCAATGTTATCATGCAGCTATGAAGTAACTGGAACAAAAATAAAAATCATACAAGCATGTAATCAAGAGAAACTAAACATTGTTCGAATACCTCAATCTGATCGAGTTATTTTATTTGGGGGCAAATAACAACTTTAGCTTTGACCAGAACCTCCTCCCATGTAAACCAAATGTATTAAGTAAAATTGGTGGCAGGATGGTTGTATGTGATTCTGAGGATTCCAGTCTACATTTAGTCCCCACTTGCTGTTATAATAACCTCCACTCTTTTGGGAAGGTGTTCCACTGGATTTTGGCGTGTACTTGGAGTGTAGATTTGTGCTCATTCAGCCACAAGTGGATAAGTCAGTCAGGGGTGCAATCAGCATTTCAATTCATTCCAAAGGTGTTCAATAAAGTTGACATCAAAGCTCTTGAATTAATTGAGAATAGGGGCATAGTCATGCTGGAACAGGTTTGTGCCTTCTAGTTCAAGTGAAGTGAAATTTAATGGTAGCGCTTCCAAAGACAACATCTGGGGAAGAACCAAATCTGGCTGGAAAAGTCAGTACTTTTGTCCATAAAGTGTACCATCCATGCTTGATCATTTGCAATTTGAAATAATAATAATAAAAAAAAAAATCAAACACCTTCTCACCGTACAAGGATCTGTGTGGTGTTTGCTCTGGGTTGATAGATTTTCTCCCAATAAAAAACAAATCAGCAAACTTATTTGGCTAAGATCAGGCTAATATCATTTGCCTTGATGTGCAAGTGTGTGTTTGTGCACCATGTTCGGCAATCGACCAGTAGACAATAAGGGTGTATTGCTGCCTAAATTCTTGGGATTGATTTAAGAACCACTGCAATCTTGCAGGAATAAGTGACTGTGGAGTAAAAAAATAAACTGTTTTGATTTGAACACTGGTAACCTACAATCAATTTAATGGATTCCAGTTATTTTACCTGAATTGAGAACGGTTTTAGATTCTACAGAAATCCCATTGCATGTCCTACCGCCTTTGTGTAGTCTATTTTCTAGTTATGGTGTCTGCCATGTAAGCTGCCATAGGTAACAATCTCAACCACCAAACACATTTTCCTCTTGAGTCACGGGGAGAAAGAATCATGTTTGTCTGGCTTTGAGAGAAATATCTTAACAGAATATGGGTTCGTTTAGAAAGCTTACAACTATTTATTTAAGGCAACCAATGTTCCACATTTAACTGTTCACCGACATTTTTGGCAATTCGGTAGACATCCTTAACCTTATCTCATTTAGAAAACCGAGCAAATGAGGGTTAATGGCTTTGCTCAAGGACCCATCAGTAGTAGTTTGATGGTGCTGGGACTGGAACTTGCAACCTTTCATTTCGAAGCCCTAGGACTTAACCTTTGAGCTACCAGTTCCCAACTCAGTGAACATTCCTAATATTGTAAGGTTACAACCTGAAATGTGTATTCACTTGGGATTGGGAGTTAATTATTATTAATTTTTTATTAATATATATATATATACACATCTGATTTGCACAAAATGTACTAAAAAAGAAAAACATTTTATTGTGGTTCAAAGATCAAATATTTGTTAGTTGGATAGGTAGAACCAACTTTGCTGCATCTATAGTACATTTCAGATGGATCAGCTTGGCAAATTTTAAAACTTATATGTTTGCCAATTCCTTTTGACAAATTTGCAAGACTTGAAACAGATTCTTCTCAATTTGGGGTATGAGCCAAATTGTTTGAGCAATTCTATATTGAGCATTGCTATATTCATGGTTGTTGTGATGATGGAAGGTAGGCCATTGCTCCAGTCTTAGGTTTTTTATACAGACTGGAACAGGTTTTATAGTAGGATTGCTTTGTATTTGGCACCACCGACCTTTCCTTCATGCCTGACCTTGAACAGCATTCCCTATAATATGATACTACCACCACCATGCTTTACTGTGGATACAGTTTCCACATGGTGAGAAGCAGTGTTTTTTTTTTTTTTGAATGGGCTGTGGATATCTCCAGTTCCTCCAGAGTTACCCATGAACTTTCTGTGGCTTCTTTGGCTAATTACCTAATTATCTTTTGACAGATGACCAATATACAGAGTTTTGGTTGTGCCATATTCTTTCCATTGAATTTTTACAACAGATCACTGATTGAAACTGTACATTCTTCTTTGTCCCAGATGTTTTTTTCCCCCTTGTTTTACAAGAAGTTTCTGGAGCTATCTAGAAATAGTTGGATTAACTTTTAGGTCATGTGACACTTGAAATGTGCACAGATGTAGACTCTATTTAACTAATGTAATGTTTCACAGACCTTTTTCTCTAATACTAATATTACGTTTGATATAAAATCCAAAATGAGTCCATTTCAGTTCCAGCTTGTAAAAATATAAAAAATAAAAATAAACAAAAATTAACATGCAAAGAGGGGAAACTATTTGGATAGTTTCATAGAAATCTATGACACATCTGCACTTCCACAGTGTTTTCATCCCCCCTCATCACTCTGTGTTAAATCTATTTTAGTTATTGCAATGCTTCAATTACTTGGGGTGGAGCTGGACGAGTCAATGCCTGGTTTGTAATTCCCCCTGATTTCTACCATCCGCTCACCACAGAAAAAGCCTGAAACATACATACATATGGATAAACAGATAAATAGATTGATTTGTAAATGGTGTTGATGGTGCAGAGTTTTCAGTGAGGAAAAAATCAAGACCTTTCATATTACTTGGTATGAAATTACCTGGAAACTGCAAAGAAAAAGCTTGTAACACTGTAGGAGATATAATTTGTGAAGTCTGGAAAGTTTGTTTTTCTTCGTTTTCTTTTTCAGACAGAGAGCAAGAGACAGCTGGACAAAGCAAACAAGAGAGAGAGAAAGAGGGAGAAAGAGCAAACACAGCGTGGGAGACATTTGCCTTTAGCCTGTATTTTCTTGCTATTTTAGTTCAGCTGTAATAAACCAAACCAGAGGAACTATTTCTGCTCTCGCAACCAGTGCCAGTCTAAACACAGAGCACTGTAAAGAAAAACAGAAAAAACCCTAAACACAACTGCTAGGTTCTTCTGAAATAATCAAGCCCCAGGAACCCCGGGCCATGATCTGTATAGATGATATGTGTATATGCATAACATGTCCCTACTGATACGATGCAGTGTAACAATAGAAATGCTGAAAAGAGGAACTCCTCGAGTCAAACCCTATTTCAATTCCATCCATGTTCCATTCACTGCTAAATAAAAATGCTAGGTAGAACCAAAAAGTGTGTTTCTAAAATAATTCTCGAAAAAATCTTTTTAGTGGTCTTTAAATAATTCTTGATAATTATTTTAAACATTATTTAAATAATCTTTAAAAAAAAAAAAAAATAAAAAAGCAAAAATAGAACATATTCACTCTTGAGACTGCTTGCTGCAATTAACTATTTGAGGAAAAATAAAAAGCAATCCACTTATTGTACCGTCTTGTACATAATAACGATTAAATGCAAAACTATCACATGACATGAAGTTAAAAAAAAAATCCAATAATATCTTCTGGGATGATCTTTTTATTTTTAAAGATCAGTCATTAGTTGGACTTCACCCACACCTCAAAGGCCTGATAAAAAGCTCATAAGGAACCAGGATGGAGTTCTCAGGATGACTCCTACGCAATTTGTCTATTGCTTGCTAATTACTTGACAAAGTCATTTGTTGCTAAAACCAATACATGCTCCCTATTGTGGCATTTTGGGCTTTTCATATTTGTGTTTTGGGTTTTTTTGGGGGGACCAGGAACATACAATTAACATTCCATCTACGTTCCATACACTGTAAAAATAAAAAAATGCCATGAAGAACCAAAAAGTCTGTTTCTGCAGCATAAAAGAAGCTTTAGTTTTAGAAGATTTTTTCATATATACCAAAAATAGAAGAATTTGTGGTTCCTCAAAAAAACATTTTGGTTAATGATTCTTTCAAAAGAACTGCTTTTTCATTTGGTTCATCCTTTTCTAAGAAGATTTTCTGGTACTTAGAAATATAAAAATTTCCCCACTGTGGGACGAATAAAGGTTTATATTATCTTATCTTACTACAAAGAACTCTTCCCAAACCTTCTTTATAGAACCGCTCATAAGAAGGTTCTTTGTTCCAGCCTATTTAGTTCAGTTATGAGATTATATACAATCAGAATTTGAGATTATTCAGAATTAAAAACCTTTTTGAGAAGTGAAAGTTCTCCACGGATGGTAAAGGTTTTTCCTAAAAACATCCGCCTTGACAAAAGTGTGTACTTGTGATTTAGGCACATAGATATACAAATGCGAATCATATACGAAATACGAAACATTATCGGATTTCTGGGACCGCCTGCGTATCCTGATTTCTGAAAACGCAGTCTAGATTTTTTGGCCATTAATTAGCCATAAAGACCGTGTACAATGTAAACCAGATCCTAATGAGAGGTTAGCCATGAGCTCATGGAGCTAATGTGTGGGTGTCTCCTGCATGCCGAAAAACAGGAGGAAAGAACTCAAGCTAAATTATATGCTGAAATTTTCGGTTCGGTCATTCCGGGCCAATATGATTGCGAGGCATGTGGCACCGATGAGGAAGGAGATAAAGGTCTACTCTTTTTTCAAAGCACAAAAATGAAGTGGGGGAGGGGATCTAGCATGGAATATGAAATAGTATTGCTAAAAAACTAGCATGGTCACACATTTCAATGTGGTGGTTTTTATTTAGCCAGAACTTCCTTAAAAAAAAAATTGTTCCATCATTGTTCTACATTCACCCCAGTGGAAAATATCACCCTACGCTCGAGTTAACTCCAAAGAGGAACAATTTGCCAAGGTTAACCCATGAGAATTATCGTTCCCACCGGTGAGTTAACACAATATCGCTCAACACCATGCAACGCTTCTCAAGGGCCCGAAATGTCAAATATAAAGCTTTCATTGGTCTTACCAACAAATTATTGGCCAGAAAATGAATGCAATGATAAAACGAATGCACTCCTGAGACACTCCCAATGCCACAATTTGCTCTTTTTTTGCTGCAATGAATTGTTTGGGGACAAATTTTCATCTTCTTGTATGCTTGTCTTTGTGTACACAAAACATAAAAAGAAAAGACAAAAAAAAATGAACACGCCATTTTTTTTATTTGAAGGATTTCGAAAGATTAGTTGTTGCTTGTTTTTTGGTGATACCTGATGCAGGTAATCAAAGGCTATTGGGGGACAACTGTTTCTGAAAGCTATTTTACCACTGCAACTGATCCAAAATGCAGGCGCATAACTTGTTTTCAACCTCTTTAGGTTCTCCCAGACCACCCCACTGATGTGCATCCTCCACCTGCTTCCTATAGCTGCCCACAGTAGATTGAAACATTGATGGGGTAGCTAAGTGGTTAGGGTATTAGACTTTGGATCCGAAGTTCATGAGTTTAAATCCCAGCCACATCAAGCTGTGCCCCTGAGCAAGGCCCTTAACCCCATAAGGGCCTGAATTCAGTTACCTGAACGCCTGAATATTTAATTCGCTCCGAAAAAGGGTATCCTCCAAATGCCATAAATGCAAATGTAAATGAATTAATGCTTGGATATAAAGCCAAAAAAATTTTTACCTCAACCTCGCAGCACTTATCTTCCCCCACAATTCACTATGCACCACTGTTTGACTGGTCCTATCATCTCTCAGGGTACAAGGAAGACATGCTTCAAGACACTTCTCTGTTCTGGCACCCTGATTGTGGAACAAGATTGATGTCTGTAGAGATGAATCTCTAGCAGTCTTTGAACAATGTCTGAAGACCTTCCTGTTCTAGAGGTTCTTCATTTCTTCGATAAAAAAAAAAATTGCTTTCTATTTATTTACTCTCCCAACAGAGTTTAAGACTAATTATATTTATGTTGTCCTAATGAACAAGCAGCAGTATGCATTTATTGATTGAGACTACAAATCGCTGTACTTTGGATGAGGAAGTCTGCAAAATACAATAAGTGTAAATATAAACATAAGGGCCTGAAAACAAGCTCATAAATGTTACCAGGATTGATAGAGCAAGAAAAAAAAAACTAATTTCTTAATTTTTTGCTAAGACCATTCAAAGCTTTTTTGGGGGCTTGGTCCATTTTCTTGCACTAGGAATGTACAAAAAAGATCAGAACCATTTGCGAGTTTGTACAAACTGAATCTAAAAGAAACGTTCTAAGTGAACAAAACAAACAATGAGGAAAAGCCTCCATTACACATATTGAGTCAGTTAGTTTGGATGGTGTAGATCAGTGGTTGAGATGTTGACCTTCTGATCTGACGGTTGTGAGATAAAATCCCAGCACCACCAAAGATGCCACTGCTGAGCCCTTGAACAAAGCCCTCATCTGCTTAGCTAAATAAATGCAAGAATCCCTTTGCATAAGGGCATCAATGCCAAAAGCCCATAAGCGTAAAATGAATTAGGCTTTTATAGATGCCAGTTTTAAAGCAAATTTTCATGTAGTGTTGAAAACGAAATGTCAAAAAGCTCACATAATCCAATAGTTATGCTGCAAATAAACTCTGAGGCGATTTCCATTTTTGTCCCCCTCACTCTCTAAAGAAAAGGTTAAAGACAACCCAGATGACATTCATCTGAAGAAGAAAAAGAACACTTACCGATGATACTGATGATAACTCTGATAACGTGGTTATCAGAGATCCCAGTGCTCACCCTCGTCCACAAGGCAGCAAAGTGAAAAGACAGGAGATAGGAAAAAAGGATGTGAGGAACACCAACTGCCTCTGTGCTGCACTGAGGAGACCACAGCAGATTGTGCTTTTGTGTAGGATTCCCAAGATTAGTTATGGGGAAGGGAAAAAAAAAAAAAAAAAAAAAGACATTTCTGTGAGCATCTCCCGCCCTCCTTCCTCCAATTTTCTCCTCCTTACTTGGCAAAGATGGTGTGGTGGTCAAACAGGTTTCTTATGGACAAGGTTCACTTATAAGACCGTGCAAATTCATCAATGTTGAAACCCATTTAGGACTCAAGCTCTAATATCTGACTTTTTATTTATTTTTTTTAAAACAAAACACATAAATCTGTTTGAGAAAAGCCAAAAGTGGAATATTTTTTAATAAATAGAATATATTTAATAAAATATACAATATTTATTTATTTATTTGATTATTACTAGTATATACACATACTGTATATATACACACACACATTGATTTATTTGGAACCGGACTAAGAGTAACTCGCGAAAATTCGGATAGTTAGCGAAAAGAGTTTGTACTAATAATTTACATAAAAATGTCTGAAAAACTATTTTATTATTGTATTATTCATTTAAAGTAGTAAATAAAACATTTATGACAAGAAATTCACAATTTTTGTCGAGTGTACACTACATGTATAATTCCGCTTGAAAAAGGAACTGTCAAAAGGAGAGACTACAAACCTCAAACAAGTATTGCGTTGCACAGTATATATAAAAATAAAACTTGATCTCCTCTAATGCTGACTGTAGCCCAGGCCTCCGCACCTTACCTACATCAGTACCTCACTTTAATTACATTATAGCTGAATGACCACAACCGTCCACAAGCACACCCCAAAATCTAGTGGAACATATTCCCAGAAGAATGGACTTTATAAAAAACACAAAATGCAGACTGGATGTGGAATTTGATGTTCAAAAATCTGTTCAGGTGTCCACAAACTTTTGTCCATACAGCGTATTTTAGAGCTTTCAGACCACATGTTTGGAGTTAAGTTTGAAGTCCGATGTGGTGCGCACCTCCCATGGGTGAGGCTCTGTGGGCGCTGGGTGTAGCACTTATTTCTGAACCTGGTTTCTGCTATGTCTCTCATCAGGCCTTTGCGATTACAGCCTCCTGGCCACAAAAAAACACACACAGTTTGCGTATGCACAAGCTTTTAAAATAAACCTCCCATCTACAGACCTTCTACCTTTATATTAGATCCTGTCTATATAAATGTACAGATGACTGCAGTATACATGGCATCACATGCTGCACACATCTTTTTCTAAATTCAATGTTTTTTTATCTGTTCTGTTCATCATCAATGCACCCAAGAGCAATTTCAAAGTACGTTCAAACAATGTGCAAACACGAAACCTTATCTGCCAAGCTTCAACCTCAACTTCAGATCAGTATTGATGATGATGTTGCCTGTGAAAAGGCTGAAACCTTTATTTATGCTGGCTGACACCATGTTGTCCGGTATAATGTATTGTAAAATATACAAAAATCTCTTCAGATGGTTTAATATATGAGTGAAGGGAGGAAAAAAAAACCATAAAACTCTGTCCATGGAAGAAATGTATGTAGCACATAAGGATTAAATCGTTTTCTCCAACTGTATCAAAAATATATTTAAAAAAAAGGTACAACCATACATATAAAACATTCAGTACACACAAAATTAAATTACTATACTAAATACTATACAGTAAAACTTACTGTATCAGCTCATATGGCTTCATGTCTATTACATACAAGTGCATGAGGAATCATGGATTATTTCCAAAGCAGATATTTATATTTAAAAAATAAAATAAAATGAAAGAGAAAGAGAAAGAGAAAGAGAAGAGAGAGAGAGAGAGAGAGAGAGAGAGAGAGAGGATTCACAAAACCTATAGATATAAGCAAATAAATAAAAGCAGCCTCACATTTCCAGGTTCGATCCCGAGCTACTGTCTGTGTGAAGAGTTTTTTTTCCCCTTTTGTTAAGCCCTCATTAAAAGGGAATACATTTACAAGTTAAGGCTAATGGAGGAAATGCAGACTGAAAGAAATACTTTCCAGGTCCTGAGGGGGGAAAAAAAACTCCTGAATGCCTGTTGCTATCTCCGATCTCATTTACTGTTTTATAATCATTTTCATTGAATCTCAATTTAGTTGAACTTGCATGAAGGGTTTTTTTTCCCCCCTCTCCCACTGGTATATTATTTTTTGGTTTGCCAGCTAGCCACAATAATGCAGCTATGGAAGATGATGGAGAACATAGTTTCTTTTTTTTTTTATCCTGGTAAGACAAATATCTGGGCGCCTAATTACGAGAAGTGGTAGCTCATTAGTTAAGATGTTGGACTTCTCATTAGGTTGAGATCAAATCTCCGCACCACCAAGCTGCCCTGCCACTGCTGGGCTCTTACATTAATGTTTACAGCATTTAGCTGGCGCCCTAATTCAGAGTGAATTGTATCATTTATACAACTGAGCAGTTGAGGGTTAAGGGCTTTGCTAATAGGCCCAGCAGTGGCGGGGTTGGTTTGGTGGCACTGGGATTTTAACTCTTGACCTTCTGGTCCAAAGTTCAATGCCTTAACCAGTGAGCTACCACTTCCCTTCTGGCTCTTGAGCAAAGCCCTTGCAATTCCATCATATAAATTAGAAAATTGGAAGCCAATCAGGATAAAAGTAAGTAAATCTAATGCTATATGCAAATGTGGGCATTCTCTTGAGGTCAGTGTTATCCTAAACCCCGATCCTTACCACTAATCAAAATCTCAGAACCATGTCGAATGGAACATGAGGTATAGCTAACCAGCACCCGACCTGCTATTTGGAACTTATGAATCATAAAAGAGGTGACTGGAAACAGGAACACCGCTGTACAGAATATATCAGTCAACAAAAGAATGAGGGTAAATGATATTGCAATGTACTCCATACAGTTACTGAGTAAGACCTTCCCTCTATAGAAAGGACTACAAAACCCACCACATGTAAAGCAGTTCATGATGTACACGCATATATAAATGAATTAGTCATAAGAAGTCATTTACAGGTTTATGTACCACACATTGCTTAAAATACAGTTCAAGGCAACAGTCACCAGGAAGCTCTTTTGGGTAACAAGCAGACACACAACTCTATTTAAAACCACACTTCCTCTTTCTCTCTCTCTCTCGAGTCTAATAAGTCCACACACTTCCTATGCAACACCAAGCACAGACAAATATCATCCGTGCTGACAAGCAGCTTTTGTTGGGCCTCGGGGGGATGCTGACTTCGTGCACGCATCAGCAGTTGACAAATATGTCGTAGACCAAGTGCAGGAAATTTTGCTCGGTTGATTAAGCAGTCTAAATCTTGGTTGTGCAAGTCTGTACGAAGTTCTTCAGGCTTGTTTAAACATAGAAAAGCTTGATTAATACAAAGAGCCAGTGGTCTTACCACAGAAGTCAGGAAGAAAGATTTGAGAATTCCAATTGTTATCCTCAATGGGGATTTTCGAGTCAGATTTAAGTACACAAAAAAGAATATCTATGCCACAACTTCCGTATCATGCAGGAAGCTGTTGAGGGTGAGATCATCACCGTCTTCATCCTCGGTGATTGGGATCAGTGCGCCGTTGCTTTTAGGGTGCTTCGGTGTAGGAATGGGATAATCGGTATCATTCATGAGGGCTGATATGCAGACCATTTCAGTCCCGTGAAGCAGGCTCGCCCTGTGCCTTTGTCTCAAGCCAGCCAACTTCGTGGCCAACACAATGGTGGTCATGATAAAGATGGTTGCCAGAGCGGCCAGACTGGCGATGGCAATGAGACACCGACCCACGAGGCCTTCTTTTTTTGGTTCGGCCGTGGGACAAATCCTGGTGGTTGATTTGTCAGGTTTTTGGCTGTGATGTGCCGTAGTTGGCGTGTGACTTGAAGTAGTTCTGACTTTTGACGTTGTCTTTATGGTTGTTTTTGATCTGGTAGGTCCTCCGGTGCTCGAATGAGGTGGCGGAACCACGGTGACCGAAATTGTAGCATTCGTTCCGTTTGCTCCTGTTGAGGCAGGAATTGTAGGAGTGGAGCTGGCCATGGTGGGGTCTGAAGTGGCATTTTTCTCAGGGAAAGGGCTTTGTGGAGGACTTTCGGTAACTAAACTTTCGTTCCCTGGCGACTTGTGTTCGGTGCTGTTCGTTTCAGTTCCTTCGATCTTCGAAACGTTTCCAGAAGTTCCATTTCCCTGCGACGGCCAACTGTGGGTCGTTTCGGAAGTGTTCTGGCTGAGCGTAGGAGCTGCAGTAGAACTTTCGTTGCGAATCTCAGTGGTCTGTGGAGGTCGGCCGGTGGGCTGAAGTTCAGTTGTGTTGTCGTATTGCTGTGTGTGGTTGGAAACAGTTGAATTTTGTAGATTGTCTTTAAGCAATTGTTGACCTGTGGCCAAGCTGCTCGCAATCAGTAGAAAAAGAAATGACCTCAAGTCGAGCTGGTTAGTCATGGCTATTAGCTGTAGAGCAAAAGAACAGGCAGAACTCACTTGAAAATGAATGCAGAACATCCTGACTTACATGGTTGAGAAAAAAAAAATTTCAGGTGAGATTTTATAACAAACATTTTGGAATAGGATTTGGACAATTTCTTTTTTTTTAAACACAATGTATGGCTCACCACGTGCGAGTAACATATTACAGACTTTCTTTTGAGGAGTCCATCCTGTATATCAGTCAGTTTTAGTCATTTCTTTTAGTTAAAGTTCCTGCCTGCTACAATGATGTCCTTCTTACTTCCAAAGTACTTTTTTAGTTTTTTTATTTCCATAAATCCAATCAACAATTGTACCAATTACAGATTATGGAATTAAATGTATAAGGAGTTCTATGTACAAGTCTTAAGCATAAATACCTGATGGTTTGCTTGCAGCTCTCTTTCTAGTTCGCACGCCGTGTACCTTTTCCGAAAAACGCCTCGCTGTTTTTTCAATACAGGAAGTTGCCTTTGTGTCAAACCAAGCTGAGGTTTGAAACTGTGACGCAACCATCACACAAGCGAATAGGAGTCAGTTTAAAAGAAGAAGAAAAAAAAAAATCATCTGCAGTTCCCTAAATCCAACCTAATCTCTAAGCAAAAGACAATGACATCAAATTGTGTAACCATCAAACTTGTCAAACATAGGCTACAAAGTAGCCCCAATTACATGACAAATACACAAGGAATGAATAAGAAATGACACACAGACTGATTTTCTTTCGTTCTTTCTTTCAGAATTTATTGGGTTTTATTCACTTTAATGTTCCATTTAAAGTGAACAGGGAAACTTTGGAAACTATGGCTTGGTTTTCAGTTTGACAGAGGCAGCATCGGAATGAAACGTTATATACAGAGCGGTTCGTGAAATCAAAAAAGTCACATACGCTTGAAGCTTTCGAGTCAACCTACCAAAAAATATCCTTCGAAATCGGCACCTACTTAATCAAATCAAACATGAAGAAAAAAAATTAAAACACTTCGTAACCTTGCAGAAAAATCAACCACTGTAACCTTATGAGGTGCAATTCCCAATTTGTAGCCAAGGAAAATGGGGGCATTGGTGAGGGATGAATTTCAATGAATCAAATGCAATGCAATTGAACCAGTGTGAACCGTCCAACAAGGTGTCCCATTGGTACAATTAAATCACAAATCCCAAAATTAAGCAGTCAGGCAAAAACACCTTTAAGACTATATTTGCTAATATGTTAACGTTATTTGACCACCAGAATATACTAATACATGATGGGTTGGTTAATGGCGGCGAGGGTTGAACAACC
Organism: Silurus meridionalis; assembly: GCF_014805685.1. Lineage (NCBI taxonomy): Eukaryota > Metazoa > Chordata > Actinopteri > Siluriformes > Siluridae > Silurus > Silurus meridionalis. Next base: position 15,610,644 of record NC_060910.1, on the reverse strand, counting down.
CGGAAACCACTCACCTCGGCTCCATGGGCGTATCATTAATGCCTGATTTTGGGAGGCAGAGTCGGCGATTTATTTGCATTTGATTTGTTCGATCCGTTCAACACAAGAAAAATCGGATTCAAGGAATGAAATGGTGCGCTTCTATAAAAACCACGAACATGAATTCTATTACGCTACAAACTAAAAGACAACACTAAACTGGGCTTAAAGCCTACCACGCTTGCCCTTTACATCCTCTTCTCATCATCCTTCCACCAATCTACCAATTCAGACAACATTCGATTTTCCCATGCATGCAATCAACCATAAAAAAAAAAAATAAAATAAAAAAAAAAAAACCTAGCTAGCATATCAAAAATGGCACAAATATTTTGTCCCCTCCAACAGCTCACAAGTTTTATTGCGATAACCCAGTTAGGGCTTCGAAACGAAGCAATCGGATGCAAGAAACCAACCCCAAAATCCTAAAATCCTTTCAATAAACTGTGCGCAAGAATAAAGAAAAAGAAAAAACCTGCAAAACCCTGCTCACATCCCAAATTAAGTAAACCCAACTAAAAAAAAAAAAAAAAGAAAGAAAAGTGTTCATCACATTTAATTCTTACGCCGTTTTTATACTTTTTTTTTTTTTTATGGTCACCATCAAGTTTGAAAAAAGTTTTGGCACCCAGAGTGCTTTTTCCACCTCCCAACCAATCAGATCCCAGGAAATTAGTGACAAAACAGTTGTAAGGGAGTTAAATGGGATAAAAAAAGGGTTCACTGCTAAATATTTAAATTCATTGCAACAACGCGAGTGTTTGGGTTCATTCTCTTGAAACACACCAATTCTCTCAATATTTCTAATCCATTTCCAAAAAAAACATGTACAATTTGAACCTGGAATGTATGCGAGGTAAGTCAGTTAGTCGAGACCACCCAGGGCGGCGTAGTTATGGTTACAGGGTGTGTCAGGAGAGATGACTGTATAAGCACAGCCAACTGTGAAAGCACTGTTATATTTCTGTTGACCGTGGAAAACCTCAGCCTATCGATCAGCTCTTAATTTGAGTCAGATTTTGTTACTGTTCAGTGATAGATACATTAATTAGGACGTGGTCTAGACGAACTTTGGCTACACCCTTCTAAACAGATGGCTAAGAGAACAGGGCAGTTACTTCCTGCACAACGGAAACAGGAAGTAAATGTCAATGTGTTGGTCTAGACTGCTCATTTGACGCAGACGATTTTCTTTTCTCCACGCATTGAGGAACTTAACATCTTAGATGAAATGGTAATACTTTGATCCAAGAAACAAAGGAAAAATGGTGAACGACATAAGTGTTGGTTTGTTCGAATATCAGTGTTATTTAAACTAAAGAGCCTTGATACTGAAATCAGGTTCGGTCCGTAGAACAGAAATGGAAATACTGAATGACTGGGAAATAAAAACAACAAAAAAACCCAATGCGGCTCTCTATTCTAATACATAGCGTATCACGTGTAACACCAATGACGTAGATTCTTCCATCCGAGACTCCGCAAGGTAACTGAAGACACAAATCAAAGGCTGGGGCGAGTCCGGGACAGGGGTTATTGTGGGAAAATAGAACACCTGAAATCTTTATTGCATGCAATTGACTAAAAAGATACTGTTTTCAAGGGAATGGGAAAAAAAAATATCAGACCTGAATGTTCATGGAATAACAATGCAAACCATTGAAAGAACAAACCATTTCCCAAAGGGAAAAGAAAAAAAAACCCCAAAAAAACAGAAAGCAATGCATTGATATTGCCGTCCTCTGTCAACCTGTACGTACAGCCAGCTCGGTTAAAATTGTTGCCAGAACATGAATATATCTTGTATAGGGACGCTTAAAACGGTCAGAAATCGAATGAATCCCCTCGCTTGCATTACCAGCCTATTGCAATGTCCCTTATTAGTACAAAGTGGACTAAGTGTATGTGTATATTTATAAAAAAAAAAAAAAAAAAATTCTATAGACAAATACTGTCAAGGAGGCCCGTATGAGCTCTATATATATATATTAGTTGAAAAATTGGCAACAAAGAAGAACGATGGTGAGAAATGCAATACTGATTTCAATATTTGAGTTCAGCGAGCACTTCACATTGGAACAATGGTCACGATTTTCTTTTTTTCTTTTCTTCCCCATTTGAACTTGGGGGGGGGACGACCAAAAGAGGAATGATCAACACCTTTTCTTTTTTGGAAAAACACCAAATAAAACACAAGTGCCACTTTTCGGAACATGGTTTCAGTAAAAAGTAAGTTCTTGGCTTTAGAGAGAGAAAGAAGGAAAGAAAGAGAGAGAGAGAGAGAGAGAGAGAGAGAGAGAGAGAGAGAGAAGGAAATATGTTTCGGTCTCTCTGCTGCGGATTTCGCAAATATAACTGGTACGAGGGGTGGTTGGGTTTGGGGGGCTTAATGAGAAAAAAAAAAACAAAAAAAAAGGATGAGGAAAAAAAAAGTCCATTTCGGAATGTTGGGCAGGTCTCAGGCGGGATGAAGTCGCGGTGACTGGCAGTGACTAGTCCCACCTGCCTGGCCAATAAGAATTTCCTGAACAGTAGCTGAGGGAGGGGTTGCTGGGGTGGGGAGAGCCTGGGTCCTTCAGACGTCCATCTGGGACAACTGCTCCTCAAGCTTGGCGATTCGCTTTTCCTGACTGCTCACCAGCTCTCGGAGCGATTTGATCTCTTTCAGCACCTCATCCAATTTCGAATCGCTTTTCTGTTACGGAAAAAAAACGTAAAGAAAGCAAGAGAGAGATACGGGGTCATTAAAAAAAGAATATCGACAAGAGATCCATGTATGGAAGAAGCGAGTGAAAGCAATGGGACTTAATAACGCAAAGGAAAGTGAGAAACGTACGGCACAAGGTGTGGCCGCAGTGGCGGTTTTGGCGGCAGGAGCACTGGCGGAGTTGTTCTCTGAGTTCTTGCTGGGCTTGGTCTTGCTGTCCAGGATGTTTTTCTTGACCACCTTGAGGTCGCGGTTCTTGGCCGGAATGTAGCCGTCCTTGAGCGAGATCAGGATCGGCTCGCCGTTTTTGCCGTCGAACCAGTCCTCGGCTTCGATCGCGCAATCCGGCCCGGCCGTGTCCGGATACAAATCGTCCTGGAACAGGTCCGACTGCAGGGGGAGAGAGAAGAAGTGAGAAATAGTTTAGAGAACTATCATTTGAGAAGAAACTTGATGCAATAAAAAAAAAAGAAAAAAAGAAAGAAATACATCAAAAAGTCAAAGCGTCCAGAAACACCACCACCACCACGTCAGATCCTTCTCATTACTAATGTACTTTTAAAATACACTAAACAGGAAGGAAGCTTCCAGAGAACCTTGCTGTGACCTTGGACCCTGGTTTTTGAAATCCAGCATTCATCTTGACTGGATGCTTCCTTGTTCAACGGCATTCGGGATTATATTTTGGATTGACCAATCACATGACCAATCCCATCCATTTGTCTTTGCGAAACATCCCATTCCACTGTTCTGGGAAGAGGTTCCACTATGTTTTTGAGGGTGGCTGTAGGGATGCGTGTTCTTTCAGCCGCTAGTCCATCAAGCACAGACAATACGTGACAAGATTTGAGGTTGACTTGGTGTTCAAAGTTCATCCCAAAAGCCTTCATTGGACCGAAGTTGGCTGGCATTGTGCACAGGGGGCACGGTCATATATACCATATAATCCTGAGGAAACCCATACTGAATAAAATGTAGCAAAAAAGTTTTGAAGATTTGTGAGATTTCATTCAATCATAAGCGTGTTAGTAAAGTCAGGTATTGATGTAGGTGAAGGTGAGGAGGGCCTCTGGTACAGTCAGCGTTCCAATTCATCCCAGAAGTGTTTAATAGGCTTGAGGACAGAATGCAGTACAGTAGATCTTTCACTGCAAACCATGTAAAGCATATTTGCATGGAGGTGGATTTCATAGTTCAAGTAAAAAAATCATGCTACTGCATCCAAAGACATTTGAGGTAACAGTTTGTGGAAGTTGTCATATCTGGGTTTTGGGATTTTCTTTTCCTACATCACTAATAAACATCAAACACTTTAGCTAGTTGAATTAAAGTCAGTTACTGTTCATGGCAGGAACAAAACATCTAAAAAAAAAAATAAAAAAAACATGGCATGGAGAACTCACTTTTCTTGGCACCGTCATGATGATTGGCTCACACTTCCTCTCGTGCAGCTTGTAAAACCTGAAAACACACCAACAGGTTACTCCAATTCCTAAATCCATGAAAACGCTGAAGGAAAATCTATAAGGAAATCGTGTGCTGCCCTCTACAGGACAATCTTACACAAACACGGTCAGACAAATACGCTACAGGGACAAAAAAATATATATATAGTGTTGGGACACCTGAGTGGTTCTTCGTCAAACTGTTCCAAAACTTCCCGTCACAAAGCCAGCTCCATGATTGGAAGATCTTGGAAGTACCCCTCTGGGATGAATTGTATCCATGACTAAACCCCAGTGTTTCTTTTTTGCTCAGGTGTCCACAAACCTTTTGTCCATAAAATCTAATGTTTTCCTCTCACCTGGCGATCTCACACTTGTTGACGTCCAGACCTCTCTTGGGCATGTAGCCCATGCCCCTCTGAGGCTCCTTGGTGGTGAACGTGCTGAGGTAATGCACGTAGGGCGCCTCTTCGGTGATCTCGAAGTAGCGGATGCTGCTGTCACCCTGATGTAAAGGAGGAAAAAAAAGAAAGAAATCATCAAAATAAGGAAGAAGTGCAGGTTTGAGAATGTCTCAGTAATAGGATGAATGTCTTATGCAGTTCCACAGATGAAGTGATGCTTAATATGTTCATGTCAATTCATGCTTTCCTTTTTTCTTTCTTTTCTTTGCTTCATTCCCACATTCTTTCCTATTTTCTTTGCTCCTTCATTCCATCACAAGGTGTTTATTCCTTAAATATCCAAAGCGAATTGAAACTTGTGCTTTCCTACTTGATTTTCTTCTTTCATTTTCATTCTTACTTTTCTTCTTGCTTTCCTACTTTCGTCCCTTCTTTCTTTTCTACTTTCCTTCCTTCTTCACGCCATCACAACCCAAGGTCATCGACTCTAAATGAAAAAAGCGAGTTGCAATTTGTGCTTTCTTTCCTACCTTCTGTCCATCTTACCACCCACCTTTCCTTCTTTCTTTCCTAGTTACTTTTCTGCCTTCTTTTCTCATTTTGTTCTTTCTTATTTTCCTTCCTTCCTTCCTCTGCCGTTGTTTCCGAAATGACGAAATTGCGATTTGCCGTTTTTATCTTCGCTTCTTTCCTACTTTTAGTCTTTCTCCCATTCTTTTACCTGCTTTCCTTCCTTACTTCTTTCCATTTTCCTTCTTTCTTTTTTGACTTTTGTACAATCCTCCCTTCATTTCTTCCTTCCTTCAATCATTTCATTTACAATTTAGTTCTGAATAAAGAAGCCACTAGTGTTATAACTCGTACCTCAACACACACACACACACACACACACACACACACACACACACACACACACACACACACACACACACACACAGCTGTAACGGTGGTTCTTACCTTTCCGCACAGGTACACGACGTTGGTGTCGGGGTCGTAGAAAGGCAGGAGGACTCCGTTGCTGGTGTCCATCTCGTGGACTGAAATGGGCTCCTCCATGTTTTGCTGGAAAAAAAAATACAAATCCGAATGTCACAAATTTTTTATGTATCAACTAGGTGTTTGTATCGGAGGGTCGTAAGTTCGGATCCCAGCACAGCCACATCCAATAGAAAGTACCATGGTACATTATGGTCATTTTCAGCCTAAAAAAAACATACATTTACGGGATTTGGGGCATTTTGGCAGACGATTTTCTCGTTCACAATGTTGAGGGTTAAGGGCCTTGCTCAAGAGCTCAGCTGGGTGGGGCTGGGATTTGAACTCACAACCTTCTGATCCAAAGTCTAACGTCTCAGCCACTTGACTACCAATTCCTCAATCATCCTCACACATTTTGGACCTAAATCTCAGTGCAAAGCAGGAGTTGTGTGTAGACATAGTGCTATGTGTGTGTGTGTATATAAAAAGTATTGTACCGGGTTCCAGAGTGCGAGCTGTCTCTCGCTCATGCGGCTGAAGCCAGTGGTGAAAACATTCCCATCAGACAGGAAGATGGCTCTCATGGGCCTCGCTCCCTCGTGGGCTTTATCCTTCTCCTGATACATGCAAACACACACTCGATAAGTTGCTTATACACAAACAGGACAACACTAGTAAATACAGATGTGTGTGAGTGTGTAAATATCAAATTTCCTCAAAACGATAGAATCGGTACACTGTGTGTGTGTGTGTGTGTGTGTGTGTGTGTGTGTGTGTGTGTGTGTGAGAGAGAGCGCAGATACCGCAACGATCTCCTCCTTGCGCGGGTCGATGACACGGATTTTCTTGTCCTTGCAGGCGGTGCAGATGAGGCTGCCGTTGCGGTTCCAGCACGCGCTGAAGATGACATCCGGGTGCATGTCCTCCAGCGTGATGAGCGCCTCGCCCGTGCCCACATTCCAGATCATGATCGCGTTATCGCAACCTAAACATTTGTTGAGCAGAAAGTGTTGATTCCGTCTATAGATTCAGTCTTCGCTCCATTACAACAAAGTTTTTAATCGTTTCCAAAATGACAAAAGCGAATCGCAATTCATGCTTACAATTCTTTGCTCCATTCCTACTGTCTTGTCCTTCTTTCCATCCCTTTCTTACTTTCCTAATTTAATTCTTACTTTCCTTCTTTCTTTAATTCCTAATTACTTTCCTTCCTTCTTTCACACTCACTATCCATTTAAAAGCAAATTGCAATTTGTGCTTTCTTGTTTTTTTGTAATATAAAAGATAAAAAAGTCCTTCTTTCTTTCCTACTTACTCTCCTTTCTAGTTACATTCCTTATTTCGCTCCTTCCTTCCTTCTTTCACACTCACTATCCTTTTTTCTTTCCTTCCTTCTTCACTCCATTACAACACCAAGTCATTGATCGTTTCCTAAAGGGGAAAAAAGCAAAATGCAATTTGTGATTTCTTTTTTTTGCTTCTCTCCTATTACCTGTCCTCCTTTCCTACTTAATTTCTGTATTTCTTTCCTCCATTCCTTTTTCCCTTCTCCCTTTGCTACTTCCTTCCTTTCTCCCTTTTTTTCTAGTCTCAGTGTGTTTTTTCAATACACAATGACTTGTAGGATGTGTCAGGACATGCTGAAGTGTGTGAGGCATGTCCCTGTCCCTCACCGGCACTGAGTAGAATGTTGCGGGCCGTCGGGTGCCAGGTGATGATGCCCACTCTTTTAGAGTGGCCTTCCAGGACCACCACAGGCTCCGCCATGGGGGTCACCAAACCGTTCTCGGGGATCTGCCACACCTGTAATGAGACGAAACCCGTGGTTTAATACAGCACCAACATCGAAGAAATGGAATCTGCAGAAAAGAACAATATGCATAACGAATAGGGCCAAAAGCCTTCACAAATACTCAAAAAGCAAAAAAAAAAATAAATTAAATACAGCATTGCATTTAGAAAGCTGAAAAATAAAAAAGCTGAGCTCAATAAAAATATTATTTTATATACATATAGCTCATATAGATAATATTTTATTATCTATATGAGCAAGCTTATATCCTGAGGGTGGAGCTTCGGGAACATCGGTCTAATCCCCATGTCCTAACAATTAAAGACCTAATATTAAAAAAATTACTAATCCTCCTTATGTTATACTAAAATAGACGTCAACCGATTAATCGGTTTTGGCAAAAATCCTTATAATAATAATAAGAAGAAGAAGAGGAAACAAACTTTTTCCAGATTACTTTACATAGTATAAGAGCGGCCTCTAGAGGTAAATCACTGAAGCCACATGCTGTTTTAATTTGAATTCAGTTATAATTAATATATTCTTATTTCATTTAGCAAGTTTTCCTGAGTCAGTAGGATACTAATTTTCTGGTTCAGTAGGGTTTTTATTTTTTTAACTTTTATATTTGCATTGAAGTTCAATACTATTTTTCATGAAGGGAAAATTTAATGCTCGCACATCAAAAGTATCCTATACAACTGTGTGCCACAAAATTTGTGGTAAAAGCACGGGGAGGAAAATCATATTGCTAGAAAAAGCAGTTCTTTCAACCAGTCTGAAGTCAAAGGCTTGGCACTTGCATTTTTACGCCTCTAGGGGGAAGCAGACTGCAAGTATCTGATCTCTCTCGACGCTGATCTAAGGCTGATCTTTCAGTGTATATTGAGATTAGACACGAAACCAGAACCTAGATCAGCACTTTAGTTGTGTACACATGATGCATAATCTCAAAGCAGGAATTCATCACAATTCGTTCCACCATTTATTTTAATGGTTGGTGGTTAAATGGACGCCAATGAAAAGAACAACCTCCCTGCTTCTCTCACCTACACTATACCATGTCAATACCACCCAGACACACCCCTTATTTAGTTTCAGACATTCTCCAAGAGCAGGTCAATGTCTACAATGCCAACAGGTCTCCACTTCACCATGGCTTCATATTTCAGTGAGAGATTTAGGAGAATATTCCATTAAAAATGCTCTCAGCCTGAGCACTGATCTGTCAACTTTTGCTACACAATATGGATTATATATATATATATATATATATATATATATATATATATATCTGCGTCCGGTTATAAAACCCAGATACAATTATTATTCTTGTAGCAAAGAATAGGGAGACAGATATGTATGGACCTTCACACCTGCTGTCCCAAATCACTGTCTGGGAGGTTTTTAGTGTTGCAGCTGTTTTGCTGCTGCATTAGTAAACTACTTACTGCTGTTGCATGACCGGAGTGTCATCAGTATTGCAAAGACAGCGTTTACAACACTGCATGTTTTAGTAGATTATAAAATCTAAATGCCAATAAGAGCAATAATACAGTAAATAACGGAATAAAAATGTACACCAAACTAACATCGATGTGTTTGTCTTCTATACAAGAGGGAATAGGATGGGACTGTTCTCAACTACTCAATCTACATGCTTTGCAATTAGCTTTAAAATGTGACCATTTCAAACAATTGGCACTGGGATGAGATCTTTCCAAATTATAGGTCTTAGGAAGAGACCATTCCAGACTATAGGTCTTGGGAAAACATCTTTCCAAACTAAAGGTTAACAGGGCTGTTCATAATTGTGGTTGCAGAGATTGGAATTTTCCAAACTATAGACCTTGAGATGTGTTTTCCAAACTATAGGTCTTTATAATCTATATGTCTGGGTCTTGGAATGGGTCTTTTTCAAACTACGAGCCATGACAAGATTCTTAACTAAACTATGAGCCTTCTCCAAACTACACACCCTAGGAATGAAAGGCTCTTTCCAAACTATCCAAAAGGTCACTTAAGCAATTCCAAACAGGAATGGGATGTTTCCAAACTATAGGATATTTGGATGGGATATTCACAAACTGACTGATTTTAGGGGATTTGACTCATTTTTAAAATAGAAAACTATCATGACATTCTAGTACCAAACTTTATCACAAAAATAAAAAGAATAGTACTGAATCATGAAAATGTGACCAAATGTGCTAAATAAAATAAATATGAATATACATCATTAATAAATTATAAATAATAAATAGAATACATCGCTCTCCGTGCCCCTCCAGTAATGAAAGCAGAACGAAGTCAAGGCGGAATTTTTTTTTTTTTGCAGATAGCTAATAGTTCCAGCAATCAACTATCCGTGCCGATGATTTGGCAAAACTCAATGAATCGGTTGACCTCCAAATAGGATCCTTCCGAACCTAAACCCATGAGATCAAACTTGTTTAAAGCCTTTTTACACCTTTTCTAAACGATGCAATTGTTTTGCCCTAAATCAAAAGGAAAAATTCATAAGAAATTTTTCTAATTCACAGAAAGTTTGCTCAACACACAATTAAAAACAACTATAAAAAACTTGGTACATTCTGTATATGATGTAACATTGCGAATTTTAAAATGCTTTCGGTCTGTAATTAAAGCTCTGTTTAGCAAACTAGCGTGTAAAAGCAAACCGAGCAAGCAATGGCGGCCTGTTTAGTCTACGCGAACATTCAAACACTTTCCGTTTCAGTCCTAAAACGGATTTACAGGATTGGACATGCTCATTAGCATACCTGGCCACACCCAGATTGCCTAGCATGCTGGAGTTTTCATACTCCTTATTTATTATAACCCTTATAAAGTTTACTATCCTACAAAACACTGGAAGCATTCATCGGCACATGAATCATCCTAAAGCAGGAAGTGAGGATCTGCACAGGCTCATCAGCTGCTATTTTAATGACTCATACTTTGATTAATGCTACAATAAGTAAACCGAATGGGTGGCACAAACATCTTTAAATGTAACATAATAACAAACCAATAAACACTAGAACAAATGTATGATTTAGTATTGATTTATTGCGTGTGCTTGGCCTCTGAATACAAGACTGGTTTGCACATTGAAAGTGTAGACGTCATATCATATATCTCAAAAGTTTGTGGATTTAACACACAACATATGTAAGCGTAAGAATAAAAGAAAAAAAATCTTACCATGATGGTGCAGTCCTCAGAGCCGCTGGCGATCACTTGATCGTTGTGAGGACACCAGTCGATGTCCAACACTGGCCCCGTGTGTCCACATACCGTCGGGTAGGACTTATCTATACGGCCCGACTGCAAAAAGAGGAGAGAATAAAACATGTTTAAGCACAATAACAAATTATAAAAATGTCTGACGTATAAGGTAAGACACAAATCCTCTCCCAGGTTCATTCATATTTCCTGTATACTTTATTTTCTTATAGCCATATGCCACTTTGTGAAGCTCAACAACTTTGGTTTTACCCATTGTGATGAACCTCATATTTATACCCCTGTGGTACAGGAAGTCATGCTTGAAATATATTTTCTGTTCCTAGTCACCCAAGTGTATTAAAAGAAAAATATTAAATAGCAATGGGAATATACTTCAAATAAAATTTATTTTTAAAATGTATAAAAAAGTGGCATATATAATATCAAAATGTGCTAAATGAAATAAATATGAATATATTATATTTTATAAATGCTGAGAACAATAAAAGACATGCATTCAAAACTGAAACAAAAAGTAACAACCAAAAAAAAAAAGCCACTTCAAATAAACAGCATGTAGCATCAGTGATTCACTCTTGATCTAGAGCTGTATAACGCAACCCGGAAAAACTATCGGTATGGATTTTTGCTGATTACCGATTAATCAGTCGACCTCTAGTATAGTATAGTATACCTTGTGGAAGATTTGTCTTTTTTCCAATATTAGGTCTTTATTGGTTAGGACACATGGATAAGTCCGATGTTCCCGAAGTTTCCCCCCTTAAGGATATAATGTTGCATAGAGATGTATATAAAAAAATAATAATTTAATTCCAGCAAAGTTCCAGCAATCAACCAGAAAATCCGATGAATCGATCGAACTCGAGTAAAGAGCAGTGCAGATTCTTCAAAAACGGGACTATTCCAAACCATGGGTCTTGAAATGAGACCATTCGAACTAAAGGAAATTTAACTCAACCCCAAACTGCAGGACATGGGATAAGACCTGCCCAAACTACAGGTCATGAAATGGGACCATTTCAACTAAAGCCAATTGAATAGGACCTGGCCAAACTTGCGGCCATAGCATTGGACTATTCCAAACTAGAGGCATTTTCATTAGTAAGGAATCAAACACACACTGTACCATTTGGGGAAAAAAACAAATAGTTCAAAAGATTATCTAAGCATTTGGGCTGCCAAAAAAGAAAGTTACATCATAAATAATTTGTATTAGTTTTGGCATATTTATGGTTAGCTACATTTGCATCTTACACGTTATCCTTTTCATACTCGGGTTTTCAGCATTTGAATTACAGATGGCATTCCTGTGCAATGAGCTCTAGCTTGCATCGCATTCCTGTACTAAATGTGAACGAGGGCCATCGAAGGGAATGTGCGAGAATCTGGACGTGGACAAACAGGACTTTAGGAAAATAAAACAAACAAACACAATGTAGGAAATGATCTACACTGTACAACAACCATGAAGTAATAACACAAAATATACAATTCCTGTGGTAACATTGATAACGAAATTATTGCTACATGACTGGACACGACTGAGGTAAATCATCAGCATGCTAGTTTGCTAGCTAACAAACTTTTTTCCCTGACATGTTAAAGTCATAGTAGCTGCAAAACAAGATAGAATGGATTATTTTTTTGGTAATTACCCTAACATCTGAGGTAAAAAACCCACAAAAAACTCTCAATGTCTATAATTACACTGTAATTACACTTTGGTTTGTAACAGTTTGGTGTAACAGTTAAAGCCAAACTGTTATAACAACCAATCAATTCCCTGACCAACCTTTAGCTGAGAATTTGTACCCGACCAATCTTAGCTGTCCAACCTTACACCAAACACAGCCGACAAACGTTGCACAAATCAAAGTCGACCAAACTTAGCAATCTATCTTCAGCCAACCAACTGTAGCACAAACCGTAGCACTAACTGTAGCCAATCAATTAGCGCTGACTAACCTTGCGCTGACTAAGCTTTACTGTTACAAAGCTGGACAATGAAGACTCATTACCTAAAAGTCCAATAAACACAAGCTTACAGAAATCGTCATCACATCAAGATGCTGTTATTTGATTCAACACTTTTTTCAGCGAACCATTTATTATTAGCCTTAGGACATGTCTCAAACAATGATGTCCCTATGACCGAAAAAAAAAATTATGCATAATTAAAGCGAGTGCGTTAATAGAAACGTGTGATTTGAATTCAAGCTCACTATAACGAATGAAATTTCTTTGTTTCTGTCATTCGTTTTCTGTAACTGCAGCTAAATCTATACATCTAGATTTAGATCCATAGACAACAAGGCACCCACACAGTCTCTCAATCGCACACAATGAAAAGCACCAAATGAAAGGACGTCTGCGGCTCTGCTTCCCCACAACTGACTTCCAGATGACGTCAGGGCCTTTTGGGTGTGCTAGGTCATGACCTTTGGACCTTTGGCCCCATGCGAAACAAAGAGTGTGAACGTGGCCGAGCAGGTGACTAGGCATTCAACAGCTGTTGTGTGTGTGGTTGCCACGCCTCCTGCTTCATGACATCACTAAGAACACGACCAATCCCAGCACCACAGGAAACGAGGACACGAGCAGACTACAAACCGAAAGACAAGGACACACCCACAAACACACCACACACTTTAAAAAAATAAATAAAAAAATGACACAATAGACTTCAGAGCTGTACATAGAACAATGGTTTCCCATAGATTCTTTAGTGTCAACAAAAGCAAGAACACAAAAGTGGACACTGACTCTCAGGCTCAGTACTGATGGACAATTCCACATGACTGATGCAGTAAATAGATCCATCAGGAATAAAAAGAAAAGTGCTAAGTACGGTGTCCTTACACTGGAGACTCCTTCCTATTTAATAACCCAATTCATATGCCAAGAAACCGTTACATAAAAATATAGTACCCACAGACATCAACGGTGTCTGATGTCCCACTTCTCAAGTTCAGGCAAATAGCAAGAGGTCGTCGCAGGGCCATTTTTAAAAAATGACCTAAAAAAAAACAGTTGAGAAATCCTGTCAAGTTGGGATGGGAGAGAAAAAAAACATCGCACTTGTGTATGAGTTCAGGACGAGGGCAAAGGAGAGAATACACGAAGTCAAGGAAAGCTAAAGGGCTCACTACCCTCATTTTTATCCACAGTCTTTAAATAAAGTGCTGTTAGCTTCATGCCATACAAAACTTCTGTCTGACTCTTTTAAACCACATTATCTATATACCTATTAGGAGTAGTCAATAAAAACAAATCACCTCATCACTTATATGGAATGCTGTATTGATCCAATAGCCTCATAATAACTTTTCATAGTAATATTTATCATTACATCCATCCATCCATCCCTCTCTCGTATTGCTAAAACTGGTTACCTATACAGTGGAACCTCGGAGCTCGCGGCCTCAGCGCTCGCGACCTCGCATGCTCGCGACTTTCATTCCGACCGGCGACTCTCATTCAGATCGACTCGTGAGCAACCGCAGCCGCTCAAAACGCTAGTTTTAACATTTCTAATCAAGGTTTATCTCATTAAAATTGTCTAAAAAATGCTTTAAAACTATTTTTATTATGTTAATAGTGAAATAGTGTTATTTACTGATTTAAATCGATTTCGTATAGTGTTCTTTGGGTTTTTACTGAGTTGGAAGGGGCGTATCAAAAGGTTGCGAAAATTCAGAACTCGCGACCGGTCTTGGTCCCTAACCCTCGCGAGCGCCGAGGTTCCACTGTAATTCTTAAGTACTGACATAACTGATTTTGTATATTTCCATTTCTGTACACAGCAATGCTGGGAAGCTAGGATCAGAGCACTGGGTTAGTCATGATACAACACACCTAGAACATAGAGGGTCAAGGGCCTTGGTCAAGGGCCCAGGCTGGGAATACTGGTGCTTAAACCCCAGATGTTCCGATCGGTAACCCATAACCTTAACCACTGAGCAACCACTTGTCAACATTAGAAATGCTTCGGAATCAAAAGGGTACAGCGGAATAACAAGAAAAATGCTCCGACACTGGAGACTCCTTCCTTATGTAAACCTTCCCGGTATTAACCATTCAATAAAACGTGCGCAAATTATATTTAATATCATATGCCTATATTTAAACATATATACCAGACTCTTATTTCTTCTTCTATTCTCCTCCAAGTTAGACAAAACGAACAAATTCAGACAAAACACTGTTTATGTTCTATTGAGAAAACTCAACACGTGTTCTCTGTCCAAAAGACTATCCTGTACCTAAAAAGATAAAGCCCACAGATTTGCTGTTGGCTTTACAAAAGAACAGACACTGAAAAACTCTTGCATTGAAGCTGACCTATCTTGCTGCTGTGTAAAATCAAGTTAAATAAAATGAAATTAAGACCTTCTGACTAATCATGGGTGAGAATTCAATGTCTGGGTGTGGATCCATTGCATTTGACACTGTAGATCAAAGAAGACCTTTAAACAGACAGAGAACTTTGTGGGTCTCCCTATTCCTGTAAGAATCAGGGATGTTAATAAAGTCAGGTACTGATGTAGGTGAGGTGAGGAGGCCTGGGGTGCAGTCAGATAGAAAAATTCATCTCAAAGGTGTTCAATAGGGTTGAGGTCGGAGATCTATCACAGGAAATGTTCCACTCCAACCCCATGTATAGCAGATCTTCAGAGAGCTGGCTTTGTACACATTTTTTAATGAAGAGGAACATCAGACAATGCGTTGGACTTTTTAAGTTTCTTTGTATACATTGCCAAAAGAATCAACATTGATGATTGATCTAACTCGGATGAGATGCCCAGCACTGATGGCTGTGTGAATAACGAGTTTATTACTTGTCAGTGGTAGTGAAACAAAAACAAAAAAAAAGATATAAAGTAGGCTTGGAAATCAGACTCTGAAGCCAAAAATCTAATTTGAAATACGAGTGTAACTTTATCTTTTAAACTGCACATTAATAACATTACTCAAATTATATTCCATCAGCTCCTTTGACTGGAACCCCCCATATCTGGTTACAAGATGCCAAAGAATTGATCCATGCTCCTCCCCCCCGTCTCGACCAGCATAATGCACTGCACTGAATTTTCAGATCCACCACCGTTACTACAACTTGCACAAAATGTGGCAGCAAGAATATTAACACCCACAAGTCACATTGGGCATTTTTTAGCACAGACTATCCAATTTTATTAATAGTTTTTACATCTAGTTATATGAACAAAAGGTTGTGGACGCCTGTCGATAGGATTGGTATTAGCTTTTTTTGTGAACATCCTATTCCACATTTAGTCCCTATTCACTGTAATATTAATCTCCACTCTTCTGAAATATTGTTCCACTTGATTTTGGAGAGTGCTTGTGGAGATTTGTGCTCGTTCAGCCATTTAGTAAAGTCAGATGCTGATGTAGGGCGAGGAGTCCTGGAGTGTAGCCAATTGTTTGGAACCGGTCTCCTAGATCAAGTGAAGAGGAAAGACATCCAAATCAATTATGTCTTTCCATCTTTGTGGTAGCAGTTTAGGGAGAAACCTGTTATGGCTAAGTATTTTGCCCATGTACAACTATCATTGGCGGAGAACATCACCTGGTCCCAGTAGCGTCTTTACCATCTCCCACCACCTATTCTCACAGAGGGACCATCGAGAGCATCATGGGCACTTGCATCACCGCCTGGTTTTAGAATCGCACAGGTTCAGACAATGGATAGTGAGGAGGGTTGAGAAAGATTGTTGGGGTCTCTCTTCATTCGCTGCATTTGGCCCTTATCCAAGACATCATCTCATTCATAAAACTGAGCAGCAATGGGGTTAAGGGTCTTGCTCGGGGGCCCAGGATGCAACGTCCAATACCTTAAACACAAAGCTACCACCTTTCCAGTTGCACGACCTGCTGCATACACAAGGCCACCAGCATTGGAGCTGATCTCACATACACCCTTCACAAACAGTCCTTAATCTTATGCCGTCTGGGAATTGGTACCGGAGCATTCGGGCCGTCACGTCCAGACTGTATAAAAGTTTCTTTCCGCAAACCATATGAGTGCTCAATACAAACACACAGATAAATTAACATTTATTATATGCACAATTCATTCACAAATCTACCTCACAGCGTCACTATGTCTATCGTCTCACTATCGTCTGTTGTCCTCGGCATTAAATGTGCAACTTATGTAGTGTTCCGGGTAGTTTTGTATAGCTCTGTGCGATTTGTGTTACCTTTCGTTACTCCTCTACTGTATATGGCTGGAATGACAAAAAAAATAAAATACAAAAAAAATAATATACAAAGCACGACTTGATTTCTGATCAACTTTTAGTCCATTATTCATCAGTTCTTTTGATTTATTTCCACACTTCATATTAAGTGAATAATAAAAAAAAAAATTAAAAAAAGATTTACTACTATAATTTTTTTAATCATT